>NW_022436964.1:27239935-27261646 GCF_009761245.1 Sapajus apella | reverse complement strand
AAAAAAAAAAAAAAAAAAAAAAAAAAAAAAAAAAAAAGGAATAAAAACGGTATTTATAATTTCCTCACTAATTTTTTTATTGCATTTTAGGTTTTGGGGTACATGTGAAGCACATTTAAGATTGTTGCTTAAGTACACACATGGTAGTGTGGTTTGCTGCCTTCCTCCCCATCACCTATAATTTTAAAATAGTTAATTATGTGTCACATAGCTAAGATTAAAATTCATGTAAGACAAGACATTAATTCTTCATATCTTACCAGTTGGTTCAGGTAACTAATATAATTTAATAATTTTACCTTAGAATGGGCAACCTACATTGGTCTGAGGTTTACTGATTTAGTTTCAAAATATTTATCAATGATTACCATTCCTAGGTAATTAAGCTGCTGCTGCTTTGATCCTGTGGACCACTTGCCTGATAGATTACAGTTTCTACAAGGTCAGTAATTGTTCTGATTTTGCTCACTACCCTTACCAAAGGGCCAATACCACCCCCAGTACATAATAAATGCTTAATAAATATGTAAATATGGAAGGGAACATCCAACTGAGCTTGAATATTTTATTTTTAACTCTGATTATTCATTCAATTTCAAGTTCCCTATTTACAGCAATGCATTACTAATAAATTTCTCACAATTTGGGGAAATGTTAAGCATCAAATTATTGAGAACAGTCTTGATTAGGTGATTTCCTTTAGTTTTCTGTTCTAAAGAAGCACACATATGCTTAAACTTTGTGATTCTGACTTCAAGTACTGGGAATTCATCCAAATATAAAATGCATATTAAGGTAAACCTATAGAAGGATAAAGAAATTTTTCTATTAAAATTTTATAAGACATTTTTGACACTTTCTGTTTCCCTCCTTTCTCCACTCTCTTACTCTCTGAAACAGATGGAATTGTGTTAACATGTGGGAAACCCACTGTCTCTGCAAAGTTGAAATCCATATTTAATTATTCCAATTTCAAATAAACAATGTTTTTCATTTGTAATGCGAAGTTGCAAACTCCTCGAAGGATGAGGCTCAGCAACAATGTAGGATAGAGTTCCTCTTGTGAGTTTTGGGTCAGTTTTACAATATTCTCTTAATATGGTTTTGCTTTAGAATCATTTCAGACATTACAGTTGATCATGTCTGTGAGTACTCAGGGACTTCTAAGTATGCAAATTATTTAGCTAACACATATACAGACTAATGAAATTTTACTAAATATAGAGCCATCATTATAAGGAACTACTTTATAGTATTTTAGAATGCATATCCACAACATATATTTTATGCTTTCTGTTAATTATATTTTATTAATTATAAGAAGCTTAACTGTTTTATAAGGTAACTTTTTAAAAGCAAGGCTTTTTGACTATTTTGTGCAGTAAACCAAAATGTTTCTTTTATAATCATTATTTCTACTTTTATAATTACAGTTTTATCCGTATTTTTATTAACATTTTTCTTATTACTTACAAACTATAAGGTACGTTCTTGTTTCAAAAACTCTGATTATATTTACTACATTTATTTTTATTTAATTTTTTTTTTTTGAGACAAAGTCTTGCTATTTTGCCCAGGCTGGAGTGCAATGGCATGATATGGGCTGACTGCAGCCTCTACCTCCTGGATTCAAGCAATTCTCCTGCCTCAGCCTCCCAAGTAGCTGGGATTACAGGTGCCCACCGCCACGCTCAGCTAATTTTTGTATTTTAAGTAGAGGCAGGGTTTTACCATGTTAGTCAGGCTGGTCTTGAACTCCTCACCTCAAGTGATCGGCCTACTTCGCCCTCCCAAAGTTCTGGGATTACAGGCTTGAGCCAATTTGCCCAGCCATTTAGTACATTTGGATAAATACATATAAAAAAATGTAAAAGAGAGTAACATGCAATTTTAAACTATTTTTATATTAAAATAATGCTTTTCTACTGCAAGTGAAAATTCAGTTGCAATGATTGGTTGGATCAAAGATTAGAAAAACATCTTCATTCCAATTAGAGGATGAAGGAAATGTTCAGCCCAATTCTTGGTTACTTTGCCTGTTCATTGACTTGCCTCAGGGTAGAACCCAAGAAACATTCAAGATGGCATTGGCAAAGATTCTGTAATCTTTAAGTGATATATTCCATTGAAAACTTTTTATTAATTTGTTTTAGATGTTTCAAGAACTGTCTTTGAATCTAGTGATAAAACAATAAAACTTATTACCCAATATAAGTATTGCATTGCCATATCTTGTGATAGCTTATCATAGTTAATGAAATTACCTTGTTTCCCTTCGCTACCATACCTTTTAATGCCATTGACATTAAAATTGTTGTGAAATTTGATACAGTTAAGGTAAAATAACCTCACTTTTAAGACTGGTAACGTAGTAAAATTACATTTCCTCTCTTGTAGAAATTTTTCTGTTTCCTAGAGTTAAAAATTACTTAACTGATTTTTTTATTTGTTTAGTTTCTTATATATCTAGTTCTCTCTTATTCAAAAGTATGAACAGAACTGCCACATATGTATAAATAATGTTTCCAAATGGAAAGTTTTCCAAATTTGGTCTCAATTATATTTTTATTTTTTTTCTTGAAAATATTTTATCTTAGTCCTCTGCTAAAATCTAGATGTATTGCTCTTTAGGCAAAGTGTACAGCTGTTAACCAGGAATTTCCCATCACTCTTCTCCTCAACTGAAGTTCCTGGTTCCTAAATCTTATGTTGTCATCTTTCTTGTTTGCTGAAGCATATATTATATTTAATTCTAAGAACATAAGACTGAAAGGTAAATTGGTCTAGTTGTAAAAGCCTGATAGTATCTTTACTACCTCTGTACAATTGATGGGTGGTTTAACTTTGTATGTAAAGCAAGGAGAGTATATTCTAAGACAACTCATTTGCCTCAGCATTTTGAGCCCTTTGTTTAAATTTATTCTTACTCTCTACTACTATTGAAAAGGATGGTGATATTTTGCATTCCAAATCATGTGTACATGAGCTCCAAATATCAGTATTTCAAGACCATTGCTCTGGAATGACTCATTACTTCAAGAATTATCCTCAAATAGTTTACCCGTGTGTTAAAATTGTGAATCATGGAATAGTGAAGATGAGACAGCAGATGTGACTTAACAGTCAGCATAGAATTTTGATATTATTTTTGTTTTCTTTTTTTTTTTTTTTTTTTTTTTTTACCTCTGCCTAGTTAGCCCTACTCTGCCTAGTAACCTGAGTTTTCTATCTTTAACTTCAACAAGGAAAGACATTGATTATCCTTTGGTAATCTCTTCTACAGATGGATGAAAATTAGGTGCAGACTATGAAAAATGAAGGAATGGACTCTCTGTCTCTTAGCAATTAACTGATAAATTTGAGTTAATGCATAACAATCTCTCAGTTGTAAGATTTTTTTTCACAAAATTTTGCCTAAAAAAGAAATTTAGTCTAATGCTTTATTTCAATTTAGAATACTTCATAAAAATAAATTTACAGCATAATGTTGAGATTTCATAGTGTTCTGGCATCATTTTGAGAAATAATGTCTTCTCAGCTGATACAGAGAAGATTATGATACAAACACGAGGGATACTTTTTTTTTTTTTTTTTTTTTGGTGGAACAAATCTACATATCCCACAATATAAAAAGGGTTGATTAAAACTTGGCATCTTCTTTAGATGGAAATGAATGTTTTTGAGTTAAGGAAAACATTAGCTTTCTTTTTGTCAGTCCTTTGTTTGCATACTGGATAATTATGTAGCAATATGAAGAACAAACTAAAAAGAAATATTCCTGGTCACTTACCTCTTTTTTCATACTTGCATCCTCTTTTGGCCCCTTTAAGTAAAATTTATTCACATTGTTAATTCAAAATTTCTTTTTTAAGAAAATGAAAAAGAGTAAAAGAGTGGTAAACTCACAAGAGTAGAAAACGTGTCTTTATAGGCACAAAAAGTGAATTTTGAGAATTAATTTTATTTTTATTTTTGAAATTGATTTGCAGTATTTATTTAGCATATAGGTCCTTTGTGGTCTTAGAACTCTTTGGTAAAAGTCTCAAGCCTGTCACTCTTCACCTGTGTGACTCTAAATTTCAAATATATTTGTTTTTAAGATAAAAACATCAATACTTTTCTTGTCTACCTCAAAAAATCTAATTTTACAAAATAAATAAATGAACTGGAAAATGAAGAAACTGTATAAATTAAAGATCTCAGTATGTATGATATTCTTCTCTTTTGGATTATACTCCAGAATAAAAATATCCTAAACTTTTTAAAATTATGAACAAAATAGATTTAAAAAACACTAAGAATTGAAAATTTTACTGTAAATAGCAGTTCCTCTTTGACAGTGTTGCCTCTATTATGGCATAATTCTTTACTTTTCATGTATAATTTCTCAAAGTTTTAAGGAGTTTAGTTTTATTATACTTGTGATAGTTTGTATACAAAAAAGAAGAAACAAAGCATTACCCTAAATATTGTATATTTTAAAACAGAAAACATTCTAATGGTATTTAGCTGTATAGCATTGCAAAAGTCCTCAGGAAATGTTTTAAACCAGAAGAGATAATGACCGCAGGTAGCATTTTTTTTTTAACAGTCTTTTTGACTTTCCCTAGAGAGCAAATATATGTCTCAGCAATTCGCATTTATCCACTACAGACAGGTATGAAGGAGACCTTAAAGATCATAGAATTTTTCTTTTTTACTTTAGAAATGAAGACACTCAGGGAAAAAAGATAAGTGATTTTCCTATTATCACCCCAAGAGTTACTGGGGTAATTTGGATTACAGAGCAGAGGGGCCAACAAGCCAAGCCCCTTCAGGACACCCCATAGTGCTAAGTCTGCTCCTCCTTGGTGGTGTCATAAAAGCTATGCTTGTAGATGTTTAGAAGTGAGATTTTGGCTCAAAATGATAAAAGAAAATACAAATCTATTTTTAAATAAATTCCAGCCTCGATAAAAAGCTCAGAAAAGCAACCAGCCACTTAAAATTTGCAAAACCCTTTGCCTCATATTAGAGGCTCTTTTAGGCATTATCAATAATTATTCACAAAAAATTGTTGTTCAGTCATAACATCATTATTGTTAATTCTAGCATAGGAAATTAGAAATTCCTAGTGGCAGGTAAGTTATCCATTTTTACAAGGCACAACAATTCATGGTCCTGGTGTTAAAAAATATGTGGCCTCTCTCTTGGAAGTCAAAGATGGAGACATTGCTTCATATTCTTCTATCAGACATCTTCTCTTTTATCCTTCAAATAACCAAGTAAGTGTCACACTGTGGAGAGTGTGAAACAGGAAAGGGCTTGACAGAGTATTGTCCAATATCATGTGTCTCTGCATCCTTTACAATATCACTTTTCTTTGTATAGCACCTTACAACCTGTTAGAATGAAAAGAAGTTCTTTATTTCTTATGTTTGCTATTTCCTATTTCATCTTTTTCCTATGCTCTCTCTTTGTGTAAAATGTGGGAAATTATTAGGCTGTGATGAGGCAGTAATTTTCATATTTAATTTGTTACTCATGATTAAACCTTCATTTGGAAATAACATCAAGAAAATTGCTGCCAGGTCATACTGGCTAGATCTCTACAATTGGCATTTGCTATTACCCTCTGTGTTTCCTAAGCATTCTGAGAAATAGGAAATAGTAACAATAACGATAACCACTAAATGGTCTACAGAATTTATAAACCTACACTATCACATAGTTTATAGTTAGATATTGTATATATCTAGCTCTAATTTTTACAAACATATTGGTAAAGAGCCAAATGTGTAACTGGGTACCACTATTAACATCCTTGTTTAGATAAGGAAGCTGAAGCACAAGATTTCATGTGATAAAGAGAGCAGAGGTAGGATTCATTTTCATGTCTTCTATACTTCAAATACTGCACTTTCCCATAACGCATTCACAGAAACAAAATTATTGAGTCAGCCTTTATTTAATCTCTGTTAAACATCTACTGTTTATTTTTAAATGTCTAGGGAGAAAATTCAATTTACCAAGCATATATTGTGAATCCACAATGTCACCAGTCTCCTGCACATTGAACAATGAAATCCAACAGTTAATATTTTTCAGAATATTTTTACTTTTGGCATTACTGTGAGGCAAATTCTTCATCACATAACCTAAATCTAGCTTTTTATGTGTGCAAACACAAAAATATGTACGTTCATATTTTTTTACTTTATTTCAGACAAAATGTATGCTTGTGTTGATCAAATGTAATTGGAGGTTATTATGCTGTTATATAGAAGTATTGCAGTGTCTGATACAGAACAGATGCTAAATATTTTCTGAACATAAATACAATGAAAAAATGATTCATAATACTATTCACTTTCAGGTCGGATTTAAGTGTTTAATGCATTTTGATTTGATTTTTGTATGTGATGATAGATAGGGATCTAGGTTCCTTCTTCCGCATATAGATACCCAGTTTTCCTAGCACCATTTATTGAAGAGCCTGTTCTTTCCCTAATGTATATGTTGTTGGCATCTTTGTCAGAAATGAATTCACTACAAGTGTACAGATTTAATTCTGAATTCTCTATTCTTAACCATTGATCGACAAGTTTTTATGCCAGTACTATGCTGTTTTGGTTACTATAGCTCTGTAGTAAAATTTGAAGTCAGGTAATGTGATTTTTTTCAGTTTTATTCTTTTGCTCAGGATGGATTGGGTATTCTGGATCTTTTGTAGCTCCATATAAATTTTAGGATTTCTTTTTTCTATTTCTATGAAGAATGTGAAACTATGAAACCAATAAAAAATAACACTAGGTAAACTCTCTAGGATATTGAACTAGGCAAAGATTTCTTGAGTAATACCCCACAAGCACAGGCAACCAAACTAAAAATGGACAAATGGAATTACATCAAGTTAAAAGCTTCTGCACACCAAAAAAAAAAAAAAAAATCAACAAACTGAAGAGAAAATCCACAGAATGGGAAAAACATATTTGCAACCTACTCATCTGATAAGGAATTGATAACCAGAATATATAAGGAGTTCAAACAACTGTGCAGGAAAAATCCAAATAATTAAATTTTAAAATAGGCAAAGAACTGAAAAGATATTTTTTCAAAAGAAGATGTTCAAAGGGCAAACAGGTATACAAAAAGGTGCTCAACATCATTGATCATCAGAGAAGTGCAAATAGAAACTATAATGAAATATTAATATAATTCGACTCCAATTAAAATAGCCTTTATCCAGAAAACAGGCAATAGTGAATGCTAGTGAGGATATGGAGAAAAAGGAACCTTCATACACTGTTGATGGAAATGTAAATTAGTGCAGTCACTATGAATAACAGTATGAAAGCTCCTCAAAATACTAAAAATGAAATTACTATATGATCCAGCAATCTCACTGCCAAACATATATACAAAAGATAATAAATCAATATATCAAAGGAATGTCTGTACTCCCATATTTATTGCAGCACTATTTACAATAGTCAAGGTTCAAAAGCAACCTAAGTGTTCATTAACAGATGAATAGGTATAGAAAATGTGGTATCTATACATAATGGGGTACTATTCAGTCATAAAAAATGAGATCCCATCATTTGCAAGAACAAGGATGGTACTGGAGAAATTTATGTTAAATGAAATAACTAGATACAGAAAGACAAACTTATGTACTCTCTCATTTGGGGGAACTAAAAATTAAAATATCTGAACTTATAGAGGTAGAAAGTAGAATGATGGTTACCAAGGTCTGGGACGGGTAGTGCGGAGAAGGGGGAAAATAGGGATGGTTAATGGGTAAAAAACATACTTAGATACAGTAAATAAAATCTAGTATTTGATAGCACAACAGGGTGGCTATAGTCAGCAATCATTTGTTGTACATTTTAGAGTAACTGAAGGAGGATAATTGGAATGCTTACAACACAAAGAAATGACAAATTCTTGAGGTGACAAAACCCCATTTGCCCTGATGTGATTTTTTTCCCCATTTATTTATTTTATTGCATTTTAGGTTTTAGGGTACATGTGAAGAATATGCAAAATTGTTGCATAGGTACACACGTGGCAGTGTGATTTGCTGCCTTCCTCCCCATCACCTACATCTGGCATTTCTCCCCTTGCTATCTCTCCCCAGCTCCCCACCCCTCACCGTCCCTCCCCTATTTCCCCCCAACTGACCCCAGTGTGTAGTGCTCCCCTCCCTGTGTCCATGTGTTCTCATTGTTCAACACCCACCTATGAGTGAGAACATGCAGTGTTTGATCTTCTGCTCTTCTGTCAGTTTGCTGAGAATGATGGTTTCCAGGTTCATCCATGTCCCTACAAAAGACCCAAACTCATCATTTTTGATGGCTGCATAATATTCCATGGTGCATATGTGCCACATTTTCCCTATCCAGTCTATCGTCGATGGGCATTTGGGTTGGTCCCAGGTCTTTGCTATTGTAAACAGTGCTGCAATGAACACTCGTGTGCACGTGTCCTTATAGTAGAACAATTTGTAATCCTTTCGATATATACCCAGTAATGGGATTGCTGGGTCAAATGGAATTTCTATTTCTAGGTCCTTGAGGAATCGCCACACTGTCTTCCACAGTGGTTAAACTAATTTACACTCCCACCAACAGTGCAAAAGTGTTCCTATTTCTCCACATCCTCTCCAGCATCTGTTGTCTCCAGATTTTTTAATGATTGCCATTCTAACTGGCGTGAGGTGGTATCTCAATGTTGTTTTGATTTGCATTTCTCTGATGACCAGTGATGACGAGCATTTTTTCATATGTTTGTTGGCCTCATGTATGTCTTCTTTTGTAAAGTGTCTGTTCATATCCTTTGCCCACTTTTGAATGGGCTTGTTAGTTTTTTTCTTGTAAATTTTCTTGTTAGTTTTAGTTCTTTGTAAATTCTGGATATCAGCCCTTTGTCAGATGGGTAAACTGCAAAAATTTTTTCCCATTCTGTTGGTTGCCGATTCGCTCTAATGACTGTTTCTTTTGCTGTGCAGAAGCTGTGGAGTTTGATTAGGTCCCATTTGTCTATTTTGGCTTTTGTTGTCAATGCGTTTGGTGTTTTGGTCATGAAGTCCTTGCCTACACCTATATCCTGAATGGTTTCGCCTAGATTTTCTTCCAGGGTTTTTATGGTGTTAGGTCCTATGTTTAAGTCTTTAATCATCTGGAGTTAATTTTAGTGTAAGGTGTCAGGAAGCGGTCCAGTTTCTGCTTTCTGCACATGGCTAGCCAGCTTTCCCAACACCATTTATTGAACAGGGAATCCTTTCCCCATTGCTTGTTTTTGTCTGGTTTGTCAAAGATCAGATGGCTGTAGATGTGTGGTGTTGCCTCCGAGACCTCTGTTCTCTTCCATTGGTCTATATCTCTGTTTTGATACCAGTACCATGCTGTTTTGATTACTGTAGCCTTGTAGTATAGTTTGAAGTCCGGTAGTGTGATGCCTCCCGCTTTGTTCTTTTTGCTTAGAATTGACTTGGCTATGCAGGCTCTCTTTTGGTTCCATATGAAGTTTAAGGTTGTTTTTTTCCAGTTCTGTGAAGAAGGTCATTGGTGGCTTGATGGGGATAGCATTGAATCTGTAAATTACTTTGGGCAGTATGGCCATTTTCACGATATTGATTCTTCCTAACCATGAACATGGAATGTTTCTCCATCTGTTTGTGTCCTCTCTTATTTCGTTGAGCAGTGGCTTGTAGTTCTCCTTGAAGAGGTCCTTTACATTCCTTGTTAGTTGTATTCCTAGGTATTTTATTCTCTTTGTGGCAATTGTGAATGGAAGTTTGTTCTTGATTTGGCTCCTTTAAGTCTGTTATTGGTGTATAGGAATGCATGTGATTTTTGCACATTGATTTTGTATCCTGAGACTTTGCTGAACTTGCTTATCAGTTTCAGGAGATTTGGGGCTGAGACGATGGGGTCTTCTAGATATACAATCATGTCGTCTGCAAATAGGGACAATTTGACTTCCTCCTTTCCTATTTGAATGCCCTTTATTTATTCTTCTTGCCTGATTGCTCTGACTAGAACTTCTAATACTATATTGAATAGCAGTGGTGAGAGAGGGCATCCTTGTCTGGTGCCACATTTCAAGGGGAATGCTTCCAATTTTTGCCCATTCAGTATGATATTGGCTGTTGGTTTGTCGTAAATAGCTTTTTTTATTTTGAGATATGTTCCATCAATACCTAGCTTACTGAGGGTTTTTAGCATAAAGGGCTGTTGAATTTTGTCAAAGGTCTTCTCTGCATCAATTGAGATAATCATGTGGTTTTTGTCTTTGGTTCTGTTTATATGGTGAATGACGTTTATAGACTTGCGTATGTTGAACCAGCCTTGCATCCCCGGGATGAAGCCTACTTGATCATGGTGGATAAGCTTTTTGATGTACTGTTGCAATCGGCTTGTCAGTGTTTTATTGAAGATTTTTGCATCTATGTTAATCATGGATATTGGCCTGAATTTTTCTTTTCTTGTTGAGTCTCTGCTGCGTTTTGGAATCAGGATGATGTTGGTCTCATAAAATGATTTGGGAAGAATTCCCTCTTTTTGTATTGTTTGGAATAGTTTCAGAATGAATGGTACCAGCTCCTCTTTGTATGTCTGATAGAATTCAGCTGTGTACCTGTCTGTACCTGGGCTTTTTTTGGGTGGTAAGCTCTTAATTGCTGCCTCAACTTCAGACCTTCTTATGGGTCTGGTCAGGGTTTAGGCTTCTTCCTGGTTTAGGCTTGGGAGGAGGCAAGTGTCCAGGAATTTATCCATTTCTTCCCGGTTCAGTAGTTTATGTGCATAGAGTTGTTTGTAATAATCTCTGATGATGGTTTGAATTTCTGTGGAATCTGTGGTGATATCCCCTTTATCGTTTTTTATTGCATCAATTTGGTTCTTCTCTCTTTTCTTTTTTATTAATCTGGCTAGTGGTCTGTCTATTTTGTTGATCTTTTCAAAAAAACCAGCTCCTGGATTTATTGATTTTTTGAAGGGCTTTTTGCGTCTGTATCTCCTTCAGTTCTGCTCTGATCTTAGCTATTTCTTGTCTTCTGCTAGACTTTGAGATTTTTTGATCTTGCTCCTCTAGCTCTTTCAGTTTTGATGATAGGATGTCAATTTTTGATCTCTGCTTGCTTCTCATGTGGGCGCTTATTGCTATATATTTTCCTCTAGAGACTGCTTTAAATGTGTCCCAGAGATTCTGGTATGTTGTGTCTTCATTGTGGTTGGTTTAGAAGAGCATCTTTATTTCTGTCTTCATTTCATTGTTTATCCAGTCAACATTCAAGAGCAAGTTGTTCAGTTTCCATGAAGCTGTGCGGTTCTGGGTTAGTTTTTGAATTCTGAGTTCTAACTTGATTGCTCTGTGGTCTGAGAGACTGTTTGTTACGATTTCCGTTCTTTTGCATTTGCTGAGGAGTGATTTACTCCCAACTATGTGGTCAATTTTAGGGTAGGTGTGATGTGGTGCTGAGAAGAATGTATATTCTGTGGATTTGGGGTGGAGAGTTCTGTAAATGTCCATTAGGTTTGCTTGGTCCAGGTCTGAGTTCAATCCTGGATATCCTTGTTAATTTTATGTCTGGTTGATCTGTCTAATATTGACAATGGGGTGTTAAAGTCTCCCACTATTATTGTGTGGGAGTCTAAGTCTCTTTGTAAGTCATTAAGAACTTGCCTTATGTATCTGGGTGCTCCTGTATTGGGTGCGTATATATTTAGGATCGTTAGCGCTTCTTGTTGCATTGATCCTTTTACCATTATGTAATGTCCCTCTTTGTCTCTTATGATCTTTGTTGCTTTAAAGTCTAATTTATCAGAGATCAGAATGGCAACTCCTGCTTTTTTTTGCTCTCCGTTTGCTTGGTAAATCTTCCTCCATCCCTTTATTTTGAGCCTTTGTGTATCCTTGCATGTGAGATGGGTTTCCTGGATACAGCACACTGATGAGTTTTGGCTTTTTATCCAGTTTGCCAGTCTGTGTCTTTTGATTGGGGCATTTAGTCCATTTACATTGAGGGTTAATATTGTTATGTGCGAATTTGATACTGCCATTTTGGTGCTAGCTGGGTGTTTTTCCCTTTAGTTGAGCTGGTACTTGTTGTTCCTTTATATGTGTAGAACCTCTTTCAGGAGCTCTCGTAGAGCTGGCCTGGTGGTGACGAAATCTCTGAGTACTTGCATGTTCCCAAAGGATTTTATTTTTCCTTCACTTATGAAGCTTAGTTTGGCTGGATAGGAGATTCTGGGTTGAAAGTTCTTTTCTTTAAGGATGGTGAATAGTGGCCCCCACTGTCTTCTGGCTTGTAGGGTTTCCACTGAGAGACCTGCTGTGAATCTGATGGGCTTCCCTTTGTGGGTAACCCAACCTTTCTCTCTGGCTGCCCTTAGTATTTTCTCCTTCATTTCAACCCTGGTGAATCTGATGATTATGTGCCTTGGGGTTGCTCTTCTTGACGAATATCTTTGTGGTGTTCTCTGTATTTCCTGGACTTGAATGTTTGCCTGCCTTGCTAGGTTGGGGAAGTTTTCCTGGATAATGTGCTAAGAGTATTTTCCAGCTTGGATTCATTCTCTTCGTCGCATTCAGGTACGCCTATCAAACGTAGATTAGGTATTTTCACATAGTCCCACATTTCTTGGAGATTTTGTTCATTCCTTTTTACCCCTTTTTCTTCAGTCTTGCCTTCCCGTTTTATTTCATTGAGTTGATCTTCGTCCTCTGATATCCATTCTTCTGCTTGGTCAATTCGGCTGTTGATACTTGTGCATGCTTCACAAAGTTCTCGTGTTGCGTTTTTCAGCTCCATCAATTCACTTATATTCCTTTCTATTTTGTCCATTCTCGTTAGCATTTTGTCAAATCTTTTTTCAAGGTTCTTAGTTTCTTTGCATTTGGTTAGAACACGTTCTTTAAGTTCACAGAAGTTTCTTACTACCCACCTTCTGAAGTCTGATTCTGTCATTTCATCACACTCGCTCTCCTTCCAACCTTTTTCCCTTGCTGGTGAGGAGTTGTGATCCCTTGTAGGAGAAGAGGTGTTCTGGTTTCGAGTGTTTTCATCCTTTTTGCGCTGGTTTCTTCCCATCTTTAAGGATTTATCCACCTGTCGACTTTGTAGTTGCAGGCTTTCAGATTGGGTCTCAAATCTTTCAGATTGACGTTCTGTTTATTGATGATGAGGTTATTTCTGTTTCTTGGTTTTCCTTCTGACAGTCTGACCCTCTGCTGTAGGTCTGCTGAGGTTCACTCCAGGCCCTGCTTGCCTGTGGTTCACCTGCAGCAGCTGCTGAACAGTAAGGGTTGTTACCAGTTTTCTTCTTCTGCTATCTTTGTCCCAGAAGGATACCCGCCAAGTGTCAATCTGATATCTCCTTTATGAGACGTCTCTTCAGATATATAGGTGTCAGGGAGCTGCTTGAGGAGATGGTCTCTTCTTTATAGGAGCTCAAATGGTGAGCTGTGAGCTCTGTTGTACAGTCAGAGCTGCTGAGCAGGTACGTTTAGGTCTGCTGCAGCAGAACTCATAAACTGCTTTTTGTTCCCAGGTGCTCTGTCCCAGGGATTTAGAGCTTTATTTATGAGTTTCCATTATGCTGCTGCCTTCTTTTTTTTTTCCTTCAGACCTGCCCTGCCCAGCAAGGAGGCAGCCTAGTCACTGTCTGCCTGTAGAGGCTTTGCTGAGCTGCTGTGGGCTCCGCGCAGCTGCCGAGTGAACTTCCCTGCAGTCCTGTTTATATGGGTGTAGTTAGAACTGCTTTGGCGATGGTGGCCCACCTGTGTTGAGGCGGAGTCTCTCTGCTGTGGCGGGCTGCCTCAGCAATGGCGGGCTGCCTCAGCAATGGCGGTTTGCCTTGGCAACAGCGGGCTGCCTCAGCAATGACGGGTTGCCTTGGCAATGGCGGGCTGCCTCCACATTGGCTGACTACCTCAGTCGTGGCGGGCTGCCTCGGTAATGGCGGACATCCCTCCCCCACAGAGCTGGACTGCCCCGGGTTCAGCTGCGCTTTCTGTGAAACTCTCAGTCCAGAGTTTCTGGTTGCTGTTCTTTTGTGGGGGTGGGACCAGCCGAGCCTGATCACCTGGCTGCCTGCCTCAGAGCCTTTTTTAAGTTTGTATTCCAGTCACCTGTTGAAGAGGCGCCGGGGTCTGTTTGTTTTCCCCTGCGGCCACTCACTGCGCTGGCTTAAACAGCAGCACTGAGGTTTGTGGCGCTTTTTTTTTTTTGCCCTGGAATCTACTGTCCTGGTTCCCTGCTCCGTCCCCTTTTTAAACAGTCGAATGGGTGACTTCCCGTGGCTCCAATCACCAGCCAAAAGGGCACCCAGACCGGTGTATTTTGTATGGAGAACCACTGCTGGGGTGCCGACAAAGCAGCCACGCGGGGCTTAGCAGCGGCGCCGGCCGGCACAGCCGCACTGGCTGAAACAGCCGCGCTGGTGACCTGTGGAGCTCTCCACCTGGGAATTTCCTAGTCTGTGGGCAATAAAAATGCGGCGTCCACTCACCCTCTGCACTTTCACTGGGAGCTGCATTCCTGAGCTTGTTCCTAAACGGCCATCTTGGATCCTCCCCTGATGTGATTTTTATACATTGTATGTCTGTATCAAAATATCTCTTGTATCCCATAAACAGATATACCTACAATGTGCTCTTAAAAAATATAAATTAAAAAGATTTTGAAAGAGTATTTACTTTTATGAAGTCATCACATATTAAAATAGAACTGATGGTATATATCAGAGACTTCATTATAATTCAATATTTTATTTAAATATTTAAATACTATTCCTTTTCAAAATTCTGGAAGAATGCAATAATTTTGTTGCTTCATAGGAAATACTAATAGAAATTAAGAAATTATTGTTAATAGAAATAATATATACCTTTACTATAAGCTATTCAAGGTACAGTAACATATTAGAAAAAAGTAGAGCCTCTTAATAAATGATATTCTACCTTGCAATGCATATTGTTATGCTATTATTTTACTTTACTTAACAATGTTTTGAATATTTTCAATGTATGTATATATACCTCTGCCTCAATGTTTTCAATAGATGTATGGAAATCTAACACATATTACTTAATCTTATGGATTCATTTAAATATTTTTTGTAATTATTTTGTTATTATAATCAATAATACAATTAATACTCATGGGCATGTCATTGTATAAGCCTATGGAAATATTTCTCAAGAATAGATAACCAGAAGCCAAATCAGTTTTGGACATTTTTCCCCAAAAGAATATGAAGCAACTCTATACTTTTGTCCTCCATCTTCACGATTATGTCCAATCTAATGAGTGAAAAATATTTTATTAATTATTTATTCAATGCATTTCTTATGTAATGTTTACAATATATGAATGAATTTATTGCTAATTTGTAGCTCCTACTCTAAAAATTGACAAAATAGTCATGGCTATGTGTATGCTTTGGCTGTGTCCCCACCCAAATCACAAATTGAATTGTAGCACCCATAATTCCCACATGTCATGGGAGGGACCCAGCAGGAAGTAATTGAATCATGGGGATAATAGTGTAAGTACTGTGAGATCTGATTGTTTTATAAAGGAGAGTTCCCCTGCACATTGTCTCTTAGCCTGCCACCATGTATGACATGATTTTACTCCGCTTTCACCTTCTGCTATGATTAGGAGGCCTCCTCAGCCATATGGAACTGTGAGTCAATTAAACTTCTTTTCTTTACAAATTACTGAGTCTCAGGTATGTCTTTATTAGCAGTGTGAGAATAGACTAATATTCTACGCTCCAGTGAAGGATACTTTAATGTGGCTCTCTTCTCTTAATAACTTTTCCTTCAGCCCCCTACTTCCCTTGGTTCATTCTCTGCAGTTCCTCTATGAGGTCAGGGAATGCAGTCACACGTTTTGCTTGGCTTTTAGGGCTCTATACTGCTTTTACTAGGAGCCTTTCTTTAAGCTAAAAGTTCATTTTCTCTTAGAGTATGCTTCACAGTTTTGATCATTCGTGTTTTTGGCTTCATTGAAAGGCTGAGATGAAGAACAAATTGGCTAAATTCTTAAAAAGGAAGTTTCTTAATAAATTTCCCTGATAATTTGTTCCTTAATTTCACATATGCTTGTTCTAGACTCAATTTTCCTGAACCAATTTGAGAACGTTTTTTTAAATATGTGTGTTCTTGGTTGTGATTTACTTTGATTTTGTTGGTCTGTTTCCATCAAATTATACTTTCTAGTGATATCTCACAACTCATAGTTTGCAATGATGCTTCTTGTTTCCCAAAATGAAATCTCTAATTTGAATAAATAATATAGATAGATGCAGATACAAATTACATGTAGATACCATTATGTTTTGGTAAGATTGGATGATTTGTTTTTAATTTGAGGGTATGGGAAAAAGAAAAGCTGTCGTAATTCCTATTACGTAATCCTGGCAGGTACTTCAGAGTTATAAACAGTCAGCTTCCAGAGTGCTGAAAATGATGTGTTCTAAGAAGCTCCTTTGACCACACATCAGAAAAGACAGGCAAGAAATATGAGGATACTATGACCAGAGTAAGGAAACAGGGTTTGCAAACATAAATTATAAATCAAATTTCAGAAACATGAAAGTTCTGAATTGTGCATGTTGATTTTTCCGTCTACCTGGATCTGAGCGACTACTTATTAATAAAATGTGCTTCAGGATAAGAACAAATAAAAATTTCTTTATTTAATGATAGTTAATGGTTTTCTGAATAATGCTTGCTTATAAACATTTGGAAACACAACCGAAAGTTAATTTACAATAATAATAATAATAATTTTTAGAAAGCACCAACAGCAAAAAGCCCCACAAACAATAACAGTATTTTTTAGTGATTGCTATTAATCATATATTTTAATGTTTATTATTATCTAATGTTATTATTGACAAGAAAATAATTTATTAATTCCTCCTACAATTGATAAAAATAATAGGATTAAATAAACTATAAAAGTGCATCACCAGATGAACAGATTTCAAACTTAATACCTCATGAGGAAGATAAGGCATACAAATGAATATTTCATAGTACACAATTCTTGTGCAGAGTTTGCAGAGATCGTAAAAGTTTAGTGATTCTGCTTTCAACTTTACTAAAATGTATTCAGTGTGTTTACTGAGGAGTTGGTGTATTGGAGTGTTTTCAAACCATTGACACATTGGTCTGTGTTACCATTTTCTTATTGATATCATGTAACAATAACTTTGGAGAGTTGACAAAAAAGAAAATAAAATAAGCGTAAGAAAAAAATGAAACTATGATTATTTATGAAAAGTTGTCTCACTTATACCTTTTGTTGGTGATACACATAGAGATGATGTAAGGATTTTTTTAATGTGATAGTTTACCTAATAAAATAAAACTATTTACCAAACAGAAGGGGATATCAAAGCTGAAAATTGTATAGATTCATTTTAAGAACAAATGTTCTAAATGAGACAAAAAGAAACTAAGACATATGTGTAGTAAATTCAAATATTTGCAGATATTCATAACTGGCAATGCTAATTTTAATATTGTAGTTTTTATAATTTACTTTTGAAACCTGATATTAAATGCTGCATAATATTTCTCATTCAAACTTTAATATTTTATATCTGTGACCTTTAGAATCCAGCTGTAATTATATTATATTTTCAGGATTTGTGGCTGCCCAGCACTAAAATCTATTAGGGAAATTCATAGTTAGGATTCAGCCTACATCTGATCATTTAGTTTTAAGCATAATCAGCATTGTCCAAAGTTTTCGAGCCAAATTACAGTTCCGAACTTCAACTATTTAAATCATGAAAACTACCAAATATTGTTGCACTTGTAAAATTATAACGCTTTTCTTGATAAGAACATAGAGTTATTTAGTTTTTTTCTGAGATTTTATTAGACCGTTTAGGAGCAGTTGATGTTCTGTTAAATCGTACATTAACAAAAATTATGTCTACTAACTTGCCAATGTAGAGTATTTCAATTTTTGAAATACAAATTTAACAGCATGGTTTTATGCATTTCTGACACACACCAAGGGTAAGACTAATGCTATGTAAATAGATTCGGAAATGTAATCAATACAACTGGGGAACAGTAGCGTAAATAGTGAATGAAATTATTTTGTAAAAAAGAATGAAAATACTGAAGTTCTCAATTCAAGGAATCTATAAATTTCCAGATTCCTAGAACTGAAGTTGTTGTTTACATAGTAGTTAATGAAATATAAACACATTAAGTTCATATGGAGAAAATATTAATACTATCAAACAGAACTATTAAGTAGATTTATTTATGCCTTCATCTCCTGTATCATCAAATTATTTGTACAAAGACATTTTATGCATCACGCACTAACTCCAACTAATGAGGGCACTGATTAAACACTAAAATTTTAGTGTTTTCAGAATGTACTACCAAGGCTTCTTCCACTGAAAACGCTTCTAATTCAAGTACTTTGGATAAGAATGAGCATGATTTTAATTATCTTATTGGCCAACAGAAAATCTATAAAAAGCTAAACAGAAAAATAGACCTGGGGACAAAAGGAGCTTCTTGAAACTAAACCACATGACTTGACTCAAAATTACATAGAAACTTGATTTTCTGAGTCAAATGAATGTGGCTTTACTTCAAATTGATGGCCTTTATATCTAAAATAGTTTATGTTCTGAGAATTCCTTAAACATTCATGTTATTTCCTTGCATTTTCCTCATATTTTATCTGTTTTCAAATTGAGTTTTCTCAATCTCCGAGTCTAGGAATTGAGTCATGTTTTGCTATGTCATTTTCTGAGACAAAAATATTTCTCAACTCTTGATCATTTTATCTTACTCTTCCTTAAAAATGGGCATGCAGTTATAAGAAAGCACGTACAAATGTACAGAATTATTAAAACCAAGAAAAATAAGCACCAGAAGTAGCTAGTCATTTTATACGTCTTTAACTAACACTAGATTTCCAATATACTTGTAAAGACTTAAGCACTTTTAGTCAGAATGTTACATAATATATTAATTCAAAAAGTCATTTTATTACCTAAAATGTAATTAGTGGGATATTTAATAACTGCTATGTAATCCAAATATGTATTTTGATTGTTTGTCATAGAAGCTATATTTTGTTTCTTCAAATTAAAAATTTTGAAAGATTAGTCTCAAATGGGTCTAACAGGTAAGTATAAGTCTCAATATAATAGAGCCTAGTAAGATATTTGGAGAAACTATTTATTTGTGAGCAATTAAAAATAGGTCAAATAGTGTTTACACTTCTAAAGTTATAAGTTGTATAAGTATGCAAGTAAGAAATCTTGGTTGTAAATATGTGATATCATATCTACACAGTCTTAGGTTTGTCAATAGATGTATTCCCAGTGCCAACAACAGTGTCAGGTACTTGGCAGGTGCTCCACAAATCATGGCTAAATGAAATAATTTATGTATTTTAAACATTCTTCTGCTCAAATGACTTAAAAAATTTTAAATGCATTACATTTGAGAATAATAATATCAACATACCAATGCATTTTTATGGTCATATGGAATAAAATCTATTGTAGCTAATTGTTAACATACAAATATATCCTATTGAGTACTAAATGACTTACAAAATCAGTGGCAGGACTGAAGAAACTTTTATGTTAGTCGTTCAGGAAGAATGCCAAATCCTGCAGAACCGAGTCACCAAGAAAGCTACATTCCTGTGATCAACTAACCTCTTCATAAAATCACCATATTCAGCTAATAGTTATGATCAGGAAGCCACCACAGAAAATCAGACACGACCACAATGATACTTTCCAACCAAAAATGAAATATGCCCTCCACCTCTCTTCTGCTATGTAAATATATAAAAAAATAACCAAATGAAAACATTCCAGCCTTGCCTACAAACTTAGAAAATGTCATTTTCTGCTTTTGGCAGATGATGATTAGGGATTTGGAAAGATAATGTCAGAATTTCTATATACATTATTTTTATTATTTCATAATATCTATTTGTGCATAACTTATAATTTATGTTATAGTTATAAACTACTGTGCTTTCATAATATATAATAGATATAAAGAAGTAACACTTATTGGGGTCCATGCTCAAAAAATTTTAGCAGTAGACATTTATGATCAAGAATATGTATACTACATAAAAATGAGAGAGAAAAATAACAACATAATGATGGATCACTTTGTTCTCATTGGGTAATTCACATAAATTGAACACTTAAAACATTGTCATACATATGTACTCCTGCGGAATGTAAGTTCCTGAATGTAGAAGACACGTTTTATTCAACTAATTCTGCCTATGCTACCTGTATGTACTCACTGTATGATTGCAAATGAAGGAATGAGTGAATAATATGTTTGAAAAACTATAATGCCAAAGAAAAAATAAAATTGTTTTGCTGTGATTCAGTGTCCAGTGCTAGAAAGAGTATTTGTCAATTTTAGGACAAGAATATAAACTGGACTTTTCTAGGTATTAGCACTGTCCAAAACTGAGATAGATTGCCTTCTATAGGCAGCATTTAAGCAGAAAATAAGTGGCCATCTCTCAGGGATGGTGCAAAAAAGACTCTAATTGGGTAGCTAAACTAGGTGAACTAGTTAGACTAAAATCTCCATAATCTTTCTGAATTTATGATTACAAAATTATATTGGGAAAAAGCCCAAGTGTAGAATAGGTAGATTTTTAAAATATCAAATCTGTTTACTCTGGCCAAAAGTAGACCAATAAAACTGTTGAAGTAAATTCAGTAATTTTAGGTAAAATTTATTTAAACTCAAGACCAAAATACACTAGATGTCAAGAAATAAGTTAAAGTTGAAATACATGCTATCTCTAGATTATAAAATGCCCTTGAGTACACATTGTTCGATTCTATTTTGGGTATTTCCGCATTGCAATCTTTAAAAAAAAAATCAAGAAATGTATCACTACTTTACTTAAACCTCAAAATATCACAGTCAAGATATGTCTCTCTGCATCAAGTAAATCTTGGAGTTTATCCAATCTAAGAAAATATCAGACACATGAAGAATGTGACTCATGTCTTTTTAAATTATATGTGGAAAGTTTATGGAAAGATTATATCTGTCTCAAGCTCTGAGGCATTTTAAGCTAGTAATTGTCATACTTTTCACCTATGCAAATGACAAGTTCCTGACATGGTACATAATCCATTTGTCTTTTCTCAAAAAGGCAGATAATAACTCAAGAGTACCTCATCCAAGAATCCTTCATGACAGTAGCAAACCCAGCAAATACACCTGTCTTTCTTATGTATCATTAGCTCAATTTGAGTTCATAGTAAACAAATAAACTCTTGAGGGAGCAAGCTTGATATTTCAATAGCTTTATTTTCAAGCAAGACACATAGACCAGTTTGTTTACCTTTCATTTGATCACTTTAATTGCAATATGTAATTATTAGTTTCAGATAATATTGAGACAATTACGGAAATGGAAAAAGTCTTTAACCTTTATTTTTCTAGATGAAATAATGAAAAATTGTTAGTTATATAGTAATATGTATATTCACAAGCTTAGTAAGGTAGAAAAAAAAACAGCAGACATGATAACTTTTATTCCATCTCTCATTTTGGTCATATAATAAGTTTGATGATTGAGTAGATTTTTCCCACATCTACTACCTGTAATGCTAAGGGTGGAGGCAAATATGTCTTTTTCTCTCCCTCTTTCTCTCTCTCTCTCTC
>NW_022436964.1:27105608-27239835 GCF_009761245.1 Sapajus apella | reverse complement strand
TTTTTTTTTTTTGAGATGGAGTCTCACTCTGTCATCCAGGCTGGAGGTACAATTGCATGGTCTCAGCTCACTGCAACCCCCACCTCCCAGTTCAAGCAAGTCTCCCACCACAGCTTCCCAAGTAGCTGGGTATACAGGCAAGTGCCACCACACCCGGCTAATTTTGTATTTTTAATAGAGATGGGGTTTCACTCTGTTGGCCAGGCTGGTCTCAAACTCCTGACCTCATGATCCGCCCACCTTGGCCTCCTAAAGTGCTGGGATTACAAGTGTGAGCCATGGTGTCCGGCCCAGCCCCCTTTTTTTTCTAAGTTTGTATCAAACCCAGTTTTTGAGATTTTATTTTTCAACTCATTTTGAAGTTAAAAAGTATCTTTTTTTTTCTATACTCAAAAATCCCTCCTCTTTATAAATGTCATTTCTAACTGAAATTAGAAAATGTATTCGAAACCATGTGGTAGAAATTTATTTCTCTTCTCCTCTTTGCAGGATTGGTTCATAGGCCACAGAAGCACTGGTTATGGAATAGAGGGTAAGGAGATGTGTGTTCTAGAGAAAGGGTAGTTCACTATGGTCACAGGAGGCCCCAGGAAGCATACTAACTGTGGGTTCCTGGAGGCAAAATTACTGAGATATTTAATCAAGAGTGTTGTGAAGTGGAATCAATAATCCTGATTATAAATAGATGGAGTGATAGAATCAGCCCAAAACAAGCGTGATCATATATTGAGAAGGCAACTCAGGACTTACATCGTAAACAAAATATATTTGCAAATCTCTCCCCTATTGTATTGCACTGAGTAGTACTTTTTAGGGTGAGTTACTACTACAAGAGCAAGAGTGGCCTTTTAAAGTATATAATTTTGAACCATCTAAAGTGTTCAACTTATGCTATTAAGGAATCTAATTCTTACATATTTAGGGTCTACGGCCATCTTGAGCCATTAAGAAAGATGCTAATTTCATTGTATTCTTTGAAACATTTTACATTTGGTGACTTTATATAATATCAAATAATTAACACTAGTTATGTCTACCTCACCTCTCCCTCACTAAGGTCTGTTCTGTTCCAACACATTTGTCTTCAGCTATATTCCTTTGCTTCTTGTTTATTATGTATTTATTTATTAAGCATTATTTATTTGAAAGTCTTACTACTTTTATTTGAAAGTATTGTAGTAACTCACCTGTTTTGATGTTGTTGGTGCACTGACTACCAGAAAGGCCCACAATACTGTATTTCCTATGATCCAGGAAGCTAAAATACTCTGAGCACCTGCCTTGTGTCAAAAATTAGTTTCTATAATCTCATTCAGTCTTAGCTATAATTCTATGAGTCTAGCATTGTTTTCTAGAGCCTTCAATTCCCTTAGTTAAAATAAGATTCTTTGAAATAAGCTTTTAAATGCAAATAATTATTTTCTGAAATCCAAGGGAAATCTTAATAAAAAACAGTTCATCTAATTAAATCATAGATTACTGCTCTATTCAAAGAACAGACCAAAATAGACCTCTAATCTTTACAATCATCCTCAAAAATAATTAAGAGTTCAAGTGCAAAATTAAAACAACCCTAAAATGCCCTGTATTTTCATATTCTTTACTATCTTAAAATTTAAAGGGCTTTTGAGTCTTGTTCTTCAGAAGAATTGTCTTCCTACTTTTAGTTAGCCTTGTAACACCACCACCTGTGTCTCAGTCACCAGAACCTCTACAGTCCACCAGTTCACCCTCTGTATGATCTTAATTCTAAAACTACTGGGAACTAGTAGCGTGAAAAGAATAATAAGCACAAGTCCATACCGCTGAGGCACTGGATCACTTCAAAACAAATCCTCTCCCAGACAAGCTTTTGAGACTACTTTTGACTTATATCTAAACAGAAAATATATTTGATATTAACTGAGAATTTCTACTGAAGAAATTACCAGTATTTAAATTCAGATAATGACTTACTAGCCATTTGCGTATTGGACAAGAAATAGATACGTAGGTATATTGGTGTATTGCTTTTCAGCATTGACTCATGATTAAATGATACTTTCTAATGCATATAAAATATATTTAAGTATTCTAGGTGTGATTTTTAAAATATGATTTAAATTAGTACTAAAAGTATTCTAATATGCTTTTAGAAGTGTGATGTGAGTAGCTATATATATGTAATTATGATTTATGAAGGACAATATTAGCAGATCTCAATAAGACAACACTATGCTGAGTATTATAACCTTCAATCTGTGTGTATGTCTGTTTCTATGAATTTAGCTTTGGCTGCTTTCCAAAAATATTAATTATATCACTTTTACTATTAGGCTTGGTGTATTTTTGTAAATTCTATAATATTACTAACTAAATTTTTAGTGTAGACTACTCACTTTTGCTTTTCTGTTATTCTTCCATTTTTAATTTGAAAAACCTATTTCAAATTCTTCTAATGTTGAATCCTTTGTTGTTTCAGTGGTATTTAAGTGAAAATCTGTGTATTCATAATAGAAAGTGGGTTCACAAAGAAAAAATATTTTCCATTTCAGAGAGCAAGAAAGATAACAGTAGGAAGATATACTGTAGGAAGGGACAGTAAGAAAATGAATGTTTTTCCTACTGATATATTCAAGTTAGTCATATTTTCTCAGTATCTTTTGTCCTTTAATCATCATAAAAATTTCTTCTCAATTTAAAATTCAGATAACATTAAAGTTTGATTCTGCATGTGTGATTAAAATATACACATATAATCAATGCCTGATTAACTTTTACATATAACTTTTTTTTGCCTGATTATATTTTATCTATCTTCCACTTAATTACGGAAAGACAGGCTATGTCGATAAGTAATTGTATCAGTCCTCTAGGACAGTCATAACAGAATACCACAGGCTGGGTGGCTTAAAGAACAGACATTGATTTTCTCACAGTTCTGGAGGCTGGATGTCCAAGATCAAGGTTTTTTGGTAGAACTGGTTTCTGGTAAGGTCGTTCTTCCTGCTTATAGACAGCCACCTTCTCACTGTGTCCTCACATGACTTCTTCTCTGTGATCTCTGAGTGCACTACTGAAGTGTCTTCTTCTTATAAGGACACCAGTTATGTTGGATTGGGACCCATGTTTATGACCTTAATTAATTCTTTATAAACCTCTCTCTAAATACAGACACATTGGGCATTGGGCTTATACCTATGAGTGTGGGGAAAACACAATTTAGTCCAGCATAGAAATATACTCCTGAAATATTGCCATTTGAATGTGTTTGCATTAAATTATACTATTATTCCTACATTTTCTTTAATCTACCTGTTTCATATGTACTTGTACTTCATGTTAATATGCAAAAGATTTTAAGATGTATAAAATAACACAGAAAATGAGAAAAAATATGTAACTGAGTTTTTTTTAATGTTGGAATATTTAATTGACAAATAAAGATTGCATATTTATAAAATATACAATGTAATAATCTGATATATGTGTACATTCTATAATGAAATGGGCTTTAAAGGGAACCCATGATCATTTTTTTTTTTTTACCATTGTTACTGAATGACAGAATGGGCCATGTCCTTGAAACAGCTGATGATTAAGCAATGTCTCTCAATGTAATCCTAGGACAGAGACGGAAGCACAGTTTAATGAAGGCTATTAATTGGTACTTCATAGGAAGTATACTTGGATTAAACCAGTCAGAGCCAAGACAATAAGTCCAGTTGCTTGTAATGTGCCAAGAAGCCTTCATGAATGTGTAAAATTGGAGAGCATACGGCCACAGAGAAGAGTGTGTTTTGTATACAATTGAAATATCCAATTCCCATCTAAAAGCATTGATATATATCCAACATTTGAAAGCATTGTGTCAGGGAAGCTATAATACTTAAGATAACAAATTTAGTCTGTGAACTCCTAGTTTATATTCTCTCCTACAGTGTTCAAAGAATGAAGTGTTTACATGTTTAGAAACCTCTTTTACATTTCTTATGGTTTGTGGCTTTGGATAGAATGTGGACAGTTTGCAAAATGTAATATAAGCTAAATTTTCTATCTAGTACATTAAATAAAAGTTTTCTTTGTTGTTATTTCAGAATAGATTCTTAAACTTAAAAATCAAGGTGTTATTAATTTGGCACGCTGTCATAATAAAGTACTACAAACTGGGAGTATTAAACAACAGAAATTTATTGCCTCACAGTTCAGGAGGTTAGAAGTCTGAGATAGAGATGTCAGCAGGTTTGGTTCCTTCTGAGGGCCATGAGGAAGAATCTTTTCCGTGCCTCTCTCGCAGCTTCTGTTAGTTTGCTGGAATCTTTGGCATTTTTGGCTTCTGTTACATCACCATTATCTCTGTCTTCATCTCCACATGGTGTGCTTCTGGTGTGTGTATATATTGCCAAATTTTGTTTTTATATAAGAACAATCATCACATTGGATTAGTGTCCCACTCTATTCCAGTGTGAACTCATCTTTACTTAATTACATCTGCAACAATCCTATTTCCAAATAAGATCGTGCTCTTAGTTCTTAGATACAGGGGTTAGGACTTCAACATATTAATATGAGGGATGGTAAGCCCAGTTCCACCCATAACTCAAGGATAACATCAACTAAGATTTTTGACTGAAATAATTTTTCAAAGCGAGCTCTGTCCTTTAGGCAAAGTAAAGCATTTCATTCAGCAATTATATAATATAAATGAACTAATGAATAAATGAATAAATATCTACTTTTCCTTCCTTGTGTAATTAAGAGAGTTCTCAAATTTCTACAAGAGAGAACATGCAGAGGTTCAATAAATGCTATTGAAAATCTCACCATACCCATTATAGTTATGGATGGCTATCAAGGAACAGATGTCTGTTTTGGAAGGGAGGGTGTCAGAGCTAAGGGTGGATATTACTGGTGTTTATTGGGAGTTGATCTCTGGAATGGAAGTAAAGTAGAGCCATCTTTTCACAGGAGAGAGAATTAAGGTGAGAGCTGGAGATAGAAGCTCTTCAGCTGTAGGGAGATAAGGCTTGGGAAAATGGGTTACTAAGTATTAGAGATTCATAGGGTTTTAAAGCAGATCTCCTGGAAGTCCTGGAATGACTGTTGCCAGATGTGGCCTAGAAAAGGAATCTTTGACTCAAGAGTCAATCAAGTGAATTAGCAAAGCAAGGACTATTCCAGAGGTTATAAACTCACTGATTAGTGATAAAGGGCTGGACCAAGAGGAGGCATTTCCTCTTAGACAAAGTTTTTAAAAATAAATTTCCTTTTAGACTAAGAGGTTAATCCTTATGTAGACAGCTTCTAACTTGGTACCATCCTGACTAAAACAAACAAAAAAAATAGGTTTTCATAACTTTCACCTTCATGGGGAAGCCTGAGACTTCTCAGTTCCAGGCAATTGTGCCCCAGATTCAGGCCTCTATATATAACTCTCAGGTCTGGACTAACCAGAAACTCACCTTTTTCAAACTTTACCCACTAAGGGTAGTAGTCATTTCTTACTCCTACCCTGGCCAGCTCCCCAAAATAAGGACAAGTTAAGGACTTTCTGTTGGAGTCCCTCAGGTCAAGAATAGCTAATTCTGCAAACTGGTGGCCAAAGGAAAGGAATCATCTGGGTTGATACTAAGGGAACTCATGGGACAGGGAGTAGCTCACATGTTCCTGGATTAATCAATGGACTTTAACAGCTCTGGCCTGGCTGCCCTATCTGTGGGTTATATAGATCTTGGGTTTTCAATGTTGGCATGCCTCAAATCAGGTGAGGTAGTTAAAATACCAGCTTTAGATATTTGGCTTTAGGACATCCAGATCCAGCCTAGAGGTGGAAATGTTATTTTGATACTGGTGTATATTATAGGATTCTTATTTAGTTATTGGACAGTTTAGTTTGGTTAATCAACATTATCTTTTAATGCTCTACACATTTAATTATATTTACCTCATTACACAATGAATACATGGAGAAAATAATGTTGTTCAAAAGATTAATAGAGCTGGGCACAGTGGCACATGCCTCTAGTTCCAGCTCCTCAGGAGGCTGAGGCAGGAGGATTGCTTGATGCCAGCAGTTTGAAGCTGTCGTGTACTACAGTTGTGCCAGTAAATAGCCACTGCACTCCAGCCTGGGCAACTTAGTGAGACCCTGTCTCTACATACATACATACATACACACATACATAAAATTAAAAGACAATAACAATTAGAAATTCACCTTTGACCTTGCTCAAACCTAGAACCCTTCACTTGAGTTGATTATATTTATTGGTTGATGTGGCTTTATAAGACACTTTTAAAAACATTTATTCATACTCTTAAGACCATTTAAAACATTATTTTTTATTATTTTGTTAAGGTGGGTCTTTTGATATTTATAGATACTATACATATTTCTGAAATTGTACATGATTTTGTTCTCAATGCCAGATTGGTGATTATACTCAATGCAGAAAGAAAAGCAATGAAATATTCTACAGAATAATAATCAGAGTATTCACATATTTTGTTTTTTAATTGAAATTGCTATTCATGAAAGTTATTCCCAAAAATAATTGAAAATGTTAGTGCCACTTTGTGCTGATTTCTGCTGAACAATTGGACAAACTCAAACACTGATGTCCAGGTGCTGCAACTCTTAAAATCCTGGTTGCTTTGAGAGAGTTTACATTTTATTCGGCTGATGATGAGATAAATTGTCATCCATTGTATATTATTACACAGACACATTATTAATGTTATTACTTTATTAATAGTACATTAGCATTTTTCATTAAATATACAGATTAATTCTCATTTATAAGATTTTGCATCTGAAAGCCAAGTTTTTGAAGCAAAGGATGATATCAGGGGGAGAAATTAAGTAAATCATTATATACCAATTTAGAAAGAGACTACTGAGATGTCAAAAGTGATTGCTTTCAAACTATTTGTGTCAGTAATTTTGTCACATTTTAATATTATTATTTCAACATATCATAGAATAATATAGGTATATGATTATGTAGTGATTTTATTTTTCATATAGGGATGGCATCTGCTTAATAGCCAGAATTCTTATTGAGAGAGGAATCTTGTTTACTATTTTTCTAATATACTAAAAGGGGAATTCTAAGCACTGTACTTGGTCCACTATAATTCTAGAAAATGTAGCAATTTTTCTACGAAGTGCCTTGTATTTGCGAAGTACTTAACATTCAGTCCTCAGCGGGTCTGTTTGAATATTACTTTTTATGTCACTTAAAAATCCCTGACATGAGAGAAAAATGACATCTAATTCACAGACTAACTTGTTTACATTTAGTACTTCTCAATGTGCAAAGTGCTTTCAGATGCTATGTCATTGTTTAATACTCCATATGTTCTGTGTAACTTAAACCCTGTCTGTTTTGCTGACAATATACCACCCTAGCCTCACCCTAGTCTGTGCCAGCCTTCCTCTTCTCCTTGCAATGCTACATCCATACTTTTTCACAGGCATTCTGCCTATGTTCAGAATATTTAAAGTAGGCCATTCTATGTGGAGATAAAGCTAGTACCCATGCTCAGGATGGAATGGATCTTTCTTTTCAGTTTCCAGCCAACTTCTTTTTTTATCTATAACTAACCTCTCAAAATCCTCAAATTTCCAATCTGTAAAATTCGGAAATAACAAATATTTAGTTTGAGAGAGTAGAATTAGTGTGTTTCTGATAAATTTGATAATAAGGTGATCTTGCGTTTTAAATAAAAATAGGATAATTAACCCCCAAAAAGCCTTATGGTAGTTTTCTTTCTTGGGGTGTTTTTGTACCTCTGGGCAAGTATCTAACATTGGATAAGGTTTGAAACTTACTGTAAATCACTTTCCGGGTTAAGGAACCTATGACTTAAGACATTCAATGGATTTGCCCAAGTTAACATACAAGTAATGTTTCAGCTTTATGTAGTTTGCCATAAATGTCAAGCACAGCTTTTCTCCATCCCAGCACTGTGATATATAAGTCACCCTTTCAAAGATTAATAACCTTAGCCAAGATTGGAGTTGATTTATACTCTGGCTCTGTTGGCAACAGAGGCCTCCCTACCCCAGCCCTCATCAGCTACATTGATTGGGCATCAGAACTTCCCCCAGCCTGCTGCTTAAGCAGATGCTAATGGGCAAATGAGCAACAGCAGGGTGGCAGACTGGGATGATCTTCATTCATTAGCAACTGTTCAAGCAGCAGGCTGGGGGAATCTGCAGATGCTGAGAAAGACACTAGGATGAACATTGACCTCAAAGTTACTTTTGAACAAAACTTGAATTTTTCTACCAGGTCACATTGCTGTGTTTTCTACAACTTATGTATACTGTGATATATGGTAGATAATGGGTTTATATTCTTCTTTAAACCTCTGCTTTCTTATGTTGATGTCAAGGCATGTATCAAAATTAATCAAGGTCAAATTTTTGGTTCCAAGCCACTGTCTTGTGAATTGCCTAGTCATAATAATCACAGCAGGTCTTACAAACTGCAGATTCTAATTCAATGGGTCAGGAGTAAGAATTGGAGAAGCTATATTTTTAGTAAGTGTCATGGGATATTTTATGATGGTGTAAGGATACAACACATTTTCTAAGCAGTGTACTTCAAAATGTTGACCACTATCTCCTTTGTCATAATTACTCAAATTATTGATAATTATTAATTATTAATAATACAACTCACATCTCCCCAGCCCTACTGAATAAGAATATTTTGAGTAGAATCCAGGAATTTATTTTTAAGTAAGAAGTGTTAGACACAAGTTTCAGAAAGGCAGATGAATAAAGTTAAAATCTTGTCAAAGGGTTAATTCCAAATTATTTGAAAACACTAAGAATTTCTCCTTTGAAGACATGAGTTCATTTTAGAAGCGATTTCTCTATTCTTTCTTCCTAAAGGATCAAAGGCAAATTTATAACACCATCCACTAAATTCCCAACTTGCCTTCTGAACATTGAATGCCTATAGAATTATCTTTGTCCCCACCTAACTTGATGTCTGCTTTTTTCTGAAATGTCTAAATGCAAACTCTGAGTTTTCCCAGTAAAAATTCTCTGTGGTCACTTCTGCAGTTAAAATTTCATATTTCGAGAGATGGTTCTTGTTGGACTATTTTACTGTTATATGCAATTGTCCTTGACCTTTGAGATGATAGGTGGCCAATTAAAATTGTGATCAGGTGTGCTTGCATTTATTGCTAGATCACTCTAATATATTTCTTGGAGCTGGTCTGACAAGTTACCACAATCTTAACGCCTTACACAACAGAAATTTATTCTCCAACAATTCAGTAGGCCAGAAATCTGAAATCAAGGTGTCAGCAGGACTGATTCTTTATGGAAGCCCTAGGGGAGAATCGGTTCAGTGCCTTATTCCTAGCTTCTAGGGGCAGTGGCAGTATTTGAAGTTCCTTGCCTTGTAGACATATCATTCCAATATGTACCTCTGTCTTCATGTGGTTTTCCTCTTGCATTTCAGATATACCTCTTCTTCTCTTATAAAGACATCAGTCATTGGATTTAGAGTCCACCCTAAATCCAGGATGACCTCAGCCCAACATCCAAGTAAGAGAGTATTTCCACAGGTAGTGGGCACTAGGACCCAAACATATCTTTTGGAGGGACAGTGTTCAACCCACTAAAATTACAGAACTGTAAAGATATGTATCTAAGGAATAATATGTATACATTATTTAATATGGGTGTATAACCATGTTAATTATATGTATTACACTTTTTTTAAGTCTTCCTTTTAAGGCAAAACTGAAACAAAGCATTATATTGATTTTACATTTTTTTTTTGAAAGAGCTAAAATGTTCCTCTAATCTTAAGGATATTAACTACCTCATACCAATATGTGACATGTGCATGAATTACAAATTCAGCTGGAATTTTTTAATTAAAATAAATTAAGCATGTGCATTTTCTGTTAGATACATGTAATTTTCAAACTCAGTCACCCATTACACTGTATTTTGTTGCTATCTGGATATATTCATTTTTTATTAGCCTTTTAGAAGTGAATGTAACTTGAATTTATTTTCATGTGAACTTGGAATGTTTTAAGCAGTTTTTTTCAATGTGAGTTCAAATTCATATCAGACTTTACTATTCAAAATACTATTAACACCATAAAGAATTATGATACATAAGTTGAAATGGGTGTACAACCACATATTTTGGTTTTTGTTTTAAATTGTTTAGTTAATCATAATTCTCCAGTGAGCAGAAAATCTCAAGACAATTACTATTTAATGTTGTCTCATTCTCCTTTTTCTTCCCCACCCCCATCTCTTACTCAAGAGATGTATCACCCATTTTTAAATTCTCAGTTGGTTCAATTGCTGAAGGGAGAAAATAGAGGCCTGCAGCACACTCCTTACCAAGCACTGGGAGTATAGTCTTCTCATTTTAAATTCATAAAGTGTAGTCCCTGTGGCCCCAGGAGGCTTGGGCTGCTTTACATTGCTGTTGTACTGAGAATGTACTGACACGTTTTCATTATTAGATCAAAGGAGAAGGACATTACAGGAAGTCACTTGCAAATGAAATATCAAAATTGGCTGGAGTATACACTTTCATTCTAATCAAATACCTTTCTCTTTTTCCATAATCAATAGAGGAAACCAAAGAAAGAAGACACATGGTCTGAAATTAATACAGCTGGTGAAGTCAGACTTAAAGCAGGTCCATTTATTCACAGTTGACTTGAATAACTGGAACATGGATTTTATAATTAGAATGTCTTGGAAAAAACAACCTAATTTACAGGTGGACACAAAAAGGTAACTTGGGCTTTTTTAGTTTTCTTATTGAGTTGTAATAAACCCTTAATTTGGTATTTCAAGATGAACTGGGTGAAATAGATTATGTCAAATGATCATTTTCTTTCAAAAAATTATAGCACCTTTTTCAATTACAAATTTATTAAATCTAAATAATCACTTTTTAAAATATTTCTGTACTTTAGTAGCCTTAATTAAAGTCAACTAAATTATCATTCATTCCTACTGGCATCCGTTCATGACTATTGTCACCAGCTATAACAAATCAACAAAAATTTCTGTTAGAGAAAGATAAGACTTGTGTTTCTTATACTGTACAGTGTTAGTAAGAACATATTAGTTGTCTTACATTTATATGCCAAATCACCAGTGCCTTTAGGGGACATTCTCTTAAAAACTGCTTGTATTGTAGCAAATTGAGAAGTCTATAATTTGCATGAGGTAATTTTTTTTTTACCACTGTAAAAAATCTAAATGATCTTAAATGTGAATGCTTGGATTTATATAAAAGTAATGTGTGGCATATGTTTAGGATATACTTACCCATTTACTTTGTTGACAGTACATTTTTATAAGCACATATAATGAAGTGTGTATTACATGAGCTACTTAATATATGAGCATAATTATTATGAATTCATACATGTAAATAATAAAGTTGGTAAAAATGGGTATGCTTATGGTTGTAATTGTTCCATTGCTTAGAACAAATGATGCTAAAATTTTTCTCCTAAGCATTTCATTCCGTTAAATTTGACCTAGAGTCACCAGCCTTCCCAATTCAAAGTCAATCAACAGAAAATTATAATCAGTAGTGCAGGCACTCTGCCATATGTATGGCCTTGCCAAGTTGTTGCTATAGTCACCAGATTTGTGTCAAATTGTAAACAAAATTGAAGGCTGGCAACTATAGCTTATTTCTGTGTTACCAGGTTTTATTACAGAGGAATAGGAGTCCCCATGTAGAAGCTCACAAGTTCTTATAACTTCAGGGATGAATATTAGGGTAAGCAGCAGTGTCAATATTATAAAATCAATTTTTCCAATGAAGAGTTTCTTCCTCAGTGGGTAGGTGAGAAAGTAGTCAGAAGCAATGTCTACAAATTGACCTGTGTGTTTGCATTTGAGCAAGGTTTGAAATTGCATCTGTAGTAGTTAATCTAGGCCTTTAGATTAAATCCAAAGGCCTAGATAAACTGCTATGATTGTTCGTGCTTCCTGTTTAGCATGTGAATTATAAGCAATAAATATAAAATATACATACAGGCAGTTTAAAGAAAATATTGAGCAGATATTTGAAAGGAGAAAAGAAAGTTCATAGTCTCTGTATACATTGTTGAATGAAAACATAAATCTAAATATGTGAAAAATGTAGCCACAGAAAGATTTCAGTCTGATTGTCTCCTCTGAAATTTTGTTTCTCATAAAAAAATTATTTTAGATTACTATGGCCCCAAAATAATATGACAGACATTGGTGTGAGAAATATTTCATTAGAGAACATTTATGCCATGGGTAATTACTAAAAACAGGGAATGATAATAGCTACTCAGCTACACTGGAATAATTTGCTCTTATATAATCTTCATTAAAGTAATATTAAAGAGGCTATTTTCATTGTAAAACAAAGGGATTTCACCATATGACTTATTTTATTCGTAATTGTAATCACATAGCTCTGGTCATATGAAATATACACAAAATGTGCACCCAAAGGTTTGACTATATTCTCAAAACACAAGTATTAATAACCGGGGTATTCATTTATTTTTCTTCCCATTTGAAGTAGAAATTAGTACTATTTAATAATCAGGCATCTGATACCTCTTTATAATATCTGAGAATTAAATTATCCTCTGCCTTATTTGGGACCACTAGAAATTTTCATTAGTTCCTTAAGATGCTTCACCAGGTTTCACTTAATTTCACATGACAGAACCTTGAACCATTGATTTCAGGAGACTGGAAACCAAAAGGAGTTCACGTAAATGGCATAAATGTCTCTTGACTCACAGGTAACCTATCATTGAATACTATAGATTTTGACACATTTATTTGTTTAAAATCTCAGCCTTGCATTTGCTTGGGTGGCTGGCCTGGGACAGTTTGAGAGTCACTTAACTAATGCCAAGTCATTTGTTATTGTTTAATTTTGGTTTTTGTTTGAGCCATCTGGGAATTTAGATTAAATCTAACTCCTATTAGAGAATTTAAAGGAAATTTTTTGATTTAAGTGATATTTTTCTGAATGAATGGATTTTTTACAGAAACTTACCTCTCCAAGGTTTGGAATTACAGGATAATTTAGGTAGATTTGAGCTTTTAAACAATGTTCGCAAATAAATCAAAACCCTCTAAAATTCACAAGCTTTCTCTAGGTAACTCATATCCTCTGCTAGCTCTTTAGGCTTACCCTGATTATCACCTCATATTTCAAAACACGCTTGAAAAAGAAGAATAAATGTGAAAGGCTATCATTACCTGGTTTTGTGTCTTACCATAAAGCTATGACAGTCAAGACTATACACAGATCAAAATATTTTGTTATCATAATCAGAGGTATTTTGTTGCTGTAATTTGGTATTAATGTAGATAGACAATAGATTGAACAATAAACTGGATTTAATCAAAATGAAAATTTTTGATTTTTGCTCATCAAAAACACTGATAAAAAATGCAAATCAAGCCAAAGATAGGGAGAAAATATTTTCAGATTGTCCATCTTACATTAGACTTATATCCAAAACTTATAGACAATTCTCAAAATCAGTAAGAACACAAACATTCAAATAAGTAAATGAGAAATTAATTTGAACAGACATTTTTCCAAGAAGATGTAGGAATTTTTAAGAGCATATAAAAAGATTTTCAAAATCATTAGTCATTAGGGAAACAAAAATTAATGTTAAAATAAATTGATAAAATCGATACTACTCGTATTTGACTGAATAAAATTAAAGAAAGGAACAATATGAAGTGTTGGCAAGGACGAGGAATGACTGGAACTCTCATACATTTCAAGTAGAAATGTCAAATATAGAATCATTTCAGAAATATGTTTAGTTGTTTTAAAAATTAACATGTATCTATCATATTATTTACCAATATTGTTTCCAGGTAGTTATACTTAACCAATGAAAGCATACATTGGTTACAAACAATTGTTACATAAATGTTCATAGCAATTCTCTTAGTAACAGCCAATACCTAAAAATAATCCATATATCCATCAACAGATAAATTTATAATTATCTGTTTCTAAATAATGAATTGTTGGTGTTTACATCAACATGAATAAATCTTAAATAATTGTACTATATAAAATGCGTTATATATAAAACAGCACATACTTTCAGATTTCATTTACATAGAGTTATTTAAAATACAAATTGATACATAGTAATAGAAAACCAGTTATCTTAAGTTTGGAAGGAGGTATGGAAGGGAGGACTACAAAGAGGTATGAGGAAATTTTAGGAGAGATGGATATCTTCATTTTCTTCACTTTGTTCATGATTTCACATTTTTATTCCTGATATAAATCTTATCAAATTGTACACTTTAAATATGTCCAGTTTATTGTATGTTAATTATAAGGAGAGCTATTAGAAAATGATCAGATTTTTCTATGATGAAGGAAAGCAATAGAAATTGTTACAAGGGACTCAGATAAACCTGGGGTTAATATGAGCTCCAGCATTTATTAGCCATGCAGCCATGAAAAATTTACCAGCCTTTGTTTTCTCACCTATTAAATGTGAAAATATTACTGTCTGAAGGGTGGGTCTATTTTAGAATTTACATGTGATAATGTATGTAAATGCTTTACATAACACCTAGCATATGATTTGGTCTTCAATAGATATTAATTTCCTTCCCCATAGTCTTTCCCATCTCTAAAGTTTATGCTGTGCCAGCAGGACAAAGCACTGGGAAAACGCTAACTTGTGAATTGTACAAATCATAATTTTCCCTAGAAATGTCATAAAACACAAACTGGATGGCACTATGCATGTATTCGACAAGCATCACTTAGGCAAGCTTGAAAATCCTCACTTTCATTAAAAAACCATACTCTAAAGGAAAAAGAAGTGTCAGAAATAGCTCCCAAATAAGAAACACCTACATGACCAGATGAAAGACAAGGTCTAAAACAGGTAACAGACCCTGTCATGAACAGGAAGAATTAGGTTATAACTAGAGACAGTAATAGGCCTTCCCTATAACCTAACAGTTAGAAAAATTGAAGCACTCTAAAACTGTGACTATGTGACCAAAAGCACTGAAATGAACAATGGCTGAGTCAGTGATTTTGGCAAAGTTATGACAGAACTAGATCAACTGAAAATTCAGTCTGGTTCATTATGTAAGGGTAGATCATTAAAATACCACAGAGAAAAATGACCAAACTTCTTGACACTAAAACTGTGACTTAATTAAATAGATTGTGTAAAAACAAGGCCACCATTTATAATGTATGTGCTAATATCTTTAGAACTAATCAGTTTCCTTAGTCAGAAAATTTATTATACAGTGCTTTAAAACATAGCAAAAATTCAATTCAGATGATATAAGGAAAAATATCTTAGCCTTGTGTGATTAGTTAGAAATAAGTTTCTGCATAATTTTATATTATGAAGTTTCTCTTTAAAAAGAGCAAATTAAATATGGGAAATATAATCATTTTCCCAGAACTATCTAAGTGATCACCATTTATAAGAATCCTATAATAAATCATGCCATAATGTTAAGAACTCTCTTATAAAGAATGTAATAACCTTTTAATTGCCTTTTGTATTAATTCAATTTTCCATACAACTTCTTACATTCATATAACATTCTGCAAATTACATACTGCTTTCGCCTGCATTAATTTATTTAACAAAATGATAAAATGTATAAAATATATAAACAACTCTTAAAAGTCAACAATAAAAAAGTCTGATTTAAAACTGGCCAAAGACCTTAATAGACACCTCACTAAAAATATATATACAAGCAAGTAGATAGCCATATGCATAAAAATGAAACTAGACCCCCACCTTCACCCTATACAAAAATAAGCTCCGTCTCTGTGATAGAGCTCAAACTCTATCAAAGACCTAAATGTAAGACCTCAAACTGTAAAACTATTAAAGGAAACAGGGGAAATGCTTCAGGATATTGGTTTGAGAAAAAGTTTTGTTTGAAAAACCTTAAAAGCACAGTCAACAACAGCAAACATAAACAAATGATATTATAGAAAACTAAAAATCTTCTGCACAGCAAAGAAAACAATCAATAGAGTGAAAAGGAAACCTACAGATTAAAAACTATATATATTTGCAACCTTCTCATCCAACAAGGGATTAATATATAGAATATAAAAATCCAACAAAGGATTAATATACAGAATATACAAGGAGCTTAAACATCTCAGCAGCAAAACCACAATTTGATTAAAATATGAGCAAATGATTTAACAGATATCTCTCAAAAGACATACAATTTTTCATCAAATGTATTTAAAAAATACTTAACAACATAAATCATTAGATAAATGCAAATCAAAACCACAATGAGGTATCGTCTTGAGGTAAGAGACCTACAGGACTTGCTTCTAGAACCAGATAAAGAGCTAGCTAGAACTAGCAAGTGGCACCAAAAGAAACCTCTAGTAGCCCTCCCTGCACTCAGCATGAGACACATCAGCACTGACAGTTTACAAATTCCATGACCACACACAAAAGTTGCTTCCCCTTTCCATAGCAACACCCAGAAGTTACCACCCATTTTCTAGAGAAAATTTCTGAATAACCCCCCATTAATTGACATGTAATTAAAAGTGAGTTAAAATACTCACTTTTCATCAATAGCCAACGTGCTACTATAGTCAACAGCCCATATGCTGATACTGTTGTTGCACTGCCTATGGGCTAGTGCTGCTCCACAAGGAGCCATCACTGTTCTGTAACACCACCACTTCAACAAAGCTCCTTTCTTCCACTGCCAGATTGCTCTTGAATTCTTTCCTGAGCAAAATCAAGGAACTGCCCTGCATTATCTGGTGCCCAATTTGGGGCAAGAAAAGAAGTCAGTGATTAGAGAGACAGCTACATGGCAAGAAGCAGAGAGGCACTGATTGTGAAAGAGATAGCAGCAAGGAAGTGAGATGGTAAGAGTTGGTGAAGCAGCAAGGCAACTGGTGATCAAAACTGCAGAGTTGCAACACTAAGTCTGTAACACTAAAGAGCAGCTAACACTGCAGGGCTGTAACAGCAGCCAAAGGTTATTTTCAGAGCCATCAATTTTCTCAACAGGTGGAGGCAGGGAAGTTGAGTGGATGGGAGAGCAACTGCACAGCTGCTGCCTTATGTGGGACCCACCACTCCAAATGGCAGGTCACAAATCTGCACACTGCTCCATTTGTTGCAACCAAGTCCACCAAAGCCAGAGGTGACTTCACTCAGTTCACCCCATGCTGGAGACCAGTTGAGACCATTTTAGCTCCTGTACATGGGTGAGCATCCTCTCTGGCCCTTTTTAATATTAGGTGAACCAGGAAATTAAGGGCCCTGGCTAGGTGATCAATTCAAAGTCACCTTTAATTTGAGTGCCATGAAAGAAACTTCCCTGGCCAACTGTGTCCTTGTTACCCTTTATCTTAGTCCTTTTCCCTGTATTGTCTTTTTTGTTTTCCTACCAGCCATTTATTTTCCAATCTGAAATATATGTTTCATTTATAGCTTTTTTTTTTCCCTTTGGCTTCCTGCTAACTGTATTTGGGCAATTATTTAAGTCAGGATACTTGGTTGTGACAGGTCCTCCATTGTGTTGACTCAGGACCACCATAGTCATGTTGTTCTGTCATTCCAGCTTGGCCTTTGAAGGTCAGAGTTGGCCACCCCCTAGATGCTCAGGGGTTTTTAGCATTGACATTCCCTCTAGGATTGTGGTGATAGCCCCACCCCTGGGGGAATCTCGGTCTTTTGGTCTCTTGATCTCAATTTTTCTTGCCTTGAAGTTGGAAATTATCATTTTCTGTAGGAGCCAGTTGTGGGTTCCTCTCTGGGCACTATCTCCCTTTCTGTCCAATAAATTCCCTTGCTCAAGTCCATCTTGGACTGTTGGTTGAAGGGAATGGGGATTCCTGGCCCCCGACCTGATGGACAGCTACACATAGTTGCAGACCAGTGGATGCTTGAACACTTTCTTCAATGTCTCTCTTACTCGGTGGATTCTCTGTTGGCTTGGAGCCTCTTGAGGTTTCCCTTTCAGCAACTCTATTCACCCTTAACCTTCCTCCTTTCTACAATTACCTTGTTTTTTTAATCCCTCTTCGTTCAAACCAAAATGTTTACTTTACTCTCTTTGGAATTTAGATCCAAAGCATTCTACTGCCCACTCATATCTCATAACCCACTTTTGTAAAGCTTTACTACCTCTGCCTACACCTTCTCTGCAGTAGGTGGGAACTTGAAAGAGACAGTAACTAAGCTTTTACTAGGCTTAGACAAACAAACAAACAAAAACTCCTGTAAGGATCCTTACTGGACAGTGAGGATGACAGTGTCCCAGAGGACTGGCCACTAGGGTGTGTTTTAGGTAATTGGAGCAAATTCAAACTAGATAATTTAAATTTTTAAAAAATCATTTTTTATTGCAACACCATTTAGGTCGAATACAAATTGGGGAACCAAGAGACTTGATCCAAATATGGTTCTTTACATTATAATACTGTTTAACAATTAGACTTATTTTGTACAAAAGAAGGAAAATGAGGAGAAGTTTCTTATGTGCAGCTTTTATAGCCCTCTACCAGGATATTGACCAAAGAGAATGCTATAGAATGTGTCTAGCCCATGTCACTTTCAGGGACCAAAAGGCAGCACTAGATATCTTAGATGATCACCTTTTAGCTGCACCTGCTAGGAGTTTCATGCCCCTCCTTGGAGCATCTGCAATTCCTGAATTCTGAGGAAGAGTCATGCCAGTTCTCCAATGCAATATTCCATTCCAAAGTCATCAGGTAGCCCTCTCCATTATCCAGCTAAACCTGGTCTATACCCCTGTAGCCTACAGAAATAAGCCTAGCCAATACCACCAGGATTGGGGCCCCATAGCAGCTTCCAAAATTAAATCTGTGCCCATTGTGGAAAACAGAGACAGGGGAAAAATTAGAGTATATGTGATTTTTTTAAAAATGTACAATTGAGCTTTATGCAAGGAGAAATTTAGTCAGTTTTCAGAGGATCCAGGGAATTTTATAGAGTAATTTGTTAAGTTGACCATGTCCTTTGATTTAACTTGGCACGACTTGCCAACATTATTATTCACTTGCTATATACTATAGAGGAGGAAAAAAGATTCTAGATATTGCCCATGAATATGTAGTTGGAGTGGCTACTTGTAACCAAAGTCATGCCATTTATTGAGTAGGGGGAGGTGCAGTTTCAGATCTGGAACCTCAGTGGGACTACCAGAGGGATTCCCAGTACCTTGAATGCAGAAATCACATGCTAACTTATTTAATAGATGGTATAACAAAGTGCATAATTAAGCCAATTAATTATAACAAGACTAGAGAAGTAATTCAGGAAGAAGATGAAAATCCTACTCTATTTCAGGGCCACCTGGATGAGGCCCTTAGGAAATAGGGCAGTGCAGACCCTGACTCCCTATAAGGGCAAGCTCTCTCGGGCAGGTATTTTATTACACAGTCTGCTCCTGACAGTAGGAGAAAACTACAAAAGGCAGCAGTGGGACCCCCAAACTCACCAGTTAACTGTAGTTTCCTTAACCAGGCACCAGGCTGCTTCTGTTAATTGTTCTCCTGATTAACCTAATCCAGTGTGTGTGGAAACAAAACTCTATAGTAAATATTTCAGAAATTATACTGGCAGGAAATCATCTTAATAGTTACTGGATTTGTCAGCAATATCCCCAGGATAGAGTTCGATCTTCTGGCACATCTGGAAAATCTCACAGCCATCTCTATGGACATCTCAATTAGCCATAGTGATCCCTTAGTATCCAGACCCTTGTTAGATATTCTCCCCGTTTTGCATCCGTTTTTGTGCTAACAACACAAAAGTCGAAGTTTCATTGCAATGCTGTAATCCAACCCTAGTGGCCAAGTTCCCAAGGCCACAACGAGGTAAATGGGATCCCACTTGTAAGTTAGGAAACTGTACATGGTCCCTCATCTGGCAAGATAGGAGTACTGCCGCCTTCAGGAAAACAAAAGCTGTTCAATCACCCCCATTGGAACAAGGAAAAAGTATCTCTACAGACCCAACTTGGCAGCAAATAAGAGACATTACACCCCCATGGGTCCTCAATTTGTGCCCCTACTGGGCTCATCTTTCTCTGTGGTCATGGATGGGAAGAAGTCCCATGCTGTAACCACCCCCAACTTCCTAGGGAGCCACCTCCTCTTTTAGGAGTAGCTTTCCCTTTTATATCAAAAACTTGGAACAGGAGGGAATGTATTTTGGCCACCATTGCGCCTCAGGGATCACTGTCTATAACCTCATAAAAATCAGAAACACTAGAAATAAATGAGCAATAGGATTAATTCTGGTGATAATCAGCGAGGCAATAGGACTAGTGTCCCCGTGTTTGTTGCAACACCATTCACCATACCAAGGTGTGGAAACAGCCACGGTGCTAAACAGCAAATGAATGAAAAAAGAAAATGTGGTATATATAGACAATGGGATGCTATTCAGCTATAAAATAGAATCAAGTATTGTGATTGCAGAAATCTGGAAAGAATAAGAGGACATGTTAAGTATAATAAGCCAGAAACAAAAAGTTAAACACTGCATATTCTCACTCATATGTGTAAGCTAAAAAATCTCAATCTCATAGAAGTTAAAAGTAGAACAAAGGATACTAGATCCATTGGAGGAAAGAATATAGATTAATAGAGATTAAAATAATACGAATAATTTTGTATTACAGCTAGGTAGCAAGAATAAGTTCAAGTGTTATTTAACACTGTAGGATGACTAGTTAATAGTAATAGATATATTGTTTAACATAGCTACTAGGAAAATATTGAGTGTTTCCAGCACCAAGAAATGATAAATATTTGAGATGATGGATATGCTGATTACCCTATCTGACCACTGTATATATATTGTATGTATAGAAGACTAATGTGTACTTCATGAAAATGTACAATTATTTGTCTCTTTTAAGCATCTCAAAAATACAGGAAATATTTGAGACTTTTTGAAAACAAATATATACAGGTAGCAAATAAGCATACAAAAAGTTGCTTCACCTTACATATCTTTAGGGACTTGTGAATTAAAACAGCAATGAGACATCACTATGCACCGTTTAGAATGCCCCAAATCCAGAACACTGAAAAGATCAATTTCAATGAGAATGGGGAACAACTGGAACTCTCATTTATTGCTGGTGGAAATGAAAAATGGTACAGACACTTTGGAAGAGAGTTTAGTGGTTTTCTGTATATATATATATATATATATATATATATATATAGACATATTCTTACTATATGATCCAATAATCTCACTCCTTGGTATTTGCCCAAATGAACTTAAGATTATTTACATACAAACATCAAAACACAGATGTTTTGAACAGCTTTATTAGTAATTGGCAAAACTTGGAAGCAACCAAGATGTCCTTTAGTAGCTGAATAAGTGAGTAACCTGTAATACAACCAGGTATTGGAATATCGTTCCTGGCTAAAAAGAAATGAGCTATCAAGCTATGAAAAAGCATAGAGGAAACCTAATTACACTTTATTATATGAAAGAAGCCAATCTTAAAGGGCTAAATACTGTATGATTCCAGCTATATGACATATGGAAAAGGCAAAACTATGCAGATAGTAGTAAAAAGAGCACAGTTGAGTTTTAGGGCAGTGAAACGACTCTGTATGACACCATAATGGTGGATGGATGCTATTATATATTTGCCTAAATCCATAGAATGTACAACAGCAAGAGTGAATCTTAATTTAAACTATGCACTTTGGGTAATAATAATGTGTCAATGTAGGTTCATAAATTGTAGCAAATATACCACTCTGATTGGGAATGTTGATAATTGTTTAGCTTATAGATGTGGGGGGAGGGGTAATATGAGAAACTGTAGCTTTTGCTCAGTGTTGCTGTAAACCCCAAATTTTCTAAAACTAAAGTCTATTTTGAAACAAAAATAATTTTAAAATTAATTTTAAAATTTTTACTTCTGAGATAATATAAATAGCTCCCTAAATTAACTTGACTATTAATTTAAAAATTGAAGAGAAATAAGAAAAATAACTATCTTAATGTTTGAAAAACTACAAGAAGCAGGATTCTTTCTATTTTGGAGGATTATACAAATCAAGGGAAATGAAATTACTATGCACCTTAGAGAGAAGTGATTGAGTAAATTCTAAATTGGTAAACATTCCCCAAGACTGTGATTTAATGCAGTTACTGCCCTGTAGGTAGCTTTTAATGGCTCCCATTCTTAGTAATTATTAAATTCATCATGTTGCTATTTACATGTTTCTGTCTTGTCACTTTAACTGAGAATTTTAGCTTCCTATTTTAGGAGTTTATGTGTGTGTAAATGTGCCCGTATATGTTTGTGTATGTACCAGCATTTATGAGTGGAGCATGAACCCAATGTAAAAAGCACCTTTGGACTTAATATGAAATTTTTAAATATGCATCAAATTAATTTAAAATTTTTCTTCTTCATTGTTTTATTATAATATTTATGTAATATATTCATTTGTTTAAATAACTTAAAGTGGTTCACTGGAATGTGAGAACTGAACTCTGGTTCTTAAGAAATACAGAAAATTAGGCATTTATATAAACAGCTTTTGTTAAATTTAAAAGAACACATAATTTAAATGTTTCAATGTGTGTGCCCTGCATATAACGATTATTGTGTTGTTAGTCTGTTTGAATGAGAACATAACCTCATATAATGGGAATAATATAAAAGAGTTTCCACATTAAGAGTATTTTAGTTATCTAAATGCTTTTAGACACATTATGTATTTAATAATCTCTAGTATGCTATTTTATGAAGTGAAGCTAACTTTAGTCACCGCAGCAGAAAAGCACAGTCTCTACTGCAAATGCTTTCCTCATTTAGCAATTTGAGTTGTGACAAGACTTTGCTATTCTGTTTTAGAAACTCTTCTCATAAATTTCTAAATTGAGATGGCTTTAAAATTAACTGTGCACTGGAGAAGGTGAACTACTTTGGAAACTCACCCTCCCAAATGCTAGGATTGCCGGCGTGAGCCACCACGCCTGGCCATATGCATAAAATTTTAAATATATATTTGTGTAGATTTTATGTATATGTATAATTAATATGTATATATACATATAATTAAGAATGCCTCATGAGTTTTATATATACATAATTTACATTGTATATTATGTAAATTGCATATATGATAAAAATGCAAATGATCTATATAAATTCTATATGCATACATATATACGTGTGTGTATATATATATATACACACACATACATATATATACATAAAGCTCAAGTAGCATTCTTAATAAAATGCAAAGGTGAGAGAGACAGACCATAAAATGTCATTTGCTATGACATAGATCAGTGCATTTAAGAGTTATCAAGCCAATAATAATGCAAAAAGTGGGCAAAAAGAAACAAAGAAAATTTACTCAAAGAGTATGTTTCAGTGTGGAAAGTGTGGAAAATGATGTCAAGCTCTTGCAAATTCCTGAATAAATAGCATTTTTCTGAGTCACAGGATTCGTAATTGCAAATTCTCCCATAAATTAACGACAAGGAAACTGTGAGGATAACACTTAGAAGGAATTCATGAGGGCCCACATAAAGATCTAGACATCCTACAAGTGATTATGGAAGGGAAAAGCAAGTCAAACTCTGAACTTTGTGATGATTTACAGAAACAAGAAGCTAGTACACAGAGTACGAGGGTACACAAAGGTTTTCCACCATAACAGGGGCTATAAGAGTAAATTTTGTTCATAAAATAATTCCCATATCTCTCAATTTTCTTCCATCAAAATACACAGAACAAATTCAATGAAAAAAATACACATTGATAGAACTTTCATTTCCAGCTAAGACAAAGTGATAGAACCTGGAATAATCTTCTGCTGAAAACCTGAACTAAACATAATAAAACAGTGATTTTAAGTATTTGAACAGTAGGCAATGGAGGGCAGTGATAACTAAGAGAAGGGAAACAAAGAACGTGAACCAAGCAGTTGTCCCAGCTTACTGCCTAGGGAGTATCTTGTTACGGAGAACAAACCTGGATGTCCAGAGAAACCGAAGTAGCTACTGTTCACTAGGCAGAATGTTGTTTCAAAAAAAAAAAAAGGAAGTTACAGAAAAAGAAAATTTCAGAGATTTACAGAAGGTGCATCTTATGATATTTAGATGAGTACATGAGGAAACTAACTGAGACAGTAAATCAATCTATAAAAAAGGGCAAAGAGATTAATTTCAAGGAGCTCACACTGGAGATTTATGTCACCAATCAGGGTAGAAAATCTCTTAACACATGGAACATCGGAAAGAGTCTTCAGACTCTTATACTTTATTTAGTAAAATAAAATTTCCTGAGACTGCAAGTTACCCTGGTCCCCCAACAAAGCCAAAAAACCAGACTCAAAAGCAAAAAATGGTTTCCAAGTAACTCGTGTACTTGAACAAAATTCAAGAATATAAATAGAAATAACTTTTTATTATTTAAACAAATTAGGTGAAATATACAATGACTAGTATCTTATCAAAACTACCAGTAATGCAAAGAAGCAGGAAAATGTGATTTCTAATGAAAGTAAGATTTAATCCAGGGAAACACTGTAAAATGCCATAGCTGATTGAATTATCAGACAAGGACATTAAAAAGTTATTATAACTATATTTCTCCTGTGTCTGAGAAAGTACAGGGAAGATAAAACATGCTAAATAGAAATGAGATAATTTTAGACTCAAATCAAATTTCTAGAGATGAAAATACAATTCATGTGATGAAACATTAACAGGATATTAAACATTGGGGAAGAGATAAGTGAACTTGAAGACACAAAGAAACTATTCACAATGAAACACAGAGGAAAGAAAGAAACTAATGAAGAGAACCATCAGCGAGCTGTGTGAAACTTTAAGCAGATTATTAATATATGTAATTGGAGACCCTAAAAGAAAAGGGAGAATGTGGGGTAGTATACAATAAGTATGGAGAAATAATAGTTGAAATTGTTTATAAATTTGACAATAATTATTAATTGCCAAACTCACAAAACTCAATAAAAATCAATACGGTAAGTACAAGAAAGAATATACCAAGCTACCTCATAATTAAATTGCTAAAATGAGTTATAAAGGAAAAAAATCTTAAAAGCTGCCAGTAAATAAAAAGATACCATGTATAGTAGGGGAAAAAATAATGAGAGCCGACTTACTTTTAAAGACTATGCAAGGACTGTCTAAAGAACCCTGTTGAACTACAATATCATAACCCCTGAAAATATCTTTCAAAAACAAAGACAAAATAAAAACATTTTCCACATACATAGCTAAAAGCCAACATAGAAGATGAAATGGGATCATAAATAAATATTCAAACGAGTGAGAACAAAGGGAACATCAAACAGGCTTTAAAAGCTAATGATTTAAGATAATAATATATCAATAATTATGCTAAATGTAAAAGGTCAAAACACTCCATATAAAAGGCAGAAATTGTGAGCACAATCCACAAGACAATAAAATGTGTAAACTGAGATTTGTCCAAACTAAGGTCTTCTGCTCCTTCAGCGTCACTGTAAGAAAATGAAAATATAAGCCACACACTGGGAGAAAATATTTACAAACCATATATCCAATAGCAAATTTGTATTCAGATTATAACACCTCTCACGATTCAATAATAAGAAAACAAGCAAATTAATTTAAAAATGTACCAAATATTTGAACAGACACTTTACCAAAGAAGATCCATAAATGGCAATAAAACTTGAAAAGCATGAAACATGAACGAGTACAAGAAAAGATGCTTAGCATCATCGTAATTAGGAAGATACAAATTGAAATCACAAAAAGGTATTATATATTCTGGAATGTCTAAAATTAAAAAGATGAATTTTACTAAGTGTTGCTAAGGATATGGATGAACTGAAACTCATGTACTGCTAGTGGAACCTCTTCCTATGGTGCACTAAATATTTCACTGTTTTTGTTAAGGTTTTCTCAGAAGAGGCTGGTATCACACAGGTATTGAAACTGCCAATAGTTTACACCCACAGCTCAGACTCTGGCTAAATACCTAATATAACTTTTTATTTAGTTTTACTTTAGAACTTTTCCATGTTTTCTTTGGGATGACAGGAAAAGGGCAGTGAGGCAGTAGTGCATTTTGCCAGTCAAAAACTTACCATCAGCAAATAAAAGTGTTATTCAGATGTCACATCCATAAAATTGAAACTAATACAATATAATCAAATGTGCAGATTAAATACAAATAACGTATGTACAATAAAAATAACATATAGAAGTTCTCTGATAGTTTAAATTTCTTTCCTAAAAGGAAAATTGACCTTGACTTTGAAGTTAAAATCAACAGACACATTCAGAAAACATTTTACAAAGTTTGTTGCCTGAAATAATAGTTTCAAAGACCAACAGCTATGAACAATGATTTATCAAATAAAATTAGGAAACCTGCTTTCTGTATATGATTCAGAGAATCATTATGCACAGAAATATTTTCAGACTTCTCGTGTTCCCTAAGTAAATCTATTCTATTTTGTTAAAGTTAGCATTTACACCCATTTTTTTGACCTTTAAACTTATTTTTCACATAACACCTCTTAATATTACTACAAATAGAGAACAATTATTTTAAAATGCACATTTGAAGTTTAGCTTAAGTCATGAGATATTACGAGAAAAAAAGAAGGAAAAAGGGACAGAAATATGCAGAAAAATTTTCTGAATAATGTTTTTTGTAGCTTTAATCGAAAATATTCTTTGTCACTTTGCAAATGTATCTTTACAATTCTGGAACTAAGTATCAATCCTAAATTAACACTGACATGATCACCTTGAACTGAATCTGTGTTTGTAACTGTCTAGTGTTATATGGTTCTGTGTCCTGTATGACTTTGAGCTCAGAGATTTTAAAAGCCATTATAAAGAAGGTGAATAACAACAACAACAAAAAAATGCAGTAAAGTGTTTATATTTATCTAAAAATTAGTTTGAAGAAAAAAAATAAAGTCACATCAGTCCCCCAGGTAATGATGTAGACAAAAAGAAACCAATAAAAAGATTTTATTGAGTGTAACAAAAATAACATGATTTACTAACTGCATTGTAAAACCTAAGGCAAAGTCACCTACGGCTTTCCTCTTCTCTACTGAAAAAGCACCCCAGAGGTGAGAGTGTGATCCTTAGAATTTATATTCAAAATTGTCACTTATTAGTTGCTTAACTCTGTTCAACTATTCTAGCCTGAAGTTTCCCTTACACAAAATGGTGATAATATCACTCGTCCAGGGCGAATACAATGTCTGACACAGCATAGGCCTTAAAAAATGACAGTTGCTTCCTTTCCTTGAGATGTTTAGAATTTCAGCATTATACTAGTTACAAATTTTCAATCAAGTCATCAGATAGCAAACTATATCGATATATGTTGAAGGACAATACATAAAATACATACTGTTTCTCTGATGACCTGTAGCTAAGCAAAGTAGATTGTAAAGAAAAAAACAATTTTTAAGTCCATGAAATTTAAAACAGTAATGTTGAGACAGCTGACAATAAATGATGGATATTGCAAAAAATATAATTTGCCTTAAAATGTAAGAAAATAGAGATGATTACAAAATGTAATGGGATTACTAGAGTTATGTATTTGATGTTGTTTAAAAAGGTAATGGAAAAATTTAAATCCAGTAACTGAATTTCTGAAAAACAATAAAGAAATATTGACTAAACTAATCTGTAGAGGCAGAATTATCGTCTGTTATAGAAAAATAATTTATTTATAGGTTGAGATATGGAAGAGATAAGTTCTTATGAAATGACATATTCCTAGTTTGAAAACCCTAGCACAGTATATTTCATCTTCCTAATTAACTATTTAGACAATGACTACAGTGAATTCTTCATTTTGCCTAAAAACTAGGTAGAATTTTTTAAACTCCTTTCCAGATCACTTGAAATGAAGGTAATTTTTTAATATTTTCAGATTTAGAACCAGGCACTCTACAACAACCCAGAGATAGCAGGTTATTTATAAAAATTATTATCATTAAACTAACATAGACATAATGATTTAGAGATGAGCTATTAGACTGCCAAATATCATCCCACAGGTCGCTAGTTACTCTGATTTATTTTCAGCATTTTAATGTTCCTTTTTTACATTATAGGAATGTAATGTTCCTTTTTACATTAAAGGAATGTATATTGCCCTTTCTTTAAGTTAATTGATTTCTTCTTCTATAGAGTTTAAATTACTACTAATCAATTACTGTTAATCCTATCTCTGCATTTTTCACGTTAGATTTTGTATTTTCCAGATTTTGCATTTATACTAGGTTCCTTCTCATGTTTTTCATCTGCCTAATGTGACCCTAATTGTTTTCCCTTTGTGTTTGTTATATTTCTCCTTTAGATGATTGAACACATTTTTCGGTGTTTCATAGCAGCTTTGAATTCCTTATCCTCTAAATCCAATGTCCTTGTCTTCCCTGCCTCTGCTGCTATTGGTTGCTTATTACTTTGGTTATCGGTCACTTTTTCCTGCTTATCCCTATGTTTAGTAACTTTTTTTTGTATAATAGGCACTGTGAATACATATTTTTTAATGTTTTGATTTTTTATAAGTTCATTTTTTCTTGATGGCAGTCAGTTTTCTGAAGGATCAGCTTTATCCTGTCAAAGTTTGTTTTTAGGTTTGATTATGGTAGTTCTAGAGTAGTCCGATTCCTAAAGTGTAGCTTTTATTCTTGGAAGGAAGGATGCAGGGAGGTCTTGATTAAATGCCCGATATATTCTTTATCAAAGTCAGTAGACTTTGGCTACTCTTAGGGTTCAGTTCTCCCTATACCATGTGAACTCTAGACTCTACTGTCATCTCACAAACCTCTTCCCTCCAGCACCTGATTTCCTCCAGTTCTCATGGCTCTCAGCACACATACATATGTGGTTAAAGACTAAAGAGGATCCCTATGTAGATTTCTAGAATGCTTTCTTTATTCAGTTCTCTCCTCCCTGTTACCTTAAAAGCATTACATTCCTGCTACCTCAGGAGCCCCAAACTGTCATCTCGTTCTCCTCTGCCCAGTAAGATGTCATTTGTTTATGAAGTATCCTAAGGCAAAAAATAAACAAAAGAGAGAGAGACAATGGATTTCTTCTGCTGTTTTTCCCATCTCTCAACAATCACAGCTTTGTGTTAGCTATAGTCTAATACCTGAAAATTAGTTCTTATTATAGTTTATGCAATTTTTAATTGTTTGTGGATATGCAGATAAGTCAAATACTCATTTTGGCTGATATCAAAAGTCTATAGAAGTTCCTGAAATACTGCCAATTTGATTTTTTTTTTGTACAAGACAAAAATGAGTAGGAATTTTCCAATGCTGAAATAAGACCGTATTTCCCCCAAAAATCTTAAACGAATGCTTCATCATTAAAAAGCTGAAGAGAACACAGTGCCTCACAATGAAACTTGCTCCCTAGGCAAAGTTAATAAATGGTTTCTCTATGTGTTTTCTTTAGTTAGATCCACTTGGGCAAAAGTTTCAGTGTATCTAGAATCTACAGAAAGAGATATAGATTATAGAGAGCTATATTTTTAAAGTTTCCAAGGAGTAAACAATACAATTATGGATTTATTTTTACCTTATAATGTTAGTACTCATTAACAGTTTTATGATTGACTTACTTCTTTACATATGTGCATCAATCATCTGAGCCACCCCTAAATTCTTGTCAAGCATTTCTAATACCTAGTCTTTGGCTGGGTATACCAAATTCTTTTTTAAATGAAATAATGATTAAGTTTAAATTTACTTTGTTTCAAAACAGGTGGATTTTTTTGATATTTGATGTAAGTGTGTACACTGAATGCTAATAATATGCTTGTCATGTATCTCAATTCTTAATTTAATTTATATTTAAAACTTATAATAATATTATTAGAAGGACACAGAAACATAGAACAGCAAGTGACTTGCCCAAGATCATATAACTAGTGAATGGTGGAAATGAGATTTAAATTTGGGCACCAGGCTTTTAAACAGTATGACATGCTACTTCTCAAGCAAGAAAACTGGCTATATTCATTACATAATTCCCATGATTAAAATCACAAAAATATTACTTCTTACATGTTCTATACAAATATCCTAAAGGAGATTTTAATGGGGGTAGAAAAAGAACATTAAAATCTGTTATTCAGTAGCTTGGCAGAAAACCCAGAGGCTGATGTAGGTTCAGAGACTGCATTATGATTCAAATCTGCCTACTAAAGTAGAAAATGTTTCTCTAGGTAACAGAGTTAATTTTGCAAAACCCAACAATTTGAGAGTTAAAGAGGTGGGAGGTATAGGGCAGAGGACAATATATAACTTCAGAGTTTATACTGCCTTATTATGTACCAAGCAGGCCCATAAGAAGTTTTGAAGTTATCAATACATGATTGATAAATGAATGGGTACATTTTTCTTCACAATCAGTTTATCATTACTTAAAAAGTTTGAATCCTTATATATTTTGTTGCAATATATCTACTTAGAATGGCTTTCAAATGACATCAATAAGTGTCCTTCCTGACACTGGACCTAGGGTAGAAACCCAGAAGCCTGTGTAGTTTCAAAAATTCAATTGAAGAATTTTACAAATAAACTTTCATCATGCCTGTCAGATTTATAGAACGTAATCTAGTAAAGGAGAATATTGTAGCTAAATTGCTGGGGGGTAAGTGTCTTTTTTTAATTGGCACTAGACATTTATCAGTCTTTAATGTCACTCCGTTATGCTGTGAGAAAGTAGTTTGTGGAGTAACATTTGATTGAAAATCTCTGTGGATGATAGTTCATGCCACCATTACATCAACTTAATGAATGAGGTCCAATAGTGTCCTCCTCTTCCTAGAAGAAGAACATCCATCACATAACAAAAGATTCTCTAATGCCAATGCATTGTCATGTTTTTCTCTTTGCCTGTGTGAGAACAAAAAGATTTCAGAGTCTAGATAGAAGAATACCCAGACATCCCTTATCCCATGGAAAGTAATTGCCTGAATTGATAACAACGTTTCAGTTCATTACTTTTGCCATATCGAGAAGATAATCTGTATGGATATAATCTTATTTAGGCAACCTGAAGACTGTTTTATGTCTTGTTCCTGAAATAGATGGGCAATCTCCTGATAGATGTGAAAAACTACATATATATAAAGTCTTCACAAGTGTCACTGCTATACCTCTCAACATAGCATCTGAATATGGCCAAAAAAAATCTTAAAATAGAATAGCGAACCACAATCAGAAAATATATTTCCTACTACTTTTAGAAACTTCTGTGTTTAGTTCTCCAGTTTCTAAGGGGAAAAATACCAAAAGCATGTGATAGAGTTTCCTTTCTGTCTTTCTTTTTAATTATATTTTTTCTCTCCATTTTTACTTTCTCATTCCTTTCTTCCTTCCCTAATATTTTTATTCTTCATCTACCTCACAGTACATAAGAAAACATCTCAGATATTTGATTACAATGTGAGTGGCTGACTTGCAACTGAGATCAACTATTTCTTGGGGAAGACAGCTCAACACAGAAAGGATGTTTGTAAGTATACATTATTTTAAAAAAGAAAGAAATGGCACTTATTGCTGACAGAGTATAATATATGTGTTATTATTATTTTGATCTGGCCCAGATTAATTCTTTCAATTACCTCACTCCATATTACATATTTACATTAGCAATTTTTGCTCACCCACCGTCTATCTTTATCAACATCTACAGTTGACGTGGAACTATTCACAATCAACTGAATCTCTATCATACTCACCTATTATTACACTGAATATTGCATTGTTGGTTATTTTTCATTTTGTTTTGATCTTCAAATGTTTTGTCATTATTATTGTCAACTTGGTTCAAGTTTTTATGACCTAAGTCTTAACAATGTTGACTCATATTGAAAATTTATGCATTATTCTATATGATTTTCAAAATCATTATTAGAGATCAAGCACTTAGTACTAGAAAAAAATGATTTAAAGGATGTTTTTAATATTTCTAATGTAAATGGTTCTACCTAGGATGACTCAAGGTTATTTATTTGTATTACATTTTATTATTTTTTTTTTACTTTTACTGCCAGTAAGCTCTTCTGTCAAGAATCACAATTTAAAGAAAAATAAACACCACCAGTTGTGTCTTGCCAGAAAAAATTTTTCCCCCATTTATTTATTTTATTGCATTTTAGGTTTTGGGGTACATGTGAAGAACATGCAAAATTGTTGCATAGGTACACACGTGGCAGTGTGATTTGCTGCCTTCCTCCCCATCACCTACATCTGGCATTTCTCCCCTTGCTATCTCTCCCCAGCTCCCCACCCCCCACCGTCCCTCCCCCATGTCCCCCCAACTGACCCCAGTGTGTAGTGCTCCCCTCCCTGTGTCCATGTGTTCTCATTATTCAACACCCGCCTATGAGTGAGAACATGCGGTGTTTGATCTTCTGCTCTTCTGTCAGTTTGCTGAGAATGATGGTTTCCAGGTTCATCCATGTCCCTACAAAGGACCCAAACTCATCATTTTTGATGGCTGCATAATATTCCATGGTGTATATGTGCCACATTTTCCCTATCCAGTCTATTGTCGATGGGCATTTGGGTTGGTTCCAGGTCTTTGCTATTGTAAACAGTGCTGCAATGAACACTCGTGTGCACGTGTCCTTATAGTAGAAGGATTTGTAATCGTTTGGATATATATCCAGTAATGGGATTGCTGGGTCAAATGGAATTTCTATTTCTAGGTCCTTGTGGAATCGCCACACTGTCTTCCACAATGGTTGCACTAATTTACACTCCCACCAACAGTGCAAAAGTGTTCCTATTTCTCCACATCCTCTCCAACACCTGTTGTCTCCAGATTTTTTAATGATCGCCATTCTAACTGGCGTGAGATGGTATCTCAATGTTGTTTTGATTTGCATTTCTCTGATGACCAGTGATGACGAGCATTTTTTCATATGTTTGTTGGCCTCATGTATGTCTTCTTTTGTAAAGTGTCTGTTCATATCCTTTGCCCACTTTTGAATGGGCTTGTTAGTTTTTTTCTTGTAAATCTGTTTTAGTTCTTTGTAAATTCTGGATATCAGCCCTTTGTCAGATGGGTAAACTGCAAAAATTTTTTCCCATTCTGTTGGTTGCCAATTCGCTCTAATGACTGTTTCTTTTGCTGTGCAGAAGCTGTGGAGTTTGATTAGGTCCCATTTGTCTATTTTGGCTTTTGTTGTCAATGCTTTTGGTGTTTTGGTCATGAAGTCCTTGCCTACACCTACGTCCTGAATGGTTTTGCCTAGATTTTCTTCTAGGGTTTTTATGGTGTTAGGTCTTATGTTTAAGTCTTTAATCCATCTGTAGTTAATTTTAGTGTAAGGTGTCAGGAAGGGGTCCAGTTTCTGCTTTCTGCACATGGCTAGCTAGCTTTCTCAACACCATTTATTGAACAGGGAATCCTTTCCCCATTGCTTGTTTTTGTCTGGTTTGTCAAAGATCAGATGGTTGTAGATATGTTGTGTTGCCTCCGAGACCTCTGTTCTGTTCCATTGGTCTATATCTCTGTTTTGGTACCAGTACCATGCTGTTTTGATTACTGTAGCCTTGTTATAGTTTGAAGTCCGGTAGCGTGATGCCCCCCGCTTTGTTCTTTTTGCTTAGGATTGACTTGGCTATGCGGGCCCTCTTTTGGTTTCATATGAAGTTTAAGGTGGTTTTTTCCAGTTCTGTGAAGAAGGTCATTGGTAGCTTGATGGGGATAGCATTGAATCTGTAAATTACTTTGGGCAGTATGGCCATTTTCACGATATTGATTCTTCCTAACCATAAACATGGAATGTTTCTCCATCTGTTTGTGTCCTCTCCTTTTTCCTTCAGCAGTGGCTTGTAGTTCTCCTTGAAGAGGTCCTTTACATTCCTTGTTAGTTGTATTCCTAGGTATTTTATTCTCTTTGTGGCAATTGTGAATGGAAGTTTGTTCTTGATTTGGCTCTCTTTAAGTCTGTTATTGGTGTATAGGAATGCATGTGATTTTTGCACATTGATTTTGTATCCTGAGACTTTGCTGAACTTGCTTATCAGTTTCAGATTTGGGGCTGAGACAATGGGGTCTTCTAGATATAAAATCATGTTGTCTGCAAATAGAGACAATTTGACTTCCTCCTTTCCTATTTGAATGCCCTTTATTTCTTTTTCTTGCCTGATTGCTCTGACTAGAACTTCTAATACTATATTGAATAGCAGTGGTGAGAGAGGGCATCCTTGTCTGGTGCCACATTTCAAGGAGAATGCTTCCAATTTTTGCCCATTCAGTATGATATTGGCTGTTGGTTTGTCATAAATAGCTTTTATTATTTTGAGATACGTTCCATCAATATCTAGCTTATTGAGGGTTTTTAGCATAAAGGGCTGTTGAATTTTGTCAAAGGTCTTCTCTGCATCAATTGAGATAATCATGTTTTTGTCTTTGGTTCTGTTTATGTGGTGAATTATGTTTATAGACTTGCGTATGTTGAGCCAGCCTTGCATCCCCGGGATGAAACCTGCTTGATCATGGTGGATAAGCTTTTTGATGTGCTGTTGCAATCGGCTTGTCAGTATTTTATTGAAGATATTTGCATCTATGTTAATCATGGATATTGGCCTGAATTTTTCTTTTCTTGTTGAGTCTCTGCCGGGTTTTGGAATCAGGATGATGTTGGTCTCATAAAATGATTTGGGAAGAATTCCTTCTTTTTGTATTGTTTGGAATAGTTTCAGAATGAATGGTACCAGCTCCTCTTTGTATCTCTGGTAGAATTTGGCTGTGAGCCCGTCTGGACCTGGGCTTTTTTTGGGTGGTAAACTCTTAATTGCTGCCTCAACTTCAGACCTTCTTATGGGTCTCTTTGGGGTTTCGGCTTCTTCCTGGTTTAGGCTTGGGAGGAGGCAAGTGTCCAGGAATTTATCAGTTTCTTCCAGGTTTAGTAGTTTATGTGCATAGAGTTGTTTGTAATAATCTCTGATGATGGTTTGAATTTCTGTGGAATCTGTGGTGATATCCCCTTTATCGTTTTTTATTGCATCAATTTGGTTCTTCTCTCTTTTCTTTTTTATTAATCTGGCTAGTGGTCTGTCTATTTTGTTGATCTTTTCAAAAAACCAGCTCCTGGATTTATTGATTTTTTGAAGGGCTTTTTGTGTCTGTATCTCCTTCAGTTCTGCTCTGATCTTAGCTATTTCTTGTCTTCTGCTAGACTTTGAGTTTTTTTTTTTTATCTTGCTCCACTAGCTCTTTCAGTTTTGACGATAGGATGTCAATTTTTGATCTCTCCTTGCTTCTCATGTGGGCACTTATTGCTATATATTTTCCTCTAGAGACTGCTTTAAATGTGTCCCAGAGATTCTGGTATGTTGTGTCTTCATTCTCGTTGGTTTAGAGAAACATCTTTATTTTTGTCTCCATTTCATTGTTTATCCAGTCAACATTCAAGAGCAAGTTGTTCAGTTTCCATGAAGCTGTGCGGTTCTGGGTTAGTTTTTGAATTCTGAGTTCTAACTTGATTGCTCTGTGGTCTGAGAGACTGTTTGTTAGGATTTCTGTTCTTTTACATTTGCTGAGGAGTGATTTACCCCCAATTATGTGGTCAATTTTAGAGTAGGTGTGATGTGGTACTGAGAAGAATGTTTTGTGGATTTGGGGTGGAGAGTTCTGTAAATGTCCATTAGGTTTGCTTGGTCCAGGTCTGAGTTCAATCCTGGGTATCCTTGTTAATTTTCTGTCTGGTTGATCTGTGTCATATTGACAATGGGGTGTTATAAAAGTCTCCCACTATTACTGTGTGGGAGTCTAAGTCTCTTTGTAAGTCATTAAGAACTTGCCTTATGTATCTGGGTGCTCCTGTATTGGGTGCGTATATATTTAGGATCGTTTGCTCTTCTTGTTGCATTGATCCTTTTACCATTATGTAATGTCCCTCTTTGTCTCTTATGATCTTTGTTGCTTTAAAGTCTAATTTATCAGAGATGAGAATTGCAACTCCGGTTTTTTTTGCTCTCCATTTGCTTAGTCAATTTTCCTCCATCCCTTTATTTTGAGCCTTTGTGTATCCTTGCATGTGAGATGGGTTTCCTGAATACAGCACACCGATGGGTTTTGGCTTTTTATCCAGTTTGCCAGTCTGTGTCTTTTGATTGGGGCATTTAGTCCATTTACATTGAGGGTTAATATTGTTATGTGCGAATTTGATACTGCCATTTTGGTGCTAGCTGGGTGTTTTTCCCTTTAGTTGAGCTGGTACTTGTTTTTCCTTCATATGTGTAGAGCCTCTTTCAGGAGCTCTTGTAGAGCTGGCCTGGTGGTGACGAAATCTCTGAGTACTTGCATGTTCCCAAAGGATTTTATTTTTCCTTCACTTATGAAGCTTAGTTTGGCTGGATAGGAGATTCTGTGTTGAAAGTTATTTCCTTTAAGGATGTTGAACATTGGCCCCCACTGTCTTCTGGCTTGTAGGGTTTCCGCTGAGAGACCTGCTGTGAGTCTGATGGACTTCCCTTTGTGGGTAACCCGACCTTTCTCTCTAGCTGCCCTTAGTATTTTCTCCTTCATTTCAACCCTGGTGAATCTGATGATTATGTGCCTTGGGGTTGCTCTTCTTGACGAATATCTTTGTGGTGTTCTCTGTATTTCCTGGACTTGAATGTTTGCCTGCCTTGCTAGGTTGGGGAAGTTTTCCTGGATAATATCCTGAAGAGTATTTTCCAGCTTGGATTCATTCTCTTCGTCGCATTCAGGTACGCCTATCAAACATAGATTAGGTCTTTTCACATAGTCCCACATTTCTTGGAGATTTTGTTCATTCCTTTTTACCCCTTTTTCTCCAGTATTGCCTTCCCATTTTATTTCATTGAGTTGATCTTCGTCCTCTGATATCCATTCTTCTGCTTGGTCAATTCAGCTGTTGATACTTGTGCATGCTTCACGAAGTTCTCGTGTTGCTTTTTTCAGCTCCATCAATTCACTTATATTCCTTTCTATTTTGTCCATTCTCGTTAGCATTTTGTCAAATCTTTTTTCAAGGTTCTTAGTTTCTTTGCATTTGGTTAGACCATGTTCTTTAAGTTCATAGAAGTTTCTTACTACCCACCTTCTGAAGTCTGATTCTGTCATTTCATCACACTCGCTCTCCCTCCAATCTTGTTCCCTTGCTGGTGAGGAGCTGTGATCCCTTGTAGGAGGAGAGGTGTTCTGGTTTCGGGTGTTTTCATCCTTTTTGCACTGGTTTCTTCCCATATTTAAGGATTTATCCACCTGTCGACTTTGTAGTTGCTGGCTTTCAGATTGGGTCTCAAATCTTTTAGATTGACGTTCTGTTTGTTGATGATGAGATTATTTCTGTTTCTTGGTTTTCCTTCTGACAGTCTGGCCCCTCTGCTGTAGGTCCGCTGAGGTTCACTCCAGGCCCTGCTTGCCTGTGGTTCACCTGCAGCAGCTGCTGAACAGTAAGGGTTGTTACCAGTTTTCTTCTTCTGCTATATTTGTCTCAGAAGGATACCCGCCAAGTGTCAATCTGATATCTCCTTTATGAGGTGTCTCTTCGGATATATAGGTGTCAGGGAGCTGCTTGAGGAGACAGTCTCTTCTTTATAGGAGCTCAAATGGTGAGCTGTGAGTTCTGTTGTTCATTCAGAGCTGCTGAGCAGGTACGTTTAGGTCTGCTGCAGCAGAACTCATAAACTGCTTTTTGTTCCCAGGTGCTCTGTCCCAGGGATTTAGGGCTTTATGAGTTTCGGTTATGCTGCTGCCTTCTCTCTCTTTTTTTTTTTTTTTCTTCCTTCAGAGCTGCTCTGCCCAGCAAGGAGGCAGCCTAGTCACTGTCTGCCTGTAGAGGCTTTGCTGAGCTGCTGTGGGCTCTGCCCAGCTGCCGAGTGAACTTCCCTGCAGTCCTGTTTATATGGGTGTAGTTAGAACTGCTTTGGCGATGGTGGCCCACCTCTATTGAGGCGGAGTCTCTCTGCAGTGGCGGGTTGCCTTGGCAAGAGCGGTTTGCCTTGGCAACAGCGGGCTGTGTCAGCAATTGCGGTTTGCCTTGGCAACAGCGGGCTGCCTCAGCATTGGCTGACTACCTCCGTAGTGGCGGGCTGACTCGGTAGTGGGGGCCCCCCCCCCCCCCCCACAGAGCTGGACCATCCCGGGTTCAGCTGCGCTTTCCGTGAAACTCTCAGTCCAGAGTTTCTGGCTGCTGTTCTTTTGTGGGGGTGGGACCAGCCGAGCCTGATTGCCTGGCTCCCTGTCTCAGAGCCTTTTTTAAGTTGGTGTTCCAGTCGCCTGTTGAAGAGGCGCCGGGGTCTGTTTGTTTTCCCCTGCGGCCACTCACTGTGCTGGCTTAAACAGCGGCACTGAGGTTTGTGGTGCTTTTTTTTTTTTTTTTTGGCCCTGGAATCTACTGGCCTGGTTCACTGCTCAGTCCCCTTTTTAAACAGTTGAATGGGCAACTTCCCGTGGCTCCAATCGCCAGCCAGAAGGGCACCCAGAACGGTGTATGTTGTACGGAGAACCGCTGCTCCTGGGTGCCGACAAAGCAGCCGCGTGGGGCAAAGCAGCTGTGCCGGCCGGCACAGCCTCGCTGGCCGAAACAGCCACCCTGGTGACCTGTGGAGCTCCTCCACCTGGGAATTTCCTAGTCTGTAGGCAATAAAAATGCGGCGTCCTCTCACCCTCCATGCTTTCACTGGGAGCTGCAATCCCGAGCTGTTCCTAAACGGCCATCTTGGATCCTCCCCTCCAGAAAATTTGATGTAACAATTTCTTAGAATTGATTTGGGCTACTGTTATTCAAGGCAAGGTGATTTCTTTTTCCTTTTTCTCTTTTTTCCCTTCTTTCAGTACCCACAAAGAATACACATTGTCAAATATTCAAAGTAGAAATGTAAGGTTCCGATAAAGTAAAAGGGACAGTTATGGCTTTTGAATAAACTCTATTTATAATAAACTTAGCATTGATTTTCAATTAACATTGCTTCCAAATGTTATATTTGGTAAAAGATATCACTTTATAGCCATAGTTGAAAGTATCTTACATTCTTGTGTAATACCTTCAGGCACTTAGAATTACAAAAGATATATTTCCAGCTTTTTTAGTACTTAAAGTCTAAAATACATCATAGTTAACAAACATTCAAATATATCATGATTATTTTCTTATCCAGTTTCAAATATTTTTAATAATTTCCCTTGCTTGAAGGATTAATTGAGCCCTATATTTTTTTCTATATTATACACTAGCATTTGACACTTTTAGGGAGAAAAATTAAATAGACTAAAGCAAAGAGTGGCAAACTATACCCTGCCTGCAGCCACCTATTTTAGTAAATAAAATAAATATTTTGTAAAAAAAAAAAAATTAGTAAATGTGTCATTGGGACACAGCCAGCCCACTCATTTGTATATTATCTATGACAATTTTTGTGCTGCAGTAACAGAGCTTAGTGGCTTCTATAGAGTTTGTACATTCTTCAAGGCCTCAAATAGTAAAGAAGAGTTTAACTCTTAGAATAAAGCATGTCAAGATTAAGAAATTTGTCAACAAATCTGCATTAGAAAAAAAGTGGCATGCCTTTAAAAAAGAAAAAAATTAAATCATTTTAACGATGTTCAAAATACTTTCCAATTATTTTAAAGTCAAAATTATTTATGAAGACTCTCAACAAAAAGAAAATTGTTTTTCACCCAAATGTAAGCCAAAACCACACATCTTACTAAAAGATGGCCACTTAAAAACATAAAATATTCTCTCAATATGTTGTACATGTATACCTCTGTACATCTATGTTTATAATTGCAATAACACATCAATATTATATTGAATAATTAATTAATATATTACATATAATTTAAAATATAAATTGAATATATTTATATAGTAATATATTAATAAACATATTTTGTATATATATATTTATTTGAACATGTGCTTTGAATTCGAGCTATTGTAATAAGTGGATTATCAGTAACCACAAGTGAATCTTCAACTATAGGTAAACAACCAAGCCATGGTAGGTATAGCACCTATAATACACAGATACTTTTAAGTTGGCTAACATTTATATATGAGTATAATGTGCATATAAACTTAGGGCATACGGAATTCTTATCCTCAAAGAAATAATCAAAAATAAGTTTGGTTTGAGAAACCTCATAATTTCACAAAGCCAATTAACTGATTAAAAAGCCTATTTATGAGTCATGTACAAGTGATTGTTTGCTATTTTCTTTGCACTTAGAATGTTATTTCTCATTTGGACATTCAAGAATGAGCTCATTTATCTCTTCTATTGTAAAACCTGGCCTAATGTCCACAGGGAGAGGTTCCTTATTACTCTTTTCTGGAAGCAAAGCAGTTTATAATTTCATTGTAGCATCAATCCCAGTGTTAACATTATTTGTTGCACACCTGACTATTTGAGTAATAAATGATATGCTTAAGGTTATGAACCTTTTTGTAACTTACAATAAGCTTATCATTGGTTTCTAATTAATATTGCTTCTGAATTTTATAGTCTGTCCATCACATCATGTAAAACATTTATGAGAGTACAGGGTATTCCTGTGTAATACCAGGATGCTTGCCAATAAACATGTAAATACAGAGTAGATGAGAAGAGTTTTTTCAGATAGTTTATATCTCCTTTCATTGTTATTGTTTAATTATCTTACCAATAGTGTGATTACATCGAAGTTGCAATTATCATTTTAGTCTACATCTGAGTTATACATGCTGAGCAATTTATTCACCTATTGGAAACTGTTCCACAACCTTGGGTTCTTCTTTCTCTTATTTAATATGACTGTATGACAAAGAACATTAATTCTGACCTGAAACAATGATCAAGTTCTCTCATGGCAGAGTGGATCCCTGAGTTATCAACATTAGTTAAAATGCCAAAGAACATCTTGAAAGAACTCTAATTCTCTAATTTTCATAATATTGGGAAAATGAAGAATGCCTAAACATCTTCTCACTGTCAGGGATAAGGGATATAATTACACAATGATAGAAGGGTCAACACTCCAATACTCAGCAAATATTCTTATGCGTGCACTTAAATGTTTAGTGCACACGACTAGACCAATTGGACCTAATTGACATTTATTAAATGCTTTATTCAGCAGCAGTAGAATACGCATTCTTCTCAAGCTCACATGGAACACTCACCAAAATAGTCCAATTTCTGGGCCATTAAATATATCTTTAAAAAATTTTTAAATAGATACCAGACAAGGTATATTCTTAGTCAGTAACAGAATTAAACTAAAAATTAATAACCAAAAGATAGCTTGAAAACCTCATAATATTTGGAAACTAACAACACAATTCTAAATTCCATATGGGTCAAAGAGACCTTAAGATGATTAAAAAAGGAAGCTTTTAATGTTTGATGACAATAATGGTTTACAGCTTCATCCATGTGCCTGCAAAGGACATGAACTCATCCTTTTTTATGGCTGCATAGTATTCCATAGTGTATATGTGTCACACTTCCTTTAGCCAGTCTATCATTGATGAGCATTTGGATTGGTTCCAAGTCTTTCTATTGTGAATAGTGCTGCAATAAACATGTATTCATGTGCCTTTATAATAGAATGATTTATAATCTTTTGGATATATATCCAGTAGTGGGATTGCTGGGTCAAATGGTATTTCTAGTTCTAGATACTTGAGGAATCACCACACTGTCTTCCACAATGGTGGAACTAATTTACACTCCCACCAACAGTGTAAAAATGTTCCTATTTCTCCATATCTTCTCCAGCATCTGTTGTTTCCTGACTTTTTAATGATTGCCATTCTAACTGGCATGAGATGGTATCTCATTGTGGTTTTGTTAAAGCAAATACCACATATTCTCATTTGTAAATCCAAGTTGAATAATGAGACACATGGACACAGGGAGGGGAACATCACACATTGGGGCCGGTTGAGGGTGGGGAGTTAGGGGAGGAACAGCAGTAGGAGAAATACCTAATATAAATGACGGGTTAATGGATGCAGCAAACCACCATGGTACATGTATACCTATGTAACAAACCTGCATGGTTTGCACATGTATCCCAGAACTTAAAAGTATAATTAAAAATTAATTAATTAAATTAATTTTAAAAAAATTAAACTATATGAAAATAAAAATGCAAATTATCTAAATTTGAAGATGCAGAGATAGCAAAACTTAGAGAAAAATGTATAATATCAAATGCAAATATTGAAAAAATTAAACCTAAAATTTAAAAGCTAAGTTTCTACATTGGAAACTAAAAAAGAAACTGCAAATTAAATACAAAATAAGTGAAAGAAAAGAAATAATCAGAACAAAAATCAATAAAATTGAAAAGAAAAAGAATACAGTATATTAATAAATTTGAAAGCTTACTGTTTGAATAAATCAATAAAACTGACAACTCTTCAGCCAGGCTAATCAAGAAAAAAAAGAACGAAGACAAATTACTAATATCAGAAATGAAAGAGAGACCACAACTACTGATTCCATGAATATTAAAACAATAATAAAGAAATACTCTGAGCAACTCTATGTGAAAATTTGATAACCTAGATGAAAAGGACCAATTCTTTAAAAAAAACACAATCTGTGAAATTCACAAAATGATAAATAGATAATTTTATTTGTCTGCTTTCACACTGCTGATAAAGCCATACCGAAGACTGGGTAATTTATGAAGGAAAAGATGTTTAATGGACTCACTGTTCCATATGGCTTGGGCAGCCTCACAATCATGGTGGAAGTCAAAAGATGTCTTACATGGCAGCAGAGAAGAGAGAATGAGAGCCAAGCAGAAAGGAAACACTATAAAACCATTAGATCTCATGGCACTTATTCAGTATTATGAGAACAGTATGGGGGAAACTGCCCCATAATTCAATTACCTCCCACCAGGTCTCTCCTACACATGTGATAACTATGTGAGCTACATTTCAAGATGAGATTTGGGTGGTGACACAGCCAAACCACATCACATTCCGTAAAATGCTTTAGTTAAGCTCCCAAGAATATGGTTGGATGGAAATGTGGGTTGCCCCCTATTTTCAGCTAACATATAGGACTGCAATTTTAAAGGTACCTAACTGAAATTCCAGTAAATATTTATTATTACCAGGACTGGGGAGGGTTATGAACTCCACCTTTTGGAATTTGTAGGTATGTGCATTCGTTTTTCTTATGGGTTTAGATAAAGGAAGCCTCAGGTGTCTGACTGGTTCACACAAATAAGTTAGCCAAGGATGTCTCAGAGCCATCTTGGCTCTGAGGGACCCCCAAATCCAACATAAAAACGTGACCCTGTATTTCTAATGATCGGTGTATTCAGCCTTCTCTTAGACATGCCCTTTTTGTATATAAGATTTCTGGCCTCAAAAGCAACAAATATGTACAAACGAGCAAAATCTTACCAAAGATAGCTCTGAATTACAGTGACCATTATGTGGGACATTCCAGATAAACAAGATGGTTTATCTAAGAAGTGCAATTCAATTCTAAGTCTCCAGAAATGGGCAGAGACAGTAAGATTCTTATTGGCATTTAGAAGCATCAAAAAGACAACAGGATTTTAAAATATTTTTTTAAATAAATTCATCATGAAAAGCTAAAGAAAAGTTAAAAATACAATATATTCTCCATAACAAGGATCAAAGAACTAGAATGATTTCTCCTACTCCCCTCCATCCTACTTAGTCTGAATATTTGCAGTCTACTAACTCCTTGTCTGAATTTCTCCTCTGGAAATATATATATTAAAAAAGTGGAACAGTTTTCTTATAAAATAGAACTACCTTAAAAATAAGTAAACAATCTCCATGTGACCTTATACTCTTTGGATAAACATGTAGCTCAGGGGCACAGATAAAATTATTTCTAAACTTAGGGAAGACCTTTAAAGGTTTCTGAAAAATTTAGAATCTTATTTGTGTCAACTGAAGAATAAGAGAGTTTATAAATTAGAAAGCGAAAGCTTCCCCATAAAGAGTTTTAGTCCATAGGGTGGCCATTCTGACAGGCTGAGAAGTGTGGTGTATTATTCCATTCCAATGCTGCTGTGAAGAAATACCCAAGACTGGGTAATTTATAAAGAAAAGAGGTTTAATTGACTCACAGTTCTGCATTGCTGGGGAGACCTTGGGAAACTTACAATCATGATGGAAAACATCTCTTTATAGGGTAGCAGGAGAGAGAATGAGTGCCAACAGGGGAAATGTCAGATGCTTATAAAACCATAGAACTTGTGAGAACTTACTAACTCTCATGAGAACAGCATGGGGAAACCACTACCATGATTCAAATACTTCCCACCAGGTCCCTCCTGTGACATCTGGGAATTATAGTGATTACAATTCAAGAAGAAATTTGGGTGGGGACACAGTCAAACCATATCATCTGTCCCTGGCCCCTCCAAAATTTCAGGTCCTCACATTTCAAAACACAATCAAGCCTTCCCAACAGTCCCCCAAAGTCTTAATTCATTCCGGTATTAACCCAAAAGTTCAAGTCCAAAGTCAAATCTGAGACAAGACAAACCCCTTCTGCCTATAAGCCTCTAATATTAAAAGCAAGTTAGTTACTTCCTAGATACAATGAAGGTACATACATTGCATAATGTTCACATTCCAAATGGGAGAAATTGGCCAAAAGAAAAAAGTAAGCTACAGGTCCCATGCAAGTCCAAAATTCAGTGGGGGCAACCATTAAATTTTAAAACTCCAAAATGATTTCTTTTAACTCCATGTCTCACACCTAGGTAACCCTGATGCAAGACATGAGCCCCCATGGTCTTGGGCAGTTCTGTCCATTTGCCTTTGCAGGATACAATCCCCCATGCTGGCCGCTTTCACAGGCTGGCATTAAGTGTCTACAGCTTTTCCAGGTGCATACTGCAAGCTGTCAGTAGATCTACCATTTTGCTGTCTGGAGGACAGTGTCCCTCTTCTCACAGCTCTACTGTGCAGTGCCCAATTGTTGACTCTGTGTGGGGGCTCCAACCCAAAACTTCCCTTATGCACTGTCCTAGCAGATGTTCTCCATGAGGGCTCCACCCCTGCAGCACACCTCTGCCAGGACATTCAGTCATTTCCAAACATTCCCTGAAATTTAGGCAGAGGTTTCAAATCTTCAATTTTTGTCCTCTGTACCCATGGAAGCTGCCAAGGCTTGGGCCTTGCAGCCTCTCAAGTCATGGCCTGACCTGTACCTTGGCCCCTTTTAGTCATGGCTAGAGTGGTTGGGACACAGGGCACCATGTCCTGAGATTGCACACAGCAGAGGGCTCTGGACCCAGTCCACAAAATCATTTTTTTTTTTTCTTTAGGTCTCTGAGTCTGTGATGGGAGGGGCTGCTGTTCAGGTCTCTGACATGCCCTGGAGACATCTTCCTTGTTACTTATGTAATATCCTCCTTGTTACTTATGCAAATTTCTGCAGTGGGCTTGAATTTCTCACCAGAAAATGGGTTTTTCTCTTCTATCGCATCATCAGGTGGCAAACATTTCAAAATGTTATGCTATTTCATCTTTGAAATTTCTTCTGCCAGATACACAAAATTATCTCTCTCAAGTTCAAAGTTCCATAAATCTCTAGGGCAAGGGCAAAATGCCTTCAGTCTCTTTGCTAAAGCAAAGCAAGAGTCAGTTTTGCTCCAGTTCCCAACAAATTTCTCATCTTCATCTGATATCACCTCAGCCTTGACTTCATTGTCCATATCACTATAAGCATTTTGGTCAAATCAATTTGATAAATCTCTAAGAGGTTCCAAACTTTCCCACATCATTCTGTCTTTGAGCCCTCCAAGCTTGCAGATAGATCAAAACTTTCCCACATTTCCTGTCTTCTTCTGAGCCCTCTAAACTGTTCCAACTTCTACCTGTAACCTAGTTCCAAATTACTTCCATATTTTTAAATATCATTACAGCATTGCCTCACTCCCAGTACCATCTTCTGTACTAGTCCATTCTCATGATACCAAGGCTGGGTATTTTATAGAGAAAAAGAGGTTTAATTGACTCACAGTTCTGCATTGCTTGGGAGGCCTCAGGAAACTAATAACCCTGACAGATAGGAAGCCTCAAGAAACTTACACTCATGGTAGATGGTGCATCTTCATAAGGCAACAGGAGAAAGAATGAGTGCCAGCATGGGGAATGCAAGATGCTTATAAAACCATCAGATCTTTTGAAACTAACTTATTACCATGAGAACAGCACGGAGGAAACTGCCTTCATGATTCAATGACCTCCCTCTGGATCCCTCCCAGGACAAGTGGGGATTATGGGGATTACAATTCAGTATGAGATTTGGTTTGGAAGAGTGCCAAACCATATCAGGTGGCATCCAGTAAAAACCCCAAAATGGGCAACCTGACAGTCAGAAGATTAAAACCGAGATTTATGCTAAATGGAGTGGACAAATGTACATATTCATTAATCTAGAATATGTCTTGAATATGTATAAAAGGAGAAACATGCACAAGTGCAGCTGAGCCTCATGCCTCTCCATTGTTCTCATGTTTAAAAATGGTGGTGCCAGCATGATTCAAGATGGAGTTTTCAGCCCTTGTGCAGCAGGCCAGTTCTTACTAACAGTTGAACAGGCAAGCCTCCATGACAACTGTTTCAGTACTGGCTGAGTGGTTAAGTTAAATATTCAAAATTGACAGAACCAGTGGCCTTATACAAAGGTTGGAATGTAACAAAAGCCCACCAAGTTTTGCATGGACCTTTCCTGGGCCTTGAAGCATGACAATATAACAAAGGAATTCTTAACTAGACTTGTTTAGGATTAAGCAAGTTTTACTGGGATCCTGAAGGAAATTTCCCGGCCTCCCCAAACATATTTTACTGAGGGTCTAAAGGAACTCCCCAAAGCTTCATGATTTAGCAGGAGACAAGATAAGAGTAATCACCCCTTGCACCTAGACCTATCTAGATTAGGTAAATTTACTGAAGCTCCAGAAGATCTTCAGGACTCAGGTCTCAGAGATTAGAAGAAGTTAATCACTTAAGTCTTTAGATGAATTCACACTGACACATAGATGTATAGCTTAGACCATATATAAGCTCTGGAAAACTTTGCAAATTTGAGTTGGTCTGGCAATATTTTCCCAGGCATCTCCCTGTACCTGGTTACAGAAATAAACTATCTTCTTTCCTAGTTTATCTGCATCTTGTTATTGGGCTGTGAGAATAAGCAGCCCAAACTTTGGTTAGACTGAGAACACTTTGATGTCAATAAGTGAAGCAAAGAACACAAAAACCCTCACTGATCATCCTCCATAGACTGGCCAGAACCACTTAGTGGTTGGTGTTCTTTTATCAGGAAGAAATGCTCCTCAGTTGCTGTGAATGCCTAAAGGGAGGGGCCATAGTCAGCTTATTGGTTGAAATCACTACCTAAGTATTTTGAAATAACTGGTTTCTGTTTAGCTCTTTGGGAAGAAAGTCTAACAGTGGTTAGTGAGTAAAGGGCTATAACAAGGCATGTCATACCTCTGATCCCGTCATGGCAAGGAACTCAGCTTCCAACGTTTCCCTGGGGTCCTGTTGGCCCAAAAGGAATCTGTTTAGTTGTTTTGGGGGTGGTCTTAGAATTTATTTCTTAATTATAACTTATGACCTCAGAATACCTGACTTCTACTAAATAATACATATGTTGGTAGGACCTGGGGATAAATGGATAAGAGAGGTAGAATGATATTCCTCTGAGAATGATATAACAATCCAACAAGCTTCACCTGGTCTATATTTGTTGCCAGGAAGAGCCAAAGATATTGCAAATGACCTCTGAAAATCATTCCCAAAGTGGTTTAGCTCCATGGCTATCAAAAAGCTAGAATGACATTTAGGCTTTCTCCAGGGCAGTTCTCCAATAAGTGACCCCTGAAACAGCAGTTTCCAAAAATTGGTTGCTGTTTGTGGAAACAACCAGGACATTAAGAAAGGGATTTCCCCCAAAGATTTGTGGAAAGCACCTAAGCACTGGCTGTTCACTCTCTGATAATGTCCACATTAACTATTAAGACTAATAGGCCTCCCAGCGAAGTTCTCTTAAGTTTTTACAAATTATTTTTTGTCCTATTCCTGAAAGGGCTCTTTTCTGAAGATGGTAATGTAATTGTGAAACAAGCAAAGGTGAAAAGACTACCTATCAAACTAAATGGTCCTCAAAGTGCAACTTTCTAAGGAAAACAATTCCATATGTAAAGTATACAAAGAAAGTAAGATGTGTTTTTGGTGAGAAAAATTATAAAAAGACATCAGGCTATCTTCTTCTTAAAAAAAAAAAGCAATTTCATCTAATTTGAGGTTTATTTAAAGGCTGTTTCAAAATACAGATTATGAAGTTAATAGAAACAAGGCAGAAAGGAGCCAGTAAGTAGAAGAGATGTAAAAATTAAAAAGCTTTAAGTATGAGGCAGTATTTTTGGTAATAAAAAAAAGAAAGAGCAATTTCTAAATTTATTTTTATTTTATTTTTGCATAAGGGAGAATTTTGTGTGGTCGAAACGATAAGGGGAAAAGGAAAGTAAATTTTTATCCTAAAGTAGAATGCAAATGTTAAAGAAAAAAAAAAAAGTAAAAGACAAAACTGAATGTTTATGAAAAATGCATGAAAAAAATTATGTGTGATCAAGTACACTAAAATTTGAGGAGAAACATTTGTAAGTTTTTCTTTTTCTTTTTTTGAGATGGAGTCTCGCATTGTCACCCAGGCTGGAATGTAGTGGCACAATCTCGGCTCACTGCAACCTCCCGTTTCTGGGTTCAAGCGATTCTTCTGCCTCAGCCTCCCGGGTAGCTGGGACAACAGGTGTGCAGCATCACACCTGGCTAATGTTTTCGTATTTTTAGTAGCGACAGGGTTTTGTGATATTGGCCAGGCTGGTCTTGAAATCCTGACCTTGCGATCTACCTGCCGTGGCTTCCCAAAGTGCTGGATTACAGGTTTTTGTCACCACTCCTGGCCATTTGTAATTTTTTCTAAAAATTGAGCATTAGTATCATAAATGCACTGATGTAAGGCTAGAGTTTGGATCCCTGTGTTGGAAAAACAGGGTTTTCTGGGAGCCTTCATCTGCTCTTAAATATAAAATTGGGGCAGGTTTTTCTTTACTTTTTAGGTAACTGGCCTAGAAAACAGATTCTACGTTCCATCAGGATAATTTATTGTGCTTTTTACTCTTGAAACCTTTTGGCACTTTGGTATCATTCCATTGTGACCTGTGATTCCATTTTGATCAAGAATTTTAAATCTTTCATTCTTGACAGACTTTTCAAAAATCAAAATTAGGTCTTTTGTACCTGAAACTAACCTTTGAACATTGAAGAGAAGTTCCTGGAAGTCCAAGAAAAAAATATCAGCCTTATTTAATATGATAAATTATATGGGAAGCATTGTCAAATAAAAAATGTTTAATCTTTTGTGAGTTATATTTGTATTAGTGTGTTAATAATATGTGGTCCAAAATTTTGTAAGATTCCTAAAAATCTAGTATGTCTTAGTATACATTATCAGTAATAATAATGGGTATTAGGTAAAATTGGAGGCCAGCAAAAATAAACAAATTGCTTGTCAATTGAATCATCATTATGAACTTGTCAGTTCTTGTGACAAATCAGGGACACCCTCTTAGAGATCTGTGAGTCCCCAAGAATAGAAATGAATAAAACTATTCAGCTCCTTCAAGGAAAGTTCCAGGGAATTGGCTATCCCTGGGAAGTACATTAACAATTTGATAAGCAAGAAGATAATAGTAGCCTAAAACAATAGCCAAGGAAGTTAGAGTCAGGAGATATTTTGTTCCCCGTAGAGGCAAAGATAGCATCCAAACATATGTCCCTGAATAAATTCAAAAATTAAGACCCCTCCTGAAAGGATCTGCTGGCACAAAGATCTCAGATCACGCAGATGTGAAGCCTGAACCCTGACCAACATACTCTAAATTTCTTCTGAGGGACCCTGGAGAGAGTCACATCCACAAGCCAGAGGCAACATTCTTTCATACTAATTCCAAATTTTTAAAGAAACTTTCCCTTCCTTAACCAATTGCAAATCACAGAATCTCTGAACCTACTTATGACCTGTAAGATTCACTTCAAGGTATCCACCCCTTTTTAGCCAACGTCAATGTGTAACCTCCATGTATTGACATAATTTTGTCTATAACTTCTGCTTTCCCAAGATTTACCCCTGTCTTTAAAACCCTTACCTGTAAATCAGGGAGGTCAGGATTTGAACATTACCTTCCAGGTCCCCCTTGCTTACTGTGTGGCAAAAAAAATAAATGCCCTCTTTCTACCTCTGCAAAATTTTGGTGTGGATATCTGGTCTTATTGCACCGGGTAAGTGGACCTCAGCTTAGTTCTATAACAATGTTTAACCATGGTCATTTTAGGTGTTGTTCTTCAGGTAGTTGCTTTATTCTGATGCCTTTCTGAAGGTTTCCGGCAAGAAATTTATAAGCCAAAAGTGTTATGCCTCAAGGAGGTTCATGGAAAGAATAAGATAACTGTGACAATGACAGGTTTCTAATAATTTTGAGTTTGTAACATTGGACTGCATTTCTAAAACTCTAAGAAACTGATGTGTTTGTAAAACTGCTAACCAAGATGAGAGCAAGAATTAATTACTTGAGACTGATTGAATAAGTGAAAAATAATTATGGGGTTTTTACAACTTTATTTGAAACATTTCTTTATTTCACAACTTTATTTGAAACATTTGAAATTTTATTGGAAACATTTGAAACTTTATTTCAAACTTTATTTGAAACATTGCTGATTTTGTCAATGTTTTGATTTCCAGATATAAGAAAATATTTTTTTCCTCTAACCTATATATAGCTTACAAAAATTTGATAAAGCATTCATTTCTAAACAAAAATAGAAACATTTGCTTTTCCCTTCTCTCTGATCCCTCTAGAATTTGAGTATTTTTACTTTTTATAGCAATATAGTTATTTGCATAAATTCAATAATAATCTGTTCTCTTTAACAGGATATATTTGGAAATAGTGGTAATATTACCAAGGCTTTGACTGGAATTTCATATTTGAAATTGTTCATAGAATGTCTGGTTTCAATGTTTCTCAGCTTTATAGTGGGTAAATAAAATGATGTCACTTCCTGGCAGATCTAGGAACTTCAGGATATTAAATAGAGCAAGCAAAGTTTAATGTCCACCTTGCTTTGCCTTCCTAGCATTAAGAGATTTTTTTTGAAATCTGATCTGGGATTTCTTGCCAAAATTTCCAGCAGAGCAAATTTGAAAGAAGCTTATATGTTTATACCTACTATGTTTATAAAAATAATCAGTCAAATTGGTCTTACCGTAATTATTTTTAATAGAAATGGGGGTCATGTAGAGAGAAAAATTGAATTTCAAAAGAAAACTGTAGTATGGCTGTTATTAAATTGTAGCCTTTTTCATTGTTTTTGACTTTTTACTGTCTGCCTACAGACTGGATCATATTTTTCTTAGTTTTTTTCTAATATCTGGCTACAACTCTCCAGCTAAGAACAAGAACTGCTCTGTTCTTGAAGCCCTATAAGTCAAAGTTGAACAAGTCAATGTAAATTTCAAAGGACAAGTCTCAGTTCTGATGTGTGAGCCACAGAAAGGGTTTACCAGAACACCCCATGCCACAACTAGAGAAACTCAAACTGCAAACTAGGACAAGAAGTGCCAACTTTATGCTGTGAAAATCTATATCCAAGACTCTCAGAATAAACTTCCTATCGTAATAAGATTCCTACCCTTCTTTCTTTTTCCTTACTTGTGCCTACCTCCTACCCTTGGCAGGATAGTACTGTAGTCAAGTTTTTACAAAAGCTTCAGAGGATAACTTGCACTGTTGCATTAATTTAACCCAGTCTTGGATTGCTAGAATACCTACCAATTAAGAGAGAAGATTCTGTACAGTTGATGATACTTCTTGCTGCACATAGTTAAATATGTTGGTTTGTAGATCCAATTACTTGGTTAAAATGAATAAACTCTTTACCTGGCTCTTAGAATTTAGTTGGTTTGATCATGGGGACCCTGGCTAAGGAGTATCCTCTAAACTCTTTGTATTATCACCCTGATAATCAGAATAGCAGTCTCGCTGGTGTGCTGTGTTCTCTCAAAGCATTTTAAATGTTTCCATACGGCCATCTGTCAAATTGTCTTTCTCCAGCTAGAACAACAAAAGCTCAAAGAAATGCATGATAATGATGATGACATCATAACCTTTAAGTGTCATTCTGAGACTAGAAATCTGAAATGATGCTAACTGAGAGTAGCACTGAAACCCAAGGTTTTCGTCACACTCTCACTTAGGGGACAGCCTAACCAAAGTGGGAAATTGTGAAGTAAAAATTATGGAAGGTCATTATTTTTCACTAGGCCCCAATAGACCACACTGAAAATCAAAATAAAGTAACCCATGCTAAAGTTCCACTTCACCAAACCTAAACTGAATTGCTATCAGACCTTCTCAGAATTCAGAAAAGAGAGATAGCAGCAAATTTCCCAAATAGGCCAGTTTAAATTTGCAATGAGCAGGAACTGTCTACTTTAATCCCTACACAAAAAATGTAGCCAGAGGTAACATGATGTTAATTAATCAGATATTTTTTTTTCTTTTTCTTTTCTTTTTTTCTCCCTGGCCCTGCCTTAGAAGTAAAAGTAGCCTTGAAAAGTAACTAATAGACTCATTATTCTTTCCTTCTGCTTTCTTCAACCCATTTGGTCTATTAAACAAAAAAATTCTTCTCAACTCGCTGGAACACATATTCTATTTTATAAAATAAAGTACTGCCTGATTCTAGAATTGCTAGAAACGCCAAATTTAAATTAAATTTGTTGTAATTATGTCTTTGATACAAACTGCCACATTGGAGATCAAATTTCAACATATAAATCACAGCATCTCACATTTGGATCTCAAAACTCATGTCTAATTTGTAACAGCCCAACAGGTTCATCCTGCCTACTGCCCAAAAATGTCAATGCACTGAGAACAGCAGTTATTGCATCAAAGAAAGAGTTTAGTTATTGCAGGTCCAGCCAAGCAGCAGGATGGGAGACATTTCTGAAATCTGCTGCCCCAAAAGAATTCAGCTAGAGTAAACCTAAGATAACTTAGTGGCCAGGAGCTGGGGAATGAATGCTACTGATGGGTTGGGGATGAAATCACAGGAGTATTCAGACTGTTTTCATGCACTGAGTCAGTTTCTGGGCAGGAATCAGTTCCTTGGTATGAGTCATGGGTGTTGGTAGAGTCAGTTGGTCACCAGAATGCAAACATCTAAAAAATATCCAAAAAGCTAATCTTAGATTTTGACAATAGTGATGTTATCTATAGGAGAAATTCGGAAGATACAAATTTTGTGACCTCTGAAAAAATGGCTAGCTATTTTTTTTTTTTTTTTTTTAGGAAGAGTCTCACTCTATTGCCCAGGCTGGAGAGCAGTAGTGTCATCTCAGCTCACTGCAACCTCTGCCTCCTGGGTTCAAGCAATTCTCCTGCCTCAGCCTCCTGACTAGCTGGGATTATAGGCACACACCACCATGCCTGGAAATTTTTTATATTTTAAGTAGAGACAGGGTTTCACCATGTTGGTCAGGCTGGTCTTGAACTTTTGACCTCGTCATCTGCCTGTCTTGGCCTCCCAAAGTGCTGGGATTACATTTGTGAGCCACCACACCCAGCCAGCTAGCTATTGTTTAACCATGCCTATATCTTATCAGAATTCAGGCCTCTACTGTTATCCTAACCTCATGGTGTTTCATTAGTCCTATAAAAGTAGTATTCATCCCCAAGCAAGGAGAGGGTTAATTTTGGAAAAAGAACTGTTTTAAGTTAACAAAGGCAGTTAGCTTGTGAGATTAGAAGCAAAATGGTCAGTTAAGTTAGATTTCTCTCACTGTTATCATTTTTGCAAAGGCAGTTTCATTTTCATATGCAAAATACAATCATTACATCCCAGTAGTCCCCAAATATTAACTCATTTTAACATCAACTCAAAAGCCCAAACTCCAATGTCTTATCTGGAAAAAAAAAAAAAAAATGTGGCGTGGGGAGTTAAATAGGCCAAAAGAAAGGAATGAAAGGCTGTACACAAGCTTGAAACACAGCAGAGCATGCATAAAATCTAGGGCTCCAGCATAATCTTTCCCTCCATGCCTTCTGAGCACAGTGAGGGTTTTGGGCCACCAAAGACTGAGATGGACATGCCCCAGTGGCTTTGCTGGGTCCAGTTCACATAGCTGCTGGCATGGATTGAAATTGAATGTCTCTGGCTTTACCAGGCTGAGGTTGCATGCTTCTAATGGCTCTACATTTCTGAGGTCCCAGTGGCAGCCGCATCCCATCAGGCATTGCTCCAATAGGAGCTCTCTATGGCAGCTCCGACCCAAGACTTCACTCTGCATTGTCATAGTAGTGACTCTCTACTGTGATTTTGTCCCTGGGACAAGTTTTCCACTGGGCTCCTAAGCTTTCCAATATATCCTCTGAAATCTATGTGGAAGCCTTAATGTTGCTATTTCTCTTGCATTCTGCAAGCTTAAAAAATTAACACCACATTGACATGTATGCCGCTAAGACTTACCTTTTGGGGCCTCCAGAAAAGTGGCCCAAGTCAAATCTCAGGCTGTTTGAGCCATGGATGCTGTAGCCAGAGTACCTGGGGTACATGGAGCATGATAACTAAGGTGATGCAGGACACTGGTGTCCCAAGCCTATTCCCTGAAACCACTCTGTACATCTCGGCCTCTGGGCCTGTGAAGAGAAGGACAGTGTTGAGGATCTGTGAAATGTCCTTGAGGCCCTTTTTCTCATTGTTCTGACTATTAACAACTGGCTCTCTTTTAGCCATGCTAATCTTTTTTAAAAAAGAGTCTCTCGCCTGCACTCTTTAATTTACTTCCTGAAAACAGCTCTGTTCTTCACTACCACATGGCCTAGCCATAAATTTTTCAGGTTTTCCCACCCTGCTCTTTTTTATTCTAGCAGTTCACTGTAGACAGTTAGAAGTAACCATGCAGTAGCCTGAATACTTTGCTGCTTAGAAATGTCTTCTGCTTGATTCCCCAGGTTATCACTCTTAAGTTTGGCCTTCCACAAAGTCCTAGGGTATGAACACAATGCAGCCCATTTTTTTGCTATGGTTTAATACAAATTACCTTTTCTTTAGTTCCCAATACCTTGTTCCTCATTCCCATGCGAGAGCTCATCAGATTGCACTTACTGTCTATATTTCTACCAGCATTTTGTTCATAACCACTTAACGAATCTCTAAGAAGTTTCAAACTTTCCTTGTTTTTTTGTGTTCTTCTCAGCCTTCACCAGAATCACTGTTGGTGTTCTATTTACTGCTATGCAATCTTTCTCTTGCCTGCTAAACTCTTCCTACTTCTGCTCATTACCCAGCTCCAAAGCTAATTTAACAATTTCAGGGAATTTTACAGTATCAATTTTATGTCTTAGTTTATTTTGTGTTACTATAACAGAATATCAGAGGTAATTTATGAATAAGATGAACTTATTTGGCTCACAAACCTGGTGGCTAAAAAGTTCAAGATTACGCAGCTGCATCTAGTGAGGACTTCAGGCTACTTTGACCCATGCTGGAAAGCAGAGGTGGGTGGTTGTGTATCGATAGATTCCATGATGAGAGAGAAAGCGAGAGAAGAAACCAATGAAGCCAGATGCACTCTCAGGAATTAAGCAGTTCCCACAAGAGGGTATCAATCTTCTAATATAGGATCCTCCTTCATGACCCAAATACCTCCCAGCACTGTCAACTTCGAGATCAAATGTTAATGTCAGTTTTGGTAGAGACGAATTACAACCAAACAGCAGCAATAAGAAATTGAAACAGCTTTCTACTTATATAAGTTTTAGTGATATGAATAGGAGATCAAGCCAGCTACAACATTCCCTTGAGACAAAGCCTGATCCTAGAGTGAAGCCCTAATTCTCTTCAATTCTGTAAAGGCTGAGGGAGGTGAGGAAGCTGCAGTAGAAAAATTGAAAATTACTAAAGGTTGGTTCATGAAGTTTAAGTAAAGACACCATCTCTATAACATAAAAGTACAATGTAAAGCAGCAAGTGCTAATATAGAACCTGCAGCAACCTATTCAGAAGATCAGATAATTCAGAATAATTCGGAAGCTAAGATAATTGATAAAGGTGGTGACACTAAAAAACAGATTTTTAGTGTAAATGAAATAGGCTCATACTTTAGTGGAAGAGGCTATCTAAGACTTTCATAACTCGAGAGGGGAAGTTAATGCCTGGCTGCAGAGCTTCAAAGGACAGGCTGACTCTCTTGTTAGGTATTATTACAACACTAAATTTAAATTGAAGCTAATGCTCACCTATTATTCTGAAAATTCTAGGGTCCTTGTGAATTATGCAAAATCTACTTTATCTGTGCTTTATAAATGATACAACACATCCTGGATGACAGCACAGCTGCTTACTGCATAGTTTACTGAATATTTTAAGACCACTCTTGAGACCTACTGCTGAGGAAAAAAAAAAATTCTTTTCAAAATAGTAATGCTCATTGACAATACACCTGATGGTACATCAAACCTCTCATCCAAGAGCTCTGACACAGATGTACAAAGATATTAATGTCATTTTTGTGATAGTGAACACAACATCTATTCTGTATTCAATGAATCAAGAAGTAATTTTGACTTTCAAGTAATATTATTTAAAAAATACATTTGATAAGGAGTTAGCTGTCATAGATGGTGATTCCTTGGATGAATCTGAGCAGTCAGTTGAAAATCTGGAAATGATTCACCAGCTCAGATGCTAATAATTTAAGAATTCTAGTCAAATCAAGAACAATTTCATTTATAACAGTCACAAAAAAATGAAATACCTAGGAATACAGCTAACCTAGAAGGTGAACGATCTCTATAAGGAGAACTACCACATCCTGTTGAAAGAAATTAGAGACAACATAATTAAATGGAAAACATTCCATGATCATGGATTGGAAAAAATAATACCATTAAAATGGTCACATTGCCCAAAGCAATTTACAGAATAAATGCTATTTCTATCAAACTACCAATGTCATCCTTTAGAGAAAGATGTCATTTAAATTAATTTCCATGTATTTGTATTAAAAATAACTATTAGCCGGGCGCGGTGGCTCAAGCCTGTAATCCCAGCACTTTGGGAGGCCGAGGCGGGTGGATCACGAAGTCAAGAGATCGAGACCATCCTGGTCAACATGGTGAAACCCCGTCTCTACTAAAAACACAAAACATTAGCTGGGCATGGTGGCGTGTGCCTGTAATCCCAGCTATTCAGGAAGTTGAGGCAGGAGAATTGCCTGAACCCAGGAGGTGGAGGTTGCGGTGAGCCGAGATAGCACCATTGCACTCCAGCCTGGGTAACAAGAGTGAAACTCCGTATCAAAAAAAAAAAAAAAAAAAGTATTCTAAAATTCATATAGTATCAAAAAAAGAGCCTAAGCAAAAGAACAAAGCTGAAAGTATCACATTGCCTGACTTCAACCTATGCTATAAGGCTACAGTAACCAAAACGGCATCATGCTGATAAAATAACACATATAGACCAATGAAACTAAATAGAAAACTCAGAAATAAAGCTGCAAAACTATAGGTGTCTGATCTTTGACAAAGCCAAGAAGCACAAGCAAGGGAAAAAGGATTCCTATTCAATAAATGGTGCTGAGATAATAGGTTAGCCAAAAGCACAATGAAATTGAAATCTTTCCTTTCCCCATACACAAATATCAACTCAAGATGAATTAAATATTTAATGTAAGACCCCAAAGTATAATAATCCTAGAAGAAAACCTAGGAAATACTTATCTTTATATTGGCCTTGGCAAAGAAGTTTTGACTAAGCTCTCAAAAGCAATTGCAGCAAAACCAAAAATTGGCAGGTAGAACCTAATTAATGCAAAGACCTTCCCCACAGCAAAAGGAACTATCAACAGAGTAAACTGAAAAACTACAGAATGGGAGAAAATGTTTACAAACTATATGTCTCACAAAGATTTAATATCCAGAATGTAAAATAACTCAATTAGTAAAAAACAAATAAGTCCATTAAAAAATGGTCAAAGAATATGTACTGAGACTTCTCAGAAAAAGACATACAAATAGCCAACAAACATCTGAAAAAAATGCTCATCATCACTAATAATCAGAGAAAGATAAATCAAAACCACAATAAGGTACCTTCTCACACCAGTTAGAATGGCTATTATTAAAAAGTAAAAAAAGAAAAATAGATGCTGGTGAGGGGTGAGGCTGTGGGGAAAAGGAAACCTTACACCTTACACCTTACTGGTGTAAATGCAAATTTGTTCAGCCATTGTGGAAAGCATATTGGAGATTTCTCAAGGAACTTAAAATATATATATATATATATAAAAAATATATATAAATTGTGTTATATATACACACACAAAGTAGGTGCATATATATATATATATATGTATTTACACACACACAAAGTAGGTGTATTACACAAGAAGATAATAAAATTGCTAATAAGCACATGAAAAGATGCTACTTATCAGATAAATTCAAAGCAAAACCACAATGAGTTACCCCTAAACAAATATGTTTATAATACAAATGATTGGCAATGTTCAACATTGCCGATGGTATGGAGAAACTAGTATTCTCATACATTGGTGGTGGTGATATAAAATGATACAGATATTTTGGATAAGAATTCACCAAAAAAGTTAAACAGTACCTTGACTACTAATTATCTAACCATGAAAAATAAAAACATTTGTCACCACAAATACTTGTAATGAATGTCCTATTAACATTATTTCAAAAACTGATACTTTGAACAATCCATATATCCTTCACTTTGGGAATGCAAAAAATAGAATCTACATTCATATATTATATTACTTCTCAACAATAAAAGGAACAAACTAGCAGTATATGGAACAACATGATTGAATTTCAAATACATTGTGTTCAATTAAAGAAGACTACAGAAAAAAAACTACATACTAGATAAAGTTTTAGTCACAGATTATAGGTTGATTGTTGTCTTGGGCTATCTATTGAGGAAAATATTTACTACAAAGGGCATGAGGGAAATAAGACAGAGGATAGTTGCTGTATATCAAAAGTGGGCTGTTGTAATGATTATTCAACAGTAAAAACTTAATACCTACTTAGACAAATTTTGTGATATATAAATTACATATGTAAATCATCCCTCAATTAAGAGACATAACAAGAACAACAACAAATGGAAAAGAGAGGATACAGAAATATTTATAATACTATGAGAGATGCCAGTGGATGCAAACATTTAGCTAATAAGTTGGGGGCAGGGTCAATGTAGCTCAAAAATATGCCTACAGTATTAATAGGTAAGCTTGAATTGTACTTAATATAAAATCAGTATATTATCATGAAATCATTACTTAAAATATTACACACACAATAAACACAATCCCTTCATACTTGGCTACTCTGCAAATGTTGCTTTGCCTGTAGCTATTCTTAGAACATGCTCAGAAATTCATTGCTAGAAATATGTCTGTTGCCAGCATTTAGCAGTTTAACCTAAGGATTTCTGAAAATCACCTGTAGAACAATTAACGGGCAGCTATATTTTTCTAGTTCTAAATTTTTACTTCTATATGTTTGAAACAAAGAATGTTGATGCTCAGTAAATTATTCTTTACATGTGTTTAAATTGTGTATAAACTGTGTCTCTCTGTGTGTATGTATGTGCTTTCAGATCTAGTTAATGCATTCATTATTGCATTATACTGAAAGAGCTCTAAAATTTTATTTCTAAAAGTGACATCAGTTAGCTTATAACTAACTCCCTATTTTTGCAGATGAGGGAACTAGTCTAGAGATTGAAAATGACTTGTCCAAGGGCAGGTTTAGTCAGGAATAGAATCTAGGTTTCTTTATTTTATTAAATAACTACTACTAAATCTTTTTTTTTTTCTGTCAGAGTATCATCTGATAGAAAATAAAATATGGGTATGGCTACAATAAAATGTGGAATGAGTTCAGCAATATCTGTATTTTCTACTCATAATTGAGGTAAAAGTGATATTGAGTATTACACTCATAATTGTTGCAAATTGTAGAGTTAACTAAAAGTTGGGGAAAGTTTAGATTTCATTTAGGCCCATCTGGCTTAGCCAGAAGGAGGGGAAGTATGATACTCACTGGATGATTTGCATGGAATTCTTGTTAATTTCTCAATGGGAAAATTGTGAGACGAATACTATTAATATATGTTAAAGAAGCTAGACTATTTTTCTAGAACATGACAATCTAAACTTAAATAGCAATCAAAGCAAAATATGAACAGCATTAAAAAAAATAGCAAAAATAGCATTATTACTAAAAGTTAACAATTTTACTGTGCTTACTATATTTCATACATAATCCAAAATTATTTTCTCAGGTAATCTTTAAAATAGGAATTTGGAGTTACAATGTTATCCACATAAATATTATCCATGTAACCAATCACCCATAAACAATATAAATTACTAAAAGACATTAAAGAATCTGTCTAAAATCCCTTAGCTGATGTAGCAGAGAAAATATAATAGGATGGGGCCAGAATGTAAAATATGAGATCATATCATGAGGTGAAAGATGGATGAGTTAGAAGGCCTGGGTTTAAATTCCCATTTGCTGATTAATCTCGGTCTTAAATGAGTAATTCGCTCTCTTTGGGAATCAGACACCAGCTGTAAAATGAGCCTCTTTTTGCCTCTTAGGATTATTAAGAGGCATATATGAAATCATATATAACACTCTTTATATATAAAAATCACTATATAAAGCACTTTCAAGCATGCAATATTGTAACGATGCACTTGATTTAAGGCGTTGATTGAGGAAAGCCCCTAATGGGAAAAGCAAAAATAGAAGCAAACCTTTCCAAATCCCTGCTAGATTCTGAGAGCTCATGAAAAACAAGACTTCATATTTCACTCTTTAAAAATCTCTGCAACTCCAACGAAGGGAAAGATCACAGATTATGTAGAGCATAAGCGTGCTCTACCACAAATCTATAATCATTTGCACACTGACTTTGTAATTTTGGTTGTATCTGTCAAACTCTTAACATTTATATGTTTTTTTGGTTTGTTTCTTTTTCTTGGTTTCTAGGTTTTTGTTTGTTTTTTGTTTTTAGACAGGGTCTTGCTCTGTCATCCAGGTTGGCCCAGGCTGGAGCGCAGTGGTGTGATCTCGGCTCACTGCAATCTCTGCCTTCTGGGTTTAAGTGATTCTACTGTCTCAGTCTCCCAAGTAACTGGGATTACAGGTGCACACCACCAGTCCTGGCTAATTTTTTTGTATTTTAATAGAAACATGGTGTTTCCTCGCTGGTCTTGTACTTCTGATCTCAGGCAATTCTGCCTGCCTCAGCTTCCCAAAGCGCTGAGATTACAGGTGTGAGCCACCAAGCCTGGCCTAAAATAAGTTCTTTATTTAGAATGTTGATGAAGAAATTCACTTGAACCAAAATTGCAGGTTAAACAGATCATTGCAGGTAACTTTAAAGCCCTTTGTCTGCCCTTTTCTGAAAATAGCCTCTTCTTTGTCACCAAAGTTAATCATTATAAGATCACCATTGCATAATCATGCCCTTACTTTTCTTATAATTTTAAACTTTATATTCCTATGTATATACACCTAAACAATGTATTCTTACACCTTTGGCTGCCTTTGAATAATACACAATGTACACTTCTGTGATTTGTGTCAGCATAATATTTTAAGTTTCTTCCTTGTAATACTTAATATATTTTCATAATTGAATGCTATCCCACTTCATGTGTACATTACAATTGTTTATCTAATAATTTGTTTGATATCTTTTGTTGACATCTCTCTTTATTTCAAACACACTTGATCTTTTTTGTTTGTGTAATTCAAGCAATACCTCTGTTGATAACTCATCTATATTTTCCTCCAGGAACACCTTAGCCCACTAAGTGTTTCAAAAATATCTTCAGGCCAGGGCCATTTTGTTGCCATTAGGGATTTGCTGTTTCCTACAGTAACCATGTTCACTTCACTACGTATGCTTAAGTGCTGCCATTTGGCCTCTGCTTTTCCAGACACCTGCCATTTCCATCAACAAAAAAGCGTAAAACCATGGAATCCTCCTCTTCTGCCAACCATTGCCTACAAGGACTACAACCACCACAGATATCAGTGGTCCCCTGATTGGCAAAGTTTTTTTGACCTGGTAAATGGCGTGTCTTCTAATAACCTGCCCTTACATAGCTTATCTATTAGAGCATATATAAATTTTTAGCTTTTTGATTCCTTTTTGATATCTTATGAATTGTGGCTCCTAGCACTTTTATAATAAGCTGTCACTTTATGCTTTAAGGAGCTAGCCTAGCAGCATATTGAGGTAAGTTCCAGATGTCTGTGTAGCATGTTAACTCCTAAGTCAAGGGAAAGTATCCCCATGAATAAACTCTTTCTTATCTAGATTTATAACCTGTATTTTTCCTGGTTCAACACCTCCAAGATCCATTCCCAGGAATGTTTTCCCAGTTCCTCTTGATATACATTAGCAATAGCCTGCAGCTTCTTAAAAATTTTAGTCAAAATGACATGAGCCATGTTGAGACTTGATCTACTTTATTGATTTAGAAATCATAAAAATAGATCAGGGCAAATAGGGAGTAGGAGAAATATTTCTTGATTCCCAGGAGGAAGCATCATTTTGTGGTCATAGTGGGGTTTAATAATTTCAAGTCATGGCCGGGCGCGGTGGCTCAAGCCTGTAATCCCAGCACTTTGGGAGGCCGAGGCGGGTGGATCATGAGGTCAAGAGATCGAGACCATCCTGGTCAACATGGTGAAACCCTGTCTCTACTAAAAATACAAAAAATTAGCTGGGCATGGTGGCACGTGCCTGTAATCCCAGCAACTCAGGAGGCTGAGGCAGGAGAATTGCCTGAACCCAGGAGGCGGAGGTTGCGGTGAGCCGAGATCGTGCCATTGCACTCCAGCCTGGGTAACATGAGTGAAACTCCGTCTCAAAAAATAATAATAATAATTTCACGTCTTTTCAATGGATACTTGAGAAGTTATATTTTCTATTCTGTTTATACAGTTTGATAATATCCACAACATTCATGTTATTTAGATCTTCTATTTTCTTAAATGTTTTTGTCCTGTCAATCTCTTTTGCACTTAGAATAGTGTATCAATGTCTCCTATTACTAGATGTTTCTATTTATACCTGTATATATTGTGAAATTCCTGCTTCAAAAAAATGGTGGCTGCGTGAATTGGTACGTAGATATACCTTTCTTGTGACTGTGGCTTTTAGCATTAGAATATACCCTTTTTTTCACAATTGTCCTTTATAGTTTGAATTACATGTATAATATCAGTATCACTATCTCCTTTTTATTGTTATTATTTGCCTGGTAAACGTCTACTCATGTCTTAGTTTTTAACTCTTCATAATAACATTGTTTTAGCTCTTCATAATAATATGGTTTTTTACTTGCACACAGCATGAATTTTGCTTTGCATGCAAAACTAAAATTTGCTTTTAACAAACAGAAGACAGAGTTAAGTCCATTTATATTTATCAATAAGATTAAATGATTGATACCAACTCCATACTAATATGTTATTATTATGTGACATTTATCTAATGCTTCTTTATTTACTATGTGTAATTTCTTATGTTTTTGTGTTTATAGAATATTACAATTCTATACTAACTTTATTAAAAATAAAAATCTTATTTTTGTTTTAGTTCTTGTGGGTACATAGCACACATATATATTTATTGGGTACATGAGATGTTCTGATACATGCACACAATGTGAAATAAGCACATCATGGAAAATGGGGTATCCATCCCCTCAAACATTTATACTTTGAGTTACAAATATTCAACTACAATCTTTAAGTTGTATTAAAATGTACAATTATTATTGACCATAGTTTGCTTTCTCTTCCTTATGATTTTTTGATAGCATTTTTCTTTTCTCCAGCTTATTTGATTCTAAGAATACAGTAATAAACATATAACATAGAAAATATATCTTAATTGGCTGTGTTATCAATAAGGTTTCCAGTCAACAGTGGCCTGTTAGAGTTAGGTCTAAGGAGAGTCAAAATTTATATTAAAATTTTCTACTGCACAGGTCAGCAGCCCTAAACCCTATGTTGTTCAAGGGCCAACTGTATATTCAGTTTGGAGTTTTGTCCTACAGTTCTCTTTTGCTTAACTGTCATTAAGGAGGGCTGATTTAATATGTGTCATAGGGAGGGCTGATTTAATATGTGTGCTTTTTCTTTGGTTTCTTTGTTAATGTATCAGTGTTAGTTTGCTTTTTCTGATGATTTATATATTGGAATGGTTTGCAATCTCCCTAACTTGGTGGGATCCTCTTATCATATAGCAGAATCCAGATACTGTAATTTACTGAATATATATACTAAGGATGGCTTATAGTTTTTGAAATTTTCGGTTCCTCTTTGTCTTGAAAGATATCAATTTTCCCTTCCTTTTCCCCTTACCACTTCTTCACTATCTATGTTCCTCTGCTAGGGCTGCAGTAACAAAATATCACCAACTGGGTGGCTTAAGCAATACAGATTTATTTTCTCACAGTCTGAAGGTGAGAAACCCAAGGTGAAGATGTTCAGAAGGTTTCGTTTCTCCTGGGGCTGTCTCTTTGCTTTGCAGATGGCTGCCTTCTTGCTGTGTCCTCACATGGCCTTTTGTCTTTTGCATACATCCTTGGTGTCTCTTCCTCTTCTTATGAAGACTATTGGATTAGGACCTCCATCTTTATGACCTCGTTTAACCTTAATTACCTCTTTAAAAGGCCTGTCTTTTCATGTAATCACACTGAAGGTTAGGATTTCAACATACAAATTTTAAGGAGCACAGTGTAACCCATAACGCTGGCCTATTTCTGAAGTATACCTTATACTTCTAGCTGACACTTTTATTAAAAATCTATGTGTTTGAAAGTTTGTCACATCAACATTCATATACTTTCTTATTATGAGATTTTTGAAGTATAATTACATGCATTAAATGGCACATCACAATCAAAATAAAGAATTTATCCACCCAACAAAAAATGCTTCTTTGTGCCGCTTTTGTAATCTTTCTTTCACGTCCCTCTCTGCCATCCCCACCCTGATCCTCAGGCAACTACAGATCTGTTTTCTGAAACTGTATATTAAGTTGCTTTTTCAGTTATGTTAAGTCAGTTATATTATGCAGTATTTACCCCTTTTGTCTGATTTTTATTCTCTTTTTTATTTGTTCATATTGTCTCTTCTTTTTTATTGCTTCATAATATTCTATTATATGCATATATAACAATTTGTTACTATGAATATTTGTGATCTAGTCTATGTATGTATATAGGATATCATTTATCTTATCTATAAACTCAGGAGTATCATTACTGTGTTATATAATTGAGCCATGTTTAAATATTCATAAAGATTGCTTACCCGTTTTTGTATTGCCTCTTCCATTTTTCTCTATTTTGTCTTGATAAAGTACCTACTTCCTTCAAATTACATTCCTCTATAATCTGTCTCTCTTATTAGAATTTATCATCAATGATTGTAGAATAGTTGTTAATATGTATAAATAAGCTTGAAAATCTCATTAAAAGCCTTATGTATATGAGTTTGCTTGTAAGCTGTAGGGTTTTTTAGGGAATTGCCAATGTTAGCATATAATGTCTTTTCTCTTGAACAAGTTAGACTCCTCAGAGAAGAATCCACCTGCCTTCCAGTAGCTCATGGTTTTTGAGAAAATATGCCTGGTCATTAAACTGATTAAAATGTAAACCTTTACTTAAGCTTCCACATTCAACTGTATCTAATTTTCTTGATTAGAATAGTCTCCATTTTACTGTTTCCCAAATCTTATGCCAGAAACAAAGAAATAGCAAGTCAGCTATTTGTACAAAGTGGAAGAGGAGATCATTAGGGAGTGTATTTCTTCTTAAAATGATATAGCAAAACCCTTCTGGTTTTATTGTTATATTACCCCTGCATCACTCAGGACATACCTATGTCACCAATTACTGAGTTTCTTGGGATTTCTCCAGGGCAAATTGGGTGGCTTCCCACTATCAAACAGTTGTCTCAGGATTCACCATTCTCCGTTCTGCTTTCTAACCCTTGCTTTTTTGATTTTGTTTTCCTGCAGTCTCTTTTCTAATTCTCTTTGCCTTTGTCTTTTTATGCTTTAATAATAATAATAATAGTTAAATATTATTTTATTCACGTATTCCATACATGGCATGTGTTTTAAAATATAAATTTGTGCCATTATCCTTCTAAATGTCAATATTGTTCCTTTTTGTCTTTTTTTCTTTTATTGCCAAGAGCTCTGTCACTGTTACTTCCCTGGGAAAAAAAAAAAAATAACAGTACTGCATAATTAATTTTGAATAGACCAAAGCATCATTTAGACACATACTTATATTCCATCTATACTGCTGTATGTGACACTAAGTACTTAAAATGGAGAAAACTAAGTCTCACTTATTCACTGGTGCAAGTAGGTTAATAATATATATAATTCAATGTTGTTCTGAAAATAAGATAATGTGCACACTAGTAATGTGTGTACACCAGTGTGCCAGCTAATGGGATAACCAAAGCTGATATGTTTAATTCTATCTTGGTTAGAGATTGAAGTTTATTCTTTGAGCCATAATTCCCACAAAACATATCCAAAATCTGACTCTTCTTTTTCTGACCTCCAGTAGGTAAAGTACAGTTAAATGGTGAGCTATTACCAGGTGGCACATTAGCAGAGGTTGCACACTCAAGATGAGTTTGATGCTGATTTCCATTATATTCCATGGACCTCACCACAGGTGGCCCTTCTTCCTCTTCTCAAGTCATAAAATTTATTCCCACCATACCAACTTCTCTAGGTCCATTTATTTACTTTTTTGTTTGTTTTTTTTTTTTAACTCTAGTCCAAAATAATGTCAAAGAATGAAAAAAATACTGATAAAAATGTATTAAATTATTTATCCTGATATTTAGTTATCTGTATTGATTATTTAAAGAAGTGGTACTTTTAAAGTAATAATAGATCAGAGAGAAAAAATATGTTCAAAAGCAAAAAGGCTAATATTTGTAACATGACGATACTATATTTACAAATTAATTGCCCAACCGAATGGCATATAAAATACACTCTAGAAATAGCTGCCTTCTCCTTCAAGTTCCTATTGCACAAGAATTTTAATTATTATGCTAATTATATTGTTAGGTATTGAAGAACTAGAATGCATTGCCTTAAACTTCAGAGCCACCCTGTGTATGGATGTTGTAATTTTTTTCTATTTTTCTGAAAATAAAGATTATTTAATCCCTTAAGTTTATACCTGCTCTCTTCAACTGGTAGCTTCAGATTCAACTGATGTTAAGATTCAGGTGATCACTATACCAAGAATTCTTGTTCTGGAGCCCTAATTTATTTCATAAGTCACATTGATATATTTGACCACCATATACCTCTGTGTCCACTGAGATCACAGAACTGCCTACATCATAGAAGGAATAGAAAACCTGTAATGTGGTTGATGCATACTATATAAATCAAGGGTGTCCAATCTTTGGCTTCCCTGGGCCACGCATAAGATATGCTAACACTAACAATAGCTGATGAGAAAAATATGTGTATCACACAGGCCATGTTTGGACAACCTTGTTGTAAATGATGAGCCCTCAAAATGTTTTTAAATGACTACTCTCCTGCGTGATGACTTACGCCTGTAACTTTAGCAGTTTGGAAGGCCAAGTTGGGAGGATTTCTTGAGCCCAGGAATTCAAGTCCAGCCTGGGCAACATGGTGAGACCCCATCGTTGCAAAAACATTTTTTTAAAATGCTGGGTATGGTATCACAAGCCTGTAATCCCAACTATTTGGGAGGCTGAGGTGGGAGGATGGCTTGCACTCAGGAGGTCGAAGCTGCAGTGAGCCATAATTTTACCATTGCACTCCAGCCTGGGCAACAGAGAGAGACCCTGTTTCAAAAAACAAAAATAGCAACAACAGATTTTTAAATGTCTACTGTTATTATCATATCTGTTCAAATGAACATTAGATATTGTGAAAAAGAGCCAGACACTAGATTTAGCACATATGTGTATGTTTTAACCCTGGAAAATATATATAATTATATATATAAAATGTATATATAATATATAACTTATTAATATATAATGTGCATATATAATATATAAATTATGTATTTTATATAAATTATATAAATTATATCTATTATATACAATATATTATTATATATTGTATGTTATATATATAATTATTATATATTTTATAATATATATATTAGCCTTGGGAAAGCAGGTGGAAGACTTGACACTGGGCAGGTAACTTCTGATCTGGAGATGACCCAGGGAAATGTCCAGAAATAAAATATGGTGCTGAGGATCATAAGTCCAAGCTGAGAATCTTTGCCAGAGAATTGCTTGCAGGGATAAGATAATGGAGCTGGGGATGAGAAGCCCAAGGGTGTGGAGGGCATCTCTGAAGACCAACTTCATCATTTTGCCTAAGGTCGGTTCCTATTTGAGAGTGAACTATAAGGTTGATAAATCAATTAATTTGATGGCTTTATGTTTTTTAAACACCTTGATTTTAATAAAATAGTATTGGATTTACCTATATCTTACTGGCTTACTAATGTTGGAATGATTTGCATAATGAAAATTTATATAATTTTGAAATTCTATAAATTTAAAATTAGGTTGCATTTGGTACGTAATTTCCAAAATGATCCTAGACCTTAGTGTACAGGCAATTCTGCATTGTTAAGAATAACATTCAACTTTCCTTGAATGAAAAAATCTAAATATTGAGAAGCACATTATATATATATATGTTACAAACAGATCAAGGCATCATCTACTCTGATTTTTTTTTTTTTCACTTCATTCTACACCATCAGTATACTCCAATGTTAGAAATTCCCATTCAGCTGCTACATATTTAGTGTGGCAAGTTAGGAATTTTGCTGAAACAAAATCTTCATCTTATTTCATAATAGTTGAAGGTGTAATTTAGTCACTTGCATCATAGTATGAATGAGGGATTTTCCATTTTTTTCTTATGATCAAATACATGTAACATCTTAACCATTTTTAAATATACAATTCAGTGGCATTAAAACTATTCACAATGTCATGCCACCATCACCATCATCCATCTCCACAACTGTTTTCATCTTAAAAAGCAGAAATTCTGTACTCATTAAACAATAATTCTCTTTGCCCATTTTTATAACCTATTCTACTTTAAAGTGAGTTTTACATGAATGTAAGTGAAGATGAGCAAGGGAACATTAGGCTTCTTGGCCTCTAAGAAGGCTGAAGGGTGATCATAGGGAAGAAAGGAAACTTACCATATTGAGTGATTGTCTAGAATTGTTTTAGGTGTCGAATTTTCCCAACAGTTTTGTGAGGTGCTTGTAACAACTTTACAGACCAAAAAAATGAGGCTATCAAAATCTAAAGTTTATGTTGTTACAGGTGGATTATGAAAGAGTGCAGAAAAGTATCAAAAAAGTACAGAATAGGCCAGGAGCCATGGCTCACACCTGTAATCCCAGCACTTTGGGAGGCCAAGGAGAGTGGATCACGAGATTAGGAGATCAAGACCATCATGGTCAAAATAGTGAAACCCTGTTTCTACTAAAATATGAAATATTAGCCAGGCTTGGTGGTGTGCACCTGTACTCCCAGCTACTTGAGAGGCTGAGGCAGGAAAATCACTTGATCCCAGGAGGCAGAGATTGCAGTGAGCTGAGATCAGGCCACTGCACTTCGGCCTAGCGACAGAGTGAGACTTTGTCTCAAAAAAGAGGGGGAAGAAAAAACAGTACAAAATAAAAACACCATAACATTGAAAGATACATTTTACTTATTTTTTAAAATTGCATGGGAAAGGACAACTACTCACCAGAGCTTACATTTGTATGTTATAAGCCACATCCCTACTTATTATTCAGTGTATAAGATAATGAATTACTTTTGGTCATGTTATGTCTTTCTTCCAAGTGTTTCAAAATAAAATAGTGCTTTGCAGTAGTAGTTCTGAGTTGTCAGAGGGAAATTGGGCTTCCTTATAATGTAGACCTTGGCTTCTACTCTAAGATCACCCAGGTTTAAATAAGGTAAATTACTTAAGCAACTTGTAAATCTCCTCAGGCATTCTTTTTACAAATTCCTATATTTCATGTGGAAGTTCAAAGCAATTTATTATTTAAAAGATGTATATATATTTTAGTATTACTTTCTTAAAATCTTGCTTGTTTTTAGTATAAGTTTAAACAACCATATATTATGGTATAAATTTCTAATAATACTGGTAATATAATAATTATGTATTTCATAATATGTTCTATTGTTAAACAAAAAGTTCATATTGTGTGTATCCAAAGCTTTAGTTTCCACTCAGTGTCAGTTCAAATCAGATCCTAAATGTTAACTTCCAATTTACTCCTAAGTGTTATGAAAGTGTGGCTTCAGGCACTATCAAGCCAGGTACAGAAAGTCAAATACTGCATAATCTTACTTATATGTAAAATTTTAAAAAGTGGACCTCATACAAGAAGAGAGTACGAGGGTGTTTACCAAAGGCTGAGGGGATAGGATGGCGTGAAGTATGGCTAAAGGGAGATGTTGTTCAAAAGCTACCATGTTTTAGTTAAACACAGGAAATTAGTTCTGATGAACTAATGAACAGCACAGGAACTATAGCTAATAATAATGTATATTTCAAAATTGCTAACAGAATAAATTTAAATATTCTCATTATAAAAAAAGACAAATATGTGAAGTGATAGTTATATTAACATAATTTGACCATTCCACAATGCATGCATATATCAAAACTTCATATTGTACCCCATAAATTTATACAACCACTTTTTGTCCATTGTAACAAATAATTTTTTTAAAAAAAATCTAAGCTACCTTTTGGTCGATAGTCTCTCCCTTTACTTGGTTCAATTCAAACATTAGTCCCTCAAGGAAAACTGAGTCATAGCTAAGAGAAGCACTCTTTCCATGTTTTATTCATGGAATCATTCCATTAGCTCAATACACTATTGAAATTGTTTTTTGTTACTAGATTGTCTTCTTGGATGCTAAGCTCTTTGACGGCAGAAATTGCATCTTCCTTTTCTTTGTTCCCACAATGCATAGTGCTTGACATGTTTAGTACATGTGTTCCTTGAAATCAAATATTAAATTGATTAAAGGTCATTCATATAGGAACCTGATATAATTTTAACGCATTTCACATTAAAGGAAATAATGATTCTGATGTGCCAAAATTACTAATTTTATATTTGTTTCAGTTGAACTTTTGCTTTATTTGAAGTCTTCTATAAAGAGATTCTCAACGTCTTATAAATGACAAATAAATACATGAACCATGAGGAGACATTTTATATTTTAATGAGAACATTTATTTATTTAAAAATAATAAAATATTTTGGGTTTTTTTTTTGTAGTAATTGCCAATTTTGTTACATCCTCCATATGATTATTCATCAGTGCTTGTGCTTAAATTCTCTAGTCAGAAATACTGAATGCACAGGCTTTATATTAATTATGTTAAATTTAAAAATGTATTTACTATTTAGTTTTTAATGTAATGACAATACTGTGTGCATTTTTACAATTTTTCTTATCCTAAAAATATCATGAGCTCTCCTGATACTAACAATTGGCTTCTACAGGCAAATAATTTTGCCAATGACTCATAAAAATATCCACTGGATTATGTTTATAGCTCCAAGAAAACATGATACAAAACAGGTAAATAATACTCAAATTATAGTTGTCTTACACAGAAAGTACTAGGATTTTTTAAGGGAGAGTGTGTTAATAAGTATTATTTCCTGTGGAATGATGACTCTATGGTGATAGATAGTGAAATTATTCCACAATCTAGCCTGGCAGCACAACTGAAATGTTACGTATCAATGAGAAGAATTAGACCTTTAAATGCAATTGTGTACTGGTTATTGTATACTGTGCACACAAATGTAGACTCAAATCATAAAACCAAAGTTCGTCTTGTCACTAAAATACAAACAACTTTTTTTTTTTTAACTCGGAGTGTTTAGTTCAAATTTTCTATCTAGCTACCTTGAAAGAGATATTAGCTAGAGATTTTATTTATCAAAAAAAACTGACTTCACGTTATGTAATTCTCTGTGTATCTTGACTAAAGAGATAACATTGGCCTAAAATTACATAACAAAACAATACACAGACTTAATTAAAATGTGGTTATTTTTTGGTACCAATTCTTTTATATAAGCTGGATATCTTTGGCATATATGTTGCTATATTTCTCTCTGTATTCACTTTATTTTGCCCCACTCTCTATCTACCAGGTTATTTGCAGTAATGAAGGCATATTACTGATTTGAGCTATTTTAGGTATCTTAAATTTGTTTTTGTTACTAAAAACATATTAGTAAAATTCAATGTCAGTTTTTTTTACAATAAAAGTAATATATTAACATCATTTTTTAGTAAGACTGTCCTCATCCTTTAGATATGGTTTTCTGAGTGTGGAAAAGAGGGGTGAGGTTATAGCTAGTCTGCTGGAAATTGTATATAAGAAGTAACAGATCATATGTCTAGTAGAGAGCAATTTTCAATGATTTAATATTTGTAGTCACAGTAATTATAAATTATTGAGAAGCTGTAGTACGAATATCTTGTATTAGTGTGCTTGGGCTGTCATAGCAAAATACCACAGACTGCTTGGCCTAAACAACAGAAATTAATTTTCTCACATTCTGGATGCTAGATATCCAAAATCAAGTTCCTGTCAGGGTTGCTATGTGGCAACAGCTCTCTTTCTGGCTTGTGGATGGCCACCTTCTTTCTATGTCCTCCCACAGCCTCTGTACATGTGTGAGTGAAAGAGAGATCTCTGGTGTCTCTTATTCTTCTTATAAATAACATAAGTCCTATCAGATCAAGGCTTCACACTTATGACCTCATTTAACCTTAATTAATTCCTTAAGGGGCTAATCTCCAAACACAGTTCCATTGGGGTTTAAGGCTTCAGCATATGAATTTTGGGGGAGCACAGTTCTGTCAATAATACATCCTAACCCAACTATGTTGGGTTATAACCAATTGGTTATGCTCTTTGTCATAGGCTACCATGTGTGAACATCGCTTTTCATTGAAGAAATTAAAAGGGGAACCACTGCCTATTGCTGAAAACTTCTTTCAAAGATAGACTATATGTTTTGTTTACCTCAACATTACTCATGTTAAATGAAGTACTAGGCCCACAACAGGCCCTTATAAAATGTTTATTTAATAAATAACACTAATGACTAATTTTATGGTCCACATTGACTTATACTGGTCCATATCAGACTAATTATTTCTTTATATATGATGCACTAATCACAGCGTTTCTAAGTTTTTATAATCTTGCTTTATAACACGGCTCTTTATCTCCATTTCTATTAGTCAATTTTGCTCAGATTTTTGCAGATGCTGTGGATCGAGTTCTTCATTAAGTCTTTTGACAAAATGCAATGTGTTGAAAAGGCTTTCAAGTTTCTTTTGGTTTTGGCAAAATGAGAACAACCTCCTGGTTACCTACTGGCTAAAAGTGTTTATGACAAAGACTTATTCTTTGAATTGTTTCTCAGAATGTCCCTTACAGTGCTAGGAGTCTAAACACACACTAACAGACACACACATATTCACACATGTGCACATACTTTGGTGCACACACATGCATACACACACATACATGCAATTGACTTTTCTGGAGTTTTGTTGTTTTGTTGTTATGCATTTCAGACTTCAGTGTCTTTGCAATCATATTTTATATATCTATCTGGCATCATTTCATGTTACAAAGAACTCAAAAATAAAGTTGGAGTAGCGCTAGAGTTTATACTGCTTTAATTTTCAAGAATAAAACATTGGGTGAAGTGAAAGAATAATTTTGACATCTTCTTAAGGTTAAAATATTTATTTTTATTTGTGATTATTACAATGCATTCAGTTTGAAAAATAATATAAAAAATATTTGTCCTTTCTAGTAAATGTTTCTTTTGCCCTACATATTTAAGCTACTGGGTGGTATTGAGAAAAAAATAAGTATTTTATAATTGGTATTTTGGCAAGATTTCTTTGAAGAACACAACATGATCCATATTAATAATACCCTCTCTAAAGTGAAATTGCTCATTAGTTTCAAACATTTGAATTCGTAAACATGAAAGTGGCCGAAGTTTGGTTGCTGGCTGCTCAGTGGCAAAACACAGAAGCAAGGTGTGGTGAAAGGAAACCATCTCTATTCAAATATCAGTAGTTGGGGAATGACCAGGCTGATGCTTTTAACAGATCATTCCAAATTTTTGGGCTGGACAAAGGCGTTTAAGGAGGAGAAAGGTGTGGGAAATATGTGGAGTGGTGCAGGAGGGTATAGGGGGTACAGGCCTGTATGTCTTGTTCCAATGATTATCTTGAGTAATTGCCTGTTGGGAGTTTCCATATGCATCATATTTACTTCTGCCCGGTAGTGGTGGGCTGACTGTCCCTAACATCCCCTAAGTGGGAGCATTTTATAGCTGGGTGATTCTGTCTGGTTTGTTTCAAAATTGGCCCTTGGAATTTCTAAGCAAGCACAAAATTAGATAGTGTTGTTCACAGAAGTGCCTGGTGGGAAAGGGAGAAACAGTTTTAAAGTGTTTCAAGGCTGAAAGCAAGAGAGAAAAAAGCAAAAGTTTTAAAACCCATTTTGAGGCTGTGATGCTTGGTTACAAACATACTTTTGAAATATAACCTTGTGAATCAGAAAGTTTCATGTTTACTTTGGCAATTTAGCAGTTTCATCTTTCTTCAGTTTGGGTGTGGTACCTACTGCTCTGCCACTATTTGTTATCTTTCATTCTTGGTACTTAATTGTTCAGTTTCCAAAGCCTGAAATCCTTTTCATTTAAACTCTTTCAAAGCTATCAATTCATTAGATTCTTCTCTTGTGTATTCTATATCACAATACATGAGAAAAAATTCTGCTGTAAAATAATGTTTACTATTATTAATGTGATTCAAAGCATGTTCTAGGCATGCTGCCTCTCTAATGGAAAGGATCTTGTTTAGAAAAAACAGTCTTTTAGTTTACATAAACCTGAGTCTAGATTTACTTTTGAACAACATTGTTCACTGCTTTTAAACTTGCTTTCATGTTGTGATTATGTTAATAAACTCTGCAAATTATACTAAATTTCATCTTTCCCAACGTTATCCAGAAATGCAAAATGTCAAACAGTGATAAGGCTCAAGATATGCATCATTATTGTGTAGTCTGGGCTATATAATATGTTGAAACTGGGCATCCAAAATATTCCATATAGGAAAATCCCTACTGGGAAACAAAGTATAGCCTATTTTAAGAAAAAAATAATAAAATTTAAAAATATTGTTAAAATCACCACACTGACATCTCAGAAACAAAAAATGCATACATAAAAGATAAATAAGTCTTTTCATATATCCTAAAACACATACATACTCCTAATATATATTCCAACATGATTTGTTCATTCATTGAGTCAACAAACATGGATAGTTAATTCTATTCCAAAATTAGAGTTATAAAAAGAATCATTATTGAAAAAAATAAGAAATTATAAATAACAATGAATAATGAGATTGCTTTGCCATGCCTGTCTATGCTTTATTAGTATTCCCCTTTTGAGGGATATTTGTTAAATCTTGTATGTATTGCATAATTTTGTGAAATGTTTCTATAGCTGCATTTTTCAATAAAAGTAGACCCCGGTACACATATGTATATTGAATACTTGAAGTGTGAATATTGTAAATGATGGGAAAAATTAATTTAATTATAGTAGTTTAAATTGAAGCAGAGGGAAATATTTCTCATTAAACAAAACTTTATTGTTTTAGTAGGATTATATTTAATTTAATTAATGAATCACATTTTGGATTTGTTTGGAACATGTGGGTCCTTCAAAAGTTACATGTAAACATATCATTGATCTAGTTAGTATCAACTGTATGATTTAGTTCATATTTTTTTTTTCTTCACAGGTATATCCTTGTAACGTATTTACTTGAATATTCTATTCAGCAACATGAGTTGCAGTGACAGCTATGTAAGTTGTAATTGTTGTCTAAGATAAAATATGTATTATTTTCATTATATTATGCTAAAATGATTTTTCTGGTTTAAAAATAAGAAAAATAAAATGTAAAAACTAAAAAAAAAGCATGATACTAATGAAAAATTAAGTGGAGTCACAGAAGCTAGTACAATCATTAGAAGAGTACAAAGAAGACACTAAAGGAAGGTACCCATTTTATGATAAATAAAAATGCAATTTGCTACAGGTAAGCAGCATTTTTAAAGCCCTGATGCTTGTGAAAATTATATTAATGATAGTAAAGTAGAAAATAGTAAGAGACATCTTCAACAATTATATAATGAATATAAGAAATTTTCTCTCAACAGTCAAAAGAAAAATCAATGAGATTTGTTTCCTAAAATCAGAGTTTAATGTCTATCAAACTGTTTAAAATAATTTTAAATTTAACTGAACAAATAATTTTGGCAAGGTATAAGATAGTTTAGATTCTTGCTTAAAGCAGAAAACCATTATTACACAGCAAGATATTAAAACAAAATGGTTACTTTAGTCATATAATATTTTTAGAAATTTATGAGAAAAAGCATTTGAGGTGACAAAACATCCAAACTATGTCATTTTGGATAGAGTTGCTAAACATTTATTACATACATGCAGATACTCTGAATCATTGTCAGTTTATAGAACTGTTGACAGAAATTGAAGACAATAAATTTAATGATTTTAATGATTCTTTACTAATTTTAATGATTTTAATTTTAAAGATCTTTAATGATTTACTGTTTGTGTCATTGGAAAAAATTTTCAGAGATTTACTATAGTGTTAATTTCAATTCTAGGTTTTCTTGAAACAAAAGAAATGCAATATCAAACCTAAAAATGACTGTGTGACATATTTCCTCTTCAATATCATACTTGCATATGAATGAGGCAACTTAAATCTCCAAGAAAAGTAAAGCTCATTTGTTTCTTACCGAAAAAGGTAAAGTGACATATGTTGAAATGGAAACTTATTTTTTTTCCATTTATTTATTTTATTGCATTTTAGGTTTTGGGGTACATGTGAAGAACATGCAAAATTGTTGCATAGGTACACACGTGGCAGTGTGATTTGCTGCCTTCCTCCCGATCACCTACATCTGGCATTTCTCCCCTTGCTATCTCTCCCCAACTCGCCACCCCCCACCGTCCCTCTCCTATTTCCCCCCAACTGACCCCAGTGTGTAGTGCTCCCCTCCCTGTGTCCATGTGTTCTCATTGTTCAACACCCGCCTATGAGTGAGAACATGCGGTGTTTGATCTTCTACTCTTCTGTCAGTTTGCTGAGAATGGTGGTTGAAATGGAAACTTTTAATAATAGAAATCAATAATTCTAATTGTACGCATTTTACTATGAATATGAATAAATTTTAATCACAATTGATAACATAATTCAAATGCACTACAAAACATGCAAGAAAAATTTGAAGAAAACTTTGTTGATATTGATAGAATTGTTTTTCAACATATGCAATAATCCTTTGAATTCTATGATAAGCAAAACAAGAATTAGTGAATTTACTTAACTTGGACAGAAGTAGTATTGAAAACAATATGTTTTTTCTTCAAAGTTAGTCTTTTTATTCTAAAAACAATGACGCCATTTTGTCAATGTGAATGTAAATATAAAAGAAAATAATTTTTTGACCCAATTAAGTTATCAAGTTATTGGAAACCCCTTTCATATATTTGGAACTTGGGTATGTGAAGATACTTTTCAACTATAAATTTTATGAAGTCTTGTATTAATCCATTCTCACATTGCTAAAAAAAAAAAAAAAAAAAAAAAAACACCTACCTGAAAATGGGTAATTTATGAAGAACAGAGGTTTAGTTGGCTCACAGTTCCACAGGCTGTACAGAAAGCATGCCTGGGGAGGCCTCAGGAAACTTACAGTCATGGCAGAAGATGAAAAAGAAGGAGGTTCATTCGACATGGCTGGAGCAGGAGGAAGAGAGAGCAAAGGGGGAGGTGCTACACACTTTTACGCAACTAGATCTTATGAGAACAGCAAGGGTTGGAAGTCTACACGCATGATTCAAACACCTCCCACCCAGCCGCTCTTCCAACATTGGGGATTACAATTCAGCATGTAATTTGGATGGTGACACAGAGCCAAACCATATCACATCTAAATTCAGATTAATAATAGCCAATAAAAATTTAGTATCTGAATTGAGAGGTGCTACCCTTAGAAAATAATAATATTTTTTGAAGAATTAGTATAAAAAGCATGCGAAGTAAAACATGTCATAAATTATTTTTAGATTGATTACATTTTAAACTACTAACAATTCATATGCAAAATAAAATGGATTATTAAATTTCATTTTACCTAGTTTTTTAAATTTCATAATAGAGATGCTAGAAAATTTAATATTAATATGTAGTTTGCTTCATATTTCTACAGCATGGATTTATGGTTATCATATTCTCAAAGGAATAATAGCTGCAAAAGGCTTGAGAACCACTGCTATGGAAAAGAATACCAAAATCATAGCAGGATTAGTTTGCAAGTATATGATCATTATTAACTGTACTCTTCCTACTATGTTTGCTACAGTGATGCTTCCAACAGCATGTGAAAATGTTCATATGTAGAAAGGTAATTTGATGCAGACAACAATAAACCTATAGTGAGGCTCAAAGATCAAAGTCAATACTTCAATTTAACATTTCGGACCAATTTTAACCTGAACACATTTCAGACCCCAGGTATTGTCTGATCCAACAGCTAATACCCATTGGAAAATAAGCATCTGATTTCCGCACTTGAGACTGCCAAGAGGTATGACACTTCATCTGCACAAAGACAGCCGCTTCATTCTCTCCAGCCTCTCGCTCTGTCAGTACACTGTATATTGTCAAAAGAAAACACTCAAGCAAAATAAAATATCCTTTTAGAAAACTAGAATATTAGTTTTCTAAAACAAATTGTGTTGTACACATCATCTTCAAAATACTATTACTATAACCTCTAATTTTAATCTGGCCAAGAAATTAGAGCAAATGTCAGGCTTGTTCTCTTTTTTTTTTTTTTTTTTTTTGTAGTAAGTGTAACTTTTGCAAAGATTGCATACATAAAGCTGTCCTTAATTGTCTCTAAGAACCGTTCAATTATTCTTTCCCAGTCTCAACATGGACAAAGTCCTTTTATCACATAGACTCCAGGGGGAAAATAATCTCAGATAAATTTGAATGTAAGCAAAACATGAAAAACAATATTAGGAAGATGAAAATTATTCCCTGAAACACTAAAATTAATTCTAATAATACATATTAAATTACCATATATTGCTATTTTGGCAAAAGTAATTCATACCTAGCCCCCCATTTGTTTTACCTTTGCAGAGATACTCTCCCTTTAACTTCAGCATGCAAATATATTAAATCAGTAAAGATAGTAGACAAGTCTGTAAAAGCATTGCCAACACACAGGATCTGAGATGTAGCTTTAACACATTATAATTAAACATAAATCTATCCAAGAGCAAGCAATGCAGAAAACTAGACTGGGAACATAAAATAACCAAAAACAAATGGCAATTCAGGAAATTGACAATCATTGGCCATTGCTAGAAGAATGTGGAGATGCTTAAAAGCTAATCCTAGAAACACATCTTATGCTCCATATTTAGACCACCAATTTTTAGGACTTAAAATGCAACAATCTGTGTAATACATATTAAAGTTGACTAGTTTAATCTCTTGCATAATTTAGCATATGATTCAGAAAAGTGGTCTCTTCAGTTCAACAATGTCATATAGTATCAGAAAAAAATGTTGAATAAATAATATTTTACTTTATAAAAGAAAATATGTGATAATAAAATGTTGTGGATACCACACTAGAAGAATTTCACAATTATAAAAGATGTTATGAAGAAAATTTTTGCTATTTATTATTGTTATTTGCTAAAGAACCATAAATCATCCTTTGTTCTTTTCACTGGTTGGCCTCTCATTTGTCATCTTAAAATACTCAAGACATGCTTTCTTAGGCTGGATAGTTCCTCTAAGAAAGGAAAAGCAACACTAAAAAAAAAAAAAAAAAAAAAAAAAAAAAAAATTCACCAAAAATTAACTTATCCAATAGCAGCTTTGAAATAATGATTTATCAATTAGTGCTACCATTATATAATTTGTTAATGGATTAGTATGTTAATATCTGTAATATGTTCATAATTGTGAAAATGCTTAGTTTTCTGTTTTTCTGAGTTATACAACTTAGCTTGAAACTAGTAAACCTTTCCATAGCAATTTATTTTTCAAATCAAACTTAAGTCCAGTGGACCACCTACTGCAGGAGATGAAGGCATAAACTCAGGAAAAAGATAATTATATCTCTCATTTTGGATGACTGCATGAAGAAAATGTTAATATAACAAGTACTCCATATGCCAGTATTAAATACAATTTTTGCCTTTAACTGACTTAGAACAGAGGAGTCTTAGCAATTAATTATGTAAAATGATGTCAGTGATTGACACATCTAAATGTGGAGGCATGTGCTTTCTTCGTTTTTAACAGCTAATAATGCAGTGTGGAGTCTCTCAGCAAGTGTAAATTTCTCAGACAAATAATAACCTTTGGTTTTTGTTGCTCCACTTTATCTGGCTGTAGTAGTAATGATACTGATAATTTGTTATTTATGCTGTTGCAAATTCATTTTCATCTGAGAACTGCTAAAGACAAATCTCTTATAACTAAAAAACTATGCATTTGCTCATATGAAAATTGTTTACAATTTAGAGCATCTTAAAAACAGCATGTCTCTGAACACTGACTTTAGAAAATTATAAAATGTTTGTAGTGATTATAGGAAGACTGGGCTTTGAATTCCAATTCTATTATCATCTTAGCTACCTCTGGAAAACTTTCACCACCTGAAACCTCATTACTTTTGTCTATGTGGGTTGTCATAGGGATTAAATAAGATAATATATGTAAGGGTACAACACACTTCCTGTTGCATATTTAAAAATCAATGAAAGATGGCTATTGTTTTTATTGACTAAATAAGAAAAGTGCTAGTACTATGTGAGCCCTCAATAAATAAATCAGTCAACACCATCATGATTTAATAAATGTAATCTGATAGTGTTGAAATTAGCTTCACAAGTAAAATGCTAATGACTAATATGTGGAAAATAAATATTGACCATGTTTTTAGAAAAGTTTGCCTAGTTCTGTGCTTTCAAATCAAGATAACTATAATTGATGCTATCTTCTTATTGCTATAAAAAATCAGGCTACTTTTGAGTAACTGTTTAAAAATTAACAAATACTTCTACACTGACATCGTATGTATTATCAACATAGCTTGAAATGAAGTCTAAACTAATTGTAAAACAATTGCTTTATTTTGGTACTTCAAGAATAAATTTTATTTTCATGCCAACACAACAAATATACCACTTATTAAAGATATAAAACTCTGGTATGTCAATCAAGTTAATTAGAAACATCTACATATCTTTATGAACTTTACATACGAAGGCAAGAATATGTTAAACGACTGCATTAGTTTTCCACAAAATTAACCACCCTTTCTAATTTCATTAAAATTCAAAGTCTTTTGTTCATTAAAATTAAATCTTTTGCTTACATCCAACTTCTCCATGTTTTTGATTATCACTCACAGCATCCACCAAATTACCCACACTTAACGGATCTAAATGAAATTAATATCTATTAAAGGCAATCCTCAACTAATTACCCTCACTGTTCTGTTCATTCCTAACAACACCTTTTGATTAGCCTCATAAGGGCAGAGTGTTCCAAACATTATATAGCTGTAATGCGATATTATTAACTTTTTTCAGTATCTCCTAATTTATGGTACAAGCATAAGTACATAGGTAGGAAATAAAATAGGACTCAGGAAACATATTATTTTTGGAATGCTGTAGTCTCTTGGTGTTCTATTACATTACACAAGTACAAAAAGGTTTCTCTCTCTTTTGTGTGTGTGTGTGTGTGTGTGTGTGTGTGTGTGTGTGTGTGTTAGGGTCTATGTGTTTGTTATTTTCTTTAGAACATAGGATTAGAAGCCCATTTTTTTTAAATTTATGTGTATATTTATTTATTTATTTTGCCCTGTCACCAGGCTGGGGTGCATTGCTGTGATCTCAGCTCACAGCAAGTTCCACTTCCTACTTTCAAGTAATTCTCCTGCCTCATTTCTGGAGTAGCTGAGACTACAAGCATGCACCACCATGCCCAGCTAATTTTTGTGTTTTTAGTAGAGATGGGGTTTCACCACATTGGCTAGGATGGTCTTGATCTCTTGACATTGTGATCAGTCCACCTCAGCTCCCAAAGTACTGGGATTACAGGCGTGAGAGACTCCAGTTATCTTTAGCAATAGATTTGTTATAAAGCAGCACTTGTCAGTAAAATAAATGAAAATCACAGGAACCAAAGATGGGCAAAGACTCAGGCCTTGACAACATGGGAACATAGTGTCTGGCTTTGAAGACAGTTCAGGATCTAAGGCAGTTTGAGTGGAGCGACTATTTATGTGGGTTTCATAATCAGAACAGGAATCCTTGAATTTCCATTTAGTGGGCTACATTAACATGATTTAATAATTATCTCCATTTTCTTTTAATCTTCTTGTGCTCTGTCACCACTACTAACTGAATAATGCACCAGGCATATTTTGGCTTGATAGAGTCAAGCGCCAACCTGGCCCTAAGAATATAGCCAGTCTCACATGGTAGGAAATTGGTAACTTCTGATAATGAATAGAATTGTTTTCTTAGCAAGAATTAGGGAATACAACTTCTCTCAGAAAAGGGAAGAGGAGATTGTATGTATCATGATTGACCTATATAAATCACTTTACTGCATTTTAGTCAAAGAAGATAGTCTCAGCCCAAAATATTCTCAAACTGATAAGCAACTTCAGCAAAGTCTCAGGATACAAAATCAATGTGCAAAAATCTCAAGCATTCCTATATACCAATAACAGACAAACACAGAGCCAAATCAAGAACGAGCACCCATTCACAATTGCTACAAAGAGAATAAAATACCTAGGAATACAACTAACACAGAATGTAAAGGACCTCTTCAAGGAGAACTACAAACCACTGCTCAACAAAATAAGAGAGGACACAGACAGATGGAGAAACATTTCATGCTCATGGTTAGTAAGAATCAATATTGTGAAAAAGGCCATACTGCCCAAAGTAATCTATAGATTCAATGCTATCCCCATCAAGCTACCAGTGACCTTCTTCACAGAACTGGAAAAAGCCACTTTAAACTTCATATGGAATCACAGGAGACCCCACATAGCCAAGACAGTCCAAAGCAAAAAGAACAAAGCCAGAGGCATCACATTGCCAGACTTCAAACTATACTACAAGGCTATAGTAATCAAAACAGCGTGATACTGGTACCAAAACAGAGACTTAGGCCAATGGAACCAAACAGAGACCCCAGAAGAAACACCACACATCTACAACCATGTGATCTTTGACAAACCTGACAAAAACAAGCAACAGGAAAACGACTCCATGTTTAATAAATGGTGTTGGGAAAACTGGCTAGCCATGTGCAGAAAGCAGAAACTGGACACCTACCTGTCACCTTACACTAAAATTAACTCCAGATGGATCAAAGATTTAAACATAAAACCTAACACCATGAAAACACTAGAAGAAAACATAGGCAAACCATCCAGGACATAGGCATAGGCAAGGACTTCATGACTAAAACACCAAAAGCAATGGCTTAAAAGCCAGGATAGACAAATGGGATCTAATTAAGCTCCAGAGCTTCTGTACAGCAAAAGAAACCATCATTAGAGTGAATTGGCAACCAACAGAATGGGAAAAAAAATTTTGCAATCTACCCATCTAACAAAGGGCTAATATCCAGAATCTACAAAGAGCTAAAACAGATATACAAGAAAAAAACAAACAACCCCATTCAAAAGTGGGCAAAGGTTATGAACAGACACTTTTCAAAAAAGGACATATATGAGGCCAACAAACATGAAAAAATGCTCATCATCACTGGTCATTAGAGAAATGCAAATCAAAACCACACTGACATATCATCTCACACCAGTTAGAATGACAATCATTAAAAAATCAAGAGACAACAGATGCTGGAAAGGCTGTGGAGAAATAGGAACACTTTTATGCTGTTGGTGGGAGTGTAAATTAGTTCAACCATTGTGGAAGACAGTGTGGCGATTTCTCAAGGATCTAGAAATAGAAATTCCATTTGACCCAGCAATCCCACTATTGGGTTTATACCCAAAGAACTATAAATAGTTCTACTATAAAGACACATTTACATGTGTGCTCATTGCAGCCCTGTGTACAATAGCAAAGACCTGGAACCAACTCAAATGCCCATCAATGATAGACTGGACAAAGAAAATGTGGCACATATACACCATGGAATACTACACAGCCATAAAAAACGATGAGTTTGTGTCCTTTGCAGGGACTTGGATGAATCTGGAAACCATGATTCTCAGCAAACTGATCCAAGAACAGAAAGCCAACCACCGTATGTTCTCACTCATAGGTGGGTGTTGAACAATGAGAACATGTGGACTCAGGGAGAGGAGCATCACACACAGGTGACAGTTGGGGGGGTAGGGGAGAGACAATGGGGGTGGGAGGGAGGAGTGGGTGGGGAGGGATAACATGGGGAGAAATGCCAGATATAGTATACACCTAAAGTAAAATAAATAAATTATATTAAAAAAGAAAATAAAGAAATTATGATATAGTTAAATGTCTCCTCAGTGTTCACGTGGATAATGGTTACTTTTAGAGTAGAAATTATATTTGTTAATAATGATTATGGATACAAAACAGAGCAGGAATAGGAACCAAAATAAATAAGTGAATGAATAAATTTACTGGGTAGTCTCAGGTTCTAGGAATAGCTTAGAAATAGAAGATAATAGATGAGAACAGTGAACAAATCAGCAAACCAACCAATCTAAATTAAAAGATAGAGATAGTAATTAAGAGGCATCCAGAAAAGGACCAAAAAAGTAACAGACTAAGTAGGTCTTCATATTGGTCAAAGGAAGCATGTCAGGAACTTCTGAAGCAACCAGAAAAGTTTGCTTATAAGAAGCATCACCCAGTAGCTACCAACATCTGAAGCAGTCAAAATTAATTTTGATATTAGATCCTTTAACTAAGATAAAATGCTTCTTTGCTGCTCTCTAAGAAAGTAAACAGACATTGAGAATTATAAGTCAACTGTGACAAAAATTAGGCTATCACAGGGATCTAGCATTACCACACATCATGTCAGAAGAAAAAGAACCTATAGAGCTCTGCCAAGATGGCTGAATAGGAACAGCTCCAGAATGCAGTTCCCAGCAAGAGCAACACAGAGGGTAAGTGATCACCACACTTCCAACCCAGGTACCAGGTGCATGTCAATGGGATTGGTTGGACAGTGGGTGTAGCCCAAGAAGGGTGAGCTGAGGCAGGGTGGAGCACTGCCTCACCCAGGAAGTGCAGCAGGCCAGAGGAACCCCCCACCCTACCCAACGAGGCCATTGGGGGCTTTTCCGCCCACTCTGGAACTCCGGTTCAGATACTGCACCTCTCCCTCTGTCTTTATGACCCACAGACCAGCAGATTCCCACTGGCTGACAAGCACTGCAGGTTTCCAACACAAAAACCCACACAAATCTGGGTTGCCCTTTTAACTGGTGACTGGAACACCTGAAAAACAGAGCCACACATTCCCCTGGAAAAGAGGGAGCTGAAGGCAGGGGGCCAGGTGAACTGGCTCAGTGGGTCCCACCCCACAAAGACCAGCAATCTTAAATGCACTGGCTTGAGAGTTTCACAGCCAGTGCAGCAATTAGAGCTTCACCCAGGATGGTGGAGGTCTGTGGTGGGAAGGGAGTCTGCCATTACTGAGGCAGTCCACCATTACCGAGGCAGTCCATCATTACCAAGGCAATCTGCCATTACCGAGGCAATTCTAACAACAGCAGGACAGAACCCACTATAGCTCAGCAATGCCTCTGCAAGCAGACTGTGACTACCCTCCCTGCTTGCTGGGCAGGGCATCTCTGAATAAAGGCAGCAACAGCAACAACATCAGGGACTTATAAATAAAGCCCCACCCTCCCAGGACAGAGTAGTGGGGAAAAGAGGCAGCTGTGAGTTTCACTGCAGCAGAATTAAATGTCCCTACCCAGCAGCTCTGAACAGAACAACAGAGAACCCAAGACAGCACTTGAGCTCTCATAAGGGACAGACTGCCTCCTTAAGTGGCTCCCTGACACCCATATAACCAAAGAGGAATCTCATGAAGGAGAGCTGTGGCTGACATCTGGCTGGTATCCTTCTGGGACAAAGATACAAGAGGAAGGAAGAGACAGCAACCCTTACTGTTCAGCAGCCCAAACAGGTGATTCCCAGGCAAGCAGGTTCTGGAGTGGACCTCCAGCAGTTCTGCAGCAGAGGGGCCTGATTGTTAGAAGGAAAACTAAAAACAGAAGAAATAGCTTCAACATCAACAGAAAGGATGTACACTAAGAGATGCCATAGGAAAGTCACCAACTTCAAAGACCAAAGGTAGATAAATCCATGAAGATGGGAAGAAACCAGTGAAAAAATGATGAAAATAACAAAAACCAGAAAGCCTCTCTTCCTTCAAGGGAACACAACTGCTCACCAGCAAGGGAACAAAACTGGATGGAGAATGAGTTTGACAGATTGACAGATGCAGGCTTCAGAATATCGATAATAGCAAACTTCTCTGAGCTAAAGGAACATATTCTAACCCAATGCAAAGAAACTAAGAACCTTGAAAAAGGTTTGATGAAATGCTTATAATAACCAACTTAGAGAAGAACATAAATCACTTGATAGAGCTGAAAAACACAGCATGAGAACTTTGTGAAGTATACATAAGTTTCAATAGCTGAATCAATCAAGCAGAAGAAAGGATATCAGTGACTGAAGATCGACTCAATGAAATAAAATGAGAAGGCATGATTAAAGAAAAAAAGAATGAAAGGAAATGACAAAGTCTCCAAGAAATATGGGATTATGTGCAAAGAACTAATCTACGTTTGATCAGTGTACCTGAATGTCACAGGGAGGATGAAACCAAGTTGGGAAACACTCTTCAGGACATTATCCAGGAGAACATCCCCAACCTAGCAAGGCAGGCCAACATTCAAATCCAGAAACTACAGAGAATACCACATAGGTATTCCTCAAGAAGAGCAACCCCAAGGCACATAATTGTCAGATTCAACAGGGATGAAATGAAGGAAAAAATGCTAACAGCAGCCAGAGAGAAAGGTCGGGTTACTCACAAAGGAAAGCTCATCAGACTCACAGCTGATCTCTCAAAAGAAACCCTACAAGAAAGAAGAGAGTGGGGGTAAATATTCAACATCCTTAAAGAAAAGAAATTTCAACCCAGAATTTCATATCCAGCTAAACCAAGCTTCACGAGTGAGGGAGAAATAAAATCCTTTATGGACAAGCAATTGCTGAGAGATTTCATCACCACCAGTCCTGCCTTATAAGAGCTCCTGAAGGAAGCACTAAACATGGAAAGAAACAACCAGTACAGCCATTGCAAAAACATACCAAATGGTAAAGACCATCGACACAATGAAGAAACTGCATCAACTAATGGGCAAAACAACCAGGTAGTATCAAAATGGCAGGAACAAATTCACACATAACAATATCAACCTTAAATGTAAACAGGCTAAATGCCCCAATCAAAAGATACAGACTGGCATATTGGATAAAAAACCAAAACCCATCAGCGTTTTGTATTCAGGAGACCCATCTCATGTGCAAAGACACATATAGGCTCAAAATAAATGGATGGAGGAAAATTTACCAAGTAAATGGAGAGGAAAAAAAAAAAAAAAAAAAAAAAACAGGGGTTGTAATTGTAGTCTCTGGTAAAATGGACTTTAAAACAACAAAGATCAAAAGAGACAAAGAAGGGCATTACATAATGGTAAAAAAGATCAATGCAACAAGAAAAACTAACTATCCGAAATATATGTGCATCCAATACAGGAAAACCCAGATAAATAAAACAAGTTGTTAACGACTACAAAGGGACTTAGACTCCCGCAGAATAATAGTGGGAGACTTTTAACACTCCGCTGTCAATATTAGACAGATCAACAAGACAGAAAATTAACAAGGATATTCAGGACTTGAAATCAGATCTAGAGCAAGCAGACCTAATAGGCACCTGCAGAACTCTCCACCCCAAATCAACAGAATATACATTCTTCTCAGCACCACATCACACTTACTCTAAAACTGACCACATAATTGGAAGTAAATCACCCCTCAGCAAATGTAAAAGAACATAAATAATAAAAACCAGCCTTTCAGACTGCAGTGCAATGAAATTAGAACTCGAGATTAAGAAACTCACTGAAAATTGCACAACTACATGGAAACTGAACAACCTGCTCCTGAATTACTGCTGGATAAATAACGAAATAAAGGCAGAAATAAAGATGTTCTTTGAAACCATTAAGAACAAAGACATTATATACCAGAATCTCTGAGACACATTTAAAGCAGTGTCTAGAGGGAAATTTACAGCACCTAATGCCCATATGAGAGACTAGAAAAGATCTAAAATCGACACCCTATCATCAAAATTAAAAGAGCTAGACCAGCAAGATCGAACAAATTCAAGAGCTAGCAGAAGACAAGAAATAACTAAAATCAGAGCAGAACTGAAGGAGATAGAGACACAAAAATCTCTTCCAAAACTCAATGAATCCGGGAGCTGCTTTTTTGAAAAGATCAACGAAATAGATAGACAGCTAGCCAGACTAATAAAAAAGAAAAGAGAGAATAATTGAATGGATGCAATAAAAAATGATAAAGAGGACATCACCACTGATTCCACAGAAATACAAACTACTCTTTGAGATTATTACAAAGAACTCCATGCACATAAACCACTAAATATAGAAAAAAAACAGATAAATTCCTGGACACTTACATCCTCCCAAGACTAAATCAAGAAGAAGTTGAATCCCTGAACAGACCAATAACAAATTCTGAAGTAGAGGCAGCAGTTAATAGCCTACCAAGCAAAAAAAGTCCAGGACCCAATGGGATCACAGTCAAATTCTACCAGATGTACAAAGAGGAACTGGTACCATTCCTTCTGAAATTATTCCAAACAACCCAAAATGAGAGAATCCTCCCTAATTCATTTTATGAGACCAACATCATCCTGATACCAAAACCTAGCAGAGATACAACTAAAAATAAAAATTTCATGCCAGTATACATGATGAACATTGATGCAAAAATCTTCAAAAAAATACCAGCAAACTGAATGCAACAGCACATCAAAAAGGTTATCCATTATGATCAAGTTGGCTTCATCTCAGAGATGCAAAGCTGGTTCAACATACACAAATCTATAAACATAATCCATCACATAAACAGAACCAGTGACAAAAACCACAATTACCTCAATAGATGCATAGAAGACCTTTCACAAAATTCAACAGCCTTTTATGCTAAAAACTCTTTCTCAAAATAATAAAAGCTGTTTACGACAAGTCCACAGCCAATATTATACTGAATAGACAAAAACTGGAAGCATTCCCTTTGAAAACTGGCACTAGACAAGGGTGCCCTGTCTCACCATTCCTATTCAACATAGTATTGGAAGTTCTAGCCAGTGCAATCAGGCAAGACAAAGAAATGAAAAGCCATTCAATTAGGAAAAGAGGAAGTCAAATTGTCTGTATTTGCAGATGACATGACTGTATATTTAGAAGACCGCATCATCTCAGCCCCAAATCTCCTTAAGCTGATAAGCAACTTCAGCAAAGTCTCAGGATACAAAATCAATGTGCAGAAATCACAAGCATTGGATTGTTATATATCAATAACAGACTAAAAGAAAGCCAAATCATGAGCAAACTCCCATTCACAATTGCTAAAAAGAGAATAAAATACCTAGAAATACAACTAATGAAGGACATGAAGGACCTCTTCAAGGTGAACTACAAACCACTGTTCAAGGAAATAAGAGAGGACATAAACAGATAGAAAAACATTCCATGCTTAGGAAGAATCAATATTGTGAAAATGACCATACTGCCCAAAGTAATTTATAGAAAAACCCATCTTAAACTTTGTATGGAACCAAAAGAGACCTGGCATAGCCAGGACAATCTTAAGCAAAAAATACAAAGCTGGAGGCATCACACTACCTTACTTCAAATTATACTACAAGGCTATAGTAATCAAAACAGTATAGTACTGATATCAAAACAGAGATAGACCAGTGGAACATAACAGAGGCCTCAGAAGTAACTCCACACATCTACAAACATCTGATCTTTGACAAACCTGACAAAAACAAGCAATGGAGAAAGGATTCCCTGTTTAATAAACGATGTTGGGAAAACTGGCTAGCCATATGCAGAAAGCTATAACTGGACCCCTCCCTTTTACCTTATACAAAAATTAACTCCAGATGTATTAAAGATTTAAACATAAGACCTAACACTGTAAAAACCCTGGAAGAAAATCTAGGCAATACCATTCAGGACATAGACATAGGCAAGGTCTTCATACTAAAACACCAAAAGCAATGGCAACAAAAGCCAAAATAGACAAATGGGATCTATTTAAACTTAAGAGCTTCTGTACAGAGAAAGAAACAATCATTAGCGTGAACTAGCAAACAACAGAGTGGGAAAACATTTTTGCAAGCTACCCATCTGATAAAGGGCCAGAATCTACAAAGAACTTACACAAATTTACGAGAAAAAAACAACCCCATCAAAAAGTGGGTGAAGGATATGAACAGACACTTTTCAAAAGAAGACATTTATGTGGCCAACAAACATGAAAAAAAAGCTTATCATCACTGGTCATTAGAGAAATACAAATCAAAACCGTATTGAGATACCATCTCATGCCACTTAGAATGGTGATCATTAAAAAATCTGGAGACATCAGATGCTGGAGAGGATGTGGAGAAATTGGAATGCTTTTATACTGTCAGTGGTAGCGTAAATTAGTTCAGTCATTGTGGAAGACAGTGTGGCAATTCCTCAAGGATCTAGAAATTGAAATACCATTTGACCCAGCAATCCCATTACTGGGTATATACCCAAAGGATTATAAATTTTTCTATTATAAAGACACATACCCATGTATGTTCATTGCAGCACTGTTTACAATAGCAAAGACTTGGAACCCAAATCCCCATTAAAGACAGACTGGATAAAGAAAATGTGGCACTTGCACACCATGGAATACTATGCAGCCATAAAAAAGGATGAGTTCATGTCCTTTGCAGGGTTATGGATGAAGCTGGAAACCATTATTCTCAGTGAACAGAAAACCAAGCACCACATGTTCTCACAAGTGGGTGTTGAACAATGAAAACACATGGACACAGGGAGAGGAACATCACACACTGGGATCTGTTTAGGGGTTGGGGGCTAGGGGAGGGATAGCAGAGGGTGGGGAGATTGAGGAGGGATAACATTAGGAGAAATACCTAATGAAGGTGATGGGGGGATGGATGCATCAAAGCACCATGGCATGTTTATACCTATGTAACAATCTTGCAAGATCTGCACAGGTACCCCAGAACTTAAAGTAAAATTCCAAAGGAAAAAAAAAAAAAAAAAAGAATCTACAGCTTTCAAACTCTTTTGATTGAGAATAGGCCTGTTATAAAGACCAAATTGGTATATGACGCAGACAAATTTGGATGATTAGAGGTGTCTGTGCGACTCAAACTAATATTTAAAACTGACTGGAAACAAGTAACCTTGATGACCCACTTCAAATACTTGAGTCCGTAGTGAAAAAAGACCATAGAAGAGGAAACATATGTGGTATAGCCTAACTTAAAATTGGCAACCTATATTCTGTGAGTTTAACTCTTTGTTTTTGTAAATAGTTTGTTGGACCACAGCCACAGTCATTTATTTACATATTTTCTTTGACTGTTTTTGCACAACCGTGGCAAAGTTGAGTAAAACTACAGCCACAACATGACCCACAAAGCCTGAAACATTTACTATCTGTCCTGTAACAGAAAATGTTTGCTTGGCCAAGCCTAACCTGCCAACCAGGAAAAATGTTTTTAAATATGCACTCCTTTTCTATACTTGGAAAAATGGAGATAAATGTTCTGCTTGGTGAAGGCATTTGAGAGTACTAATCTTTACTATAAATTATTGTATTTACCACATAAGAGCAAAATAAATGTCTGGAGAAAATGAGAGAGGAGAGGAGAAGTGATATGAGGAAAATAAAAGGGAAGCCAGGAAGAAGAGTGGAAGGAATGGGGCATTACTTAGGAGCAGGGATAAACAGTGGCGTCAGAATCTGGAGATGCACAGTCCTTATCTCCATTGCTTCTGATGGTCAGTTTTGGATTTTATCTTTGTTTCTGTAAGACACACCATCCCTGTCCCAATAAATTCCTCTTTATAAAAAAAAGAAAACAGTTGAAATCAGATTTTGCTTATGTGCAACTGAAAAATTCCTTATCAATTCAGGAAAAACAGCATATCTGATGACTCCAAGTAGAAGCAATACATGTAGCAATAGACTTTAAACCAATTTGGTGACATTGTTCACATTCTGGTTGCCAGAAATAGTACATGAGACTTTCCATGAAGGGCCAAAAGAATACTCAATACTGCTGTTGAAAATAAGCCCCTTTAAAAATGAAACTATGAGTTATGACTTAGCAGAGGACCACCACTTCTCTTTACGGGAAGAAATATTACATCTTTACATTAAATTGTTATACCTACAATTCACTATGCAAGTTTATGCTATTTATCTGCCTTGAAATTTTTATTGAAATTGATTAGATTATCAGTAAGAGCTTCAATAATGTACACAGTTATGTTTGCTAACAAATGTCTGTTTCTACTAGGAATTACTATGTCTGAATTTAGCAGATTAAAAATAAAGTTTACTTAATACCACCTTAAATGTATAGATAATTTTATCATACTTTAGTACATATTTATGACCTTCCTTTTGTTTCTTAATGTACTTGGCAATTCAAAGTCTGCAATGAAAATTTTACCTTTTTTCCTAAAGCGTTACCACTACACACTAGAAAGTCATAAAACTAGTTAAATGAAAGTGAAACTGCCTCCTTGAGTTTATTCCATTTTACATAAAACACTGTAATAAGTATTTAGCTGGGCTAATGTAATAGTTTCTGTGGGAACTGATTAAAACCCAATTTTTTTTTAAAATGGCTTTGTTGTGTCTTTAAATTCAACTCAAAGGAGCAAGATATGAGTGTTCGCTATATATCAAACAATGTGCAATGTCATTGAAAAATAACAAGAAGAAATGACAGACTTCTGCTAAAATAGCACATTTGAGAAGGATCTGTCTACAAATAATCTAAATTATTTAATTTAAGGCCATAATCTTAAATAAAGGTAAGAAAAATTATTGTAGAAATGAAAAGCCAACTATGACGCTTTCATTCAACTGGAACCTGAACATCCTAGAAATTGTTTTCATTTCCCCTTCATCCTTTGGTTTCCTAGTAATAGTTGTCATAGTAATAGATGATCATATAAATTTTTTTATATTATTCAGGCACTTCAGATACTTCAATGAAACAAGTATTTCTTCAACCTTTGGGAAAAATGAATATCTAAAGGGAAAAAATGGAAAGATCTATGAATGTTGAGACAATCACCTTCTATGAATTTGAAAATATATATATTAAATACCTACCATTATGATAAATTATTTACTTATTTAAACCACAACGTCTTTCTTATCCAAAAAATGTGGGTAATTTTCTTTGACCTTCATTTAAATATTTTGTTACTTGACTTTAATTCTTTTGTTCTCTTTAATACCGAGTGTGGCAGGTAGAATAATAATGCACTCTTTCCTAAAAGATACCTGTGATCTGATCTCTGGAACCTATGAATATATTACCTTACATGGAAAAAAGAACTTTGGTGATTAAGATTAAAAATCTTAATAAAGGAAGATTATACTGAATTATTCAGGTGGGCCAAATACAGTCAAACAAATCCTTAAAAGTAGAACAGGAAGAGAGAAGAATGGGTCAAAGCCATGAGCCATGAGAAGAATTCAACCCACTGTTCCTGGCTTTGAAAATAAAGGAAGGAGACTATAAGTTAAAAAAAAATGCATATAATATGTAGAAACCAGGAATAATAATCAACTGACAACCATCAAGAAAACTGAGGCTTCAGTTCTACAACCACAAAGAAACAATTTTTTTCCTACAGCCTCTAACAAGAAACATATTCTAACCGACTCCTTTATTTTATCTGGGCGAAACCTGTGGCCTGTGTCAACCTTCTAACCTAGAGAACTGTAAGATAATAAATTTATGGCATTTCAAGTCACTGAAGTGGTAATTTGTTACAGCAACATATATATCTATCACTGATTCCTGAATACTTTTTTTTCCATCTCAAACCAAATTCCTCCTGATCAGCCTCTTCATCGAACCCTGGCAAACAAATCAAATCCTAAGTCAGATTTTTAAAAATAGTTCTGTTAACACTTAAGTAAAGTGAGATGAAGGGAAGTTTCCATACACAGGCTGTTCTGATAACAGATTTAGTTACTTCTATAGCCCTGCCTTCGGGGGCTAGTATATATTAGATGGTAGGTAAACATCCTTGATTCCTTACATAATGACTAATTATTGAACTAATATAAATTATTGAGGCTCGTTCTAAGGTGCTCAGAGAACATAGTTGGCAGTCCCTGTGAACTAAAGCCTTGACCAGTCTTGAGCTAAAGTCTGGAACACAAGGTCGAGGTGAAATGACAGGTCATTCTGGCCCCTATATGAAGCTAGTAGAAAATTCAAATTTATTCATTGATCACTACTCCCTACAACACTGCCAACACTGATCAATTGCTCTTGATTTATAATGTGACTTTCAGCTTCTGACTTTCACTATGGTGATTCCGCTCTCTACTAAGCCCCAGATATAGGACTTTTCTGCCTTTACTGCATTCAAGATTATTCACATTTTTTTCTAACCATCAAAGAGTAACTGAAATTTTCTCTTAAGATCAGGAACAATGTAAGATATCTTCTCTTCCTCACTTCTATTCACCACCATACTGGAAGTTCTAGCTAATGTATTAAAACAAGAAAATGAAAGACATGCAGATTGGGAAGTAGGAAATAAAACTGTGTTTGCTGATATGGTTTGGCTATGTCCCCATCTAATTCTCATCTTGAACTGTAGCTCCCATAATTTCTGCATGTTGTGGGAAAGATCCAGTGGGAGGTAATTGAATCATGGGGGTAGGTCTTTCCCATGCTGTTCTAATAATAGTGAATAAATCTCACAAAATCTGATGGTTTTATAAATGAGAGTACTCCTACACAAACTCTCTTGCCCACCGCCATGTGAGATGTGACTTTCCTTATCATTTGCCTTCTGCCATGATTGTGAGGCCTCCCCAGCCATGTGGAATTGTGATTCCATTAAACCTCTTTCCTTTATAAATTACCCAGTCTTGGGTATCTCTTTATTAGCAGCATAAGAACATACTAATACAGTAAACTGGTACCAGGTAGTGGTGCACGGCTGTAAAGATACCCAAAAATGTGGGAGTAACTTTGGAACTGGGTAACAGGCAGAGGTTAAAACAATTTAGAGGGCTCAGAAGAAGACAGGAAAATGTGTGAAAGTTTATAACTTTCTAAAGACTTGGAGAGCTCAGAAGACAGGAAGATGTGGAATAGTTTGGAACTTTCTAGAGACTCATTGAATGTCTTTGACCAACATGCTGATAGTGATATGGAAAATAAGATCCAAGCTGTGGTGGTCTCAGATGGAGATGAGGAACTTGGTGGGAACTAGAAAAAAGGTGACTCCTGCTACGCTTTAGCAAAGAGACTGACAGCTTTTTGCCCTTTCCCTAGAGATCTGTGGAATTTTGCATTTGAAAGAAATGATTTAGGGCCTCTGGTAGAAGATATTTCTAAGTGACAAAGTTTTCAAGAGGAATCAGAGCATAAAATTTGGGGAAACTTTCAGCTTGATGATGTAATAGAAAAAAAAAACACACACAAAAAAACCCCCTCATTTTCTGAGGAGAAATTCAAGCCTGCTGCAAAAATTTGCATAAGAAACAAAAACCCAAATATTAATCATCAAGACAATGGGAAAAATATCTCCAAGGCATGTCAGAGATCTTTGCTGCAACCCCACTCCCTGGAGGCCTAGGAAGAAAAAAATGGTTTCCTTGACCAGGCCCAGGGCCCTCCTGCTATACATAGCCTAGTGTCTTTGTGCCCTGAATCCCTGCCACTCCAGTCATGGATAAAGGGTCTAAGGTACAATTCAGGCCATGGCTTTGGATAGTGTAAGTCCTAAACCTTGGCAGATTCCACAAGGTGTTGAGACTGCAGGTACACAGAAGTCAAGAATTGAGGTTTGGGAACCTCTGCCTATATTTGAGAGGTTGTATGGAAATGCCTGGATGTCCAGGAAAAAATCTGCTGCAGAGGCAGAGTCCTCATAAAGAACCTCTGCTAGGACAGTGAGGAAGGGAGATATGGGGTTTGAGCTCCCTGGGATACTGCCTAGTGCAGCTGTGAGAAGAGGGCCACCATCCTCCAGAATCCAGAATGGTAGATCAATCAACAGCATGCACTGTGCACCTAGAAAAGCCACATATGCTCAATCCCAGCCAATGAAACCAGCTGGGAGAGGGGCTGTATCCTGCAAAGCCATGGGGTAGAGCTGCCCAAGACCATGGAAATTCACTTCTTGTGTCAGTGTGACGTGAATATGAGACATGGAGTTAAAGGAGATCACTTTGGACCTTTAAAATTTGACTGCCTCACTGGATTTCAGACTTGATAGCATCTATATCATTACAAAAAGTCTTGTAACCCCTTTGTTTTGGCCAATTTCTTCCATTTGGAATGTCTGTGTTTACTCAATGCCTGTAGCCCAGGAAGTAATTAACTTGCGTTTGATTGTACAAGCTCATAGGTGGAAGGAAGTTGCTTTGTCTCTGATGGGACTTTGGACTGTGGACTTTAGATTTAATGCTGAAATGAATTAAGACCTTGAAAGACTGTTGGGAAGGCATGATTTATTTTGAATTGTGAGGACAAGACTTGGGAGGGGCCAGAGGTCAAATGATATGATTTGGCTGTGTCCCTATCCAAATCTCATCTTGAATTATAGCTCTCACAATTTCTACAGGTCATGAGAGGGACCCGGTGTTAGGTATTCAAATCACAGAGTGAGTCTTTCCCATGCTGCTCTTGTGATAGTGAATAAGTCTCATGAGATCTGATGTTTTTATAAATAAGAGTTCCCCTGCACAAGCTATCTTGCCTGCTGCTATGTAAGACGTGACTTTTCTCCTTATTTGCCTCCTGCCATGATTGTGAAGTCTCCCTAGCCATGTCAAATTGTGAGTTAATTAAATCTCTTTTTCTTTTCTTTTTATTTTACTTTAAGTTCTGGGATACATGTGTAGAACGTGCAGGTTTGTTATATAGGTATCCATGTTCCATGGTGGTTTGCTGCACCTATCAACCCATCATTTAGGTATTAAGCCCCCATGCATTAGGTATTTGTCCTAGTGTTCCCCCTCCCCTTGCCTCCCATCCCCTGACAGTCCCCAGTGTGTGATATTCCCCTCCCTATGTCCATGTGTTCTCATTGTTCAACTTCCACTTATGACTGAGAACATGTGGTGCTTGATTTTCTCTTCCTGTGTTTGTTTGCTGAGGATGATGTCTTCCGGCTTCATCCATATCCCTGCAAAGAACATGAACTCATTTTTTTTTATGGCTGCATAGTACTCCATAAACCTCTTTTCTGTGTAAATTACCCAGTCTGGGATATGGCTTTATTAGCACTGTGAGAAGAGACTAATATATTTGCATATGATAATAATATTGTCTATTTAGAAAATCTCAAAAAATTATCATCAACAACAACAAAAATTTCTGGAAAAAGTGCTTATATTAAAGTTGCAGTTTACAAAGTTAATATACAAAAGTCAAATGATTTTGTATACATCACCAATAACAAGAGAAATTTGAAATTAAGATCATGACTCTATTTACATTAGCACCAACAAAATTGAAATACCTACATATATCTGACAAATTATCTAAAAGATCTATATCAGGAAAACAACAGAACGGAAATGAAATAAGTCAAAAAGTCCTAAATAAATGGAGAGATATTCCATATTCATGGATAGAAAGATTCAGTATGGTTAATATAATCAAATTTTCCCAACTTGATCAATAGATTCAAAAAAATTCTAATAAAAATTCTGAAAAGTTGTTTTAAACATATTGACAGATTTATTCTAGTTTATAAGAAAAGGCAAAAGATACAGAATAAACAACTCAAAATTGGAGAACAAGAACAAAGATGGATCTCTGACATCACCTGACTTCAAGACTTATTGTAAAGTGACAGAAATCAAAATTAATGTGATATTGGTGAAAGAAATGGAGTCTAGATCAATGAAACATAACATGGCCCAGTAAAAGATCCATAGTAATATATCCAACTGATTTTAGACAAAGGAGCAAAAGCCATCCAGTGAAGAAACTATAGTCTTTTCAACAAACGATACTGGAGCAAGTGGACATATACATGCAAAAAGAAATGTGTCTAGTCACAGACCTTTTACTTTTCACAATAATTTATTCACTCTGAATCATAGAAACAAATGTAAAGTTTAAAGCTATAAAACTTGCAAAAGAGAACATAGGAATAAATCTAAGTGAGTCTGGGTTTGGCAATGAGATTTAAGATATAACAACAAAAAGCATAATACCCAAAATTTAGCAGTTTGCCAAACATCCCTTCTTGTGAAGTTGGCATTTTGGAAGAACCCTTTGCCAGAAAATGAGTTGATTTCAGTTTTATGCTCCTACTTAAATTTTCCAAATGTTTTCATGAGGTGTTGATTTCTTGAGTAATTTTTAAAATGCCAATAGCTTGGGTAAACCAAATAAATATCTATAGCTTGGGTAAAACAAATATATATATATATATATATATATATATATATATATATATGTGTGTATATATATATATATATGTGTGTATATATATATATATATATTGTCTTTAGCAAAGTTTAGATTGTTAGTGTGATGACACAGATTTGTGTTTTTGATTTTTGCATTTTTGAATTTTTGTATGATTTTTCATCTTTGTGTGTGTGTTTTGCATTGTTAAAATAGTGTTTAATCTGAGGAAACAAATTATAATAGCCTGAGAATCAGGGGACAAAGATTTTAGTTGCAGATCTTTTGTAATAATCACCCCTCAGTGGTAGTGTAGAAAAACATGTAAATTTGCTGTTTCAAGACTTTGAACTACTTTAAGAAGAGGAAATAAAATTCAACAATGTTTTTAGTGCTTTCAGAGCTCTCAGAATGAGGAGTTTTTGGAAACAGGTTGTAAGAGAATTCAAATATCCAGGGGTAGTACAGTAATATTACAATAGAATCCTTTGCTAGATACTTAGTTTTATCTGGGGTAAGTTTATATTTTGTGTGGTGCTTACTTTTTTTTTTGATGGGGAGGGATACAGTAGAAGAATTAATATACTAAATCCCATTATGTTTTGCAATAATGAATCAGTTTAAGTAACAAGGCCGACCCCGTTTTCAGTAGCATGACAGGGCATAGGTGGGGTGTGAGGGATGAAAGTTTACTCTGGTCATCTCTTTTTTTTTGAATTTTGTTTACCTGTATATTTTTTATTTTACATTTTCAGAGGCAGGCATTTTTCATTAATGAAGATTATTGCTAGTGGATTTGATTCCAAGATACTGAGGTCTCAGTGTGGAAGAAGAGGTGGGCTGTGGGGTGATTCTTGTCTACCTAACCATGCAGTGCCTCCACCTTTCTGAAGATATTTTGCTCTCTTCTTAGTTTCACAGGGCATTATTGATTCGCTACTGAGCTGATTTTTAAAAATACAGACCAGTGTTGTTCTTGGCTCTTATTTGGTGAGGTTTTTCTGAATTTTATATAGTGTTTTACTGGATTCCATCCTGTTACCCAGAAAAAAAATGCTTCACTGTCTTCTGAACAGGCAGTACTGCTGTGGCTTGGTGTGTCAGATTATTTTGTTTTCCCCAAACTTGAAAATCCCTCCCAACATACTTTAACATATACTCATGTTCCTGCTCTGGCCTGGATGCCACTTGGTCCCTGAAGCCTTCCAGTGTCCTTTCTACTGCCCTTGCTTGATTCTTCCTTATGGGTTCATAATTTGTATGTCTCTCTGCTCCTCACTAATTGTACACTGATAGGGTTTGGCTCTGTGTCCCCACCCAAATATTATGTCAAAATGTGATCCCTAGTGTTGGGGTGGATACTGGTGGCAAGTGATTAGATCTAGAAGGTGGTTTTTAATGGTTTAGCACTGTCCCCATAGTGCTGTCTCATGATAGAGTTCTAATGAGATCTGGTTGTTTAAAAGTGTGTAGCACTTTCCCCTTTACTGTCACTTCCTCATGTCACCATGTAAAGATGGGCTTGCTTTCCTTTGCCTTTTGCCAAGATTGTAAGATTTCTGAGGCCTTCTCAGCCATGCTCTGGTACAGTCTGTGGAATCATGAGTCAAGTAAACCTCTTTTATTTATAAAATATTCAGTCTCAGTTCTTTATAGTAATGTGAGAATAAACTAATACATACACCATTGAAAATTAAACATTATTCTCCTTAAATATACACAGATCATATATTATTTATCTTCTATACATAATGCATACTATTTAATTTTGTTTGTGTGTGTTTCCTCTGGCACATGAATGTGTGATTACCAGGCAGAGGCCAATGAATGCCCTCAGTTAGAATGTATAGATTAAACAAAGTTTTAAAAAGCTCACATTATATGACTTCACATTATCTGACCTCAAGGTTGTTAAGTGGATCATCTCATATTAATTAAAAACTCTCATTAGCAGCTTTAGATTTCTTGGTTAAAAACCTGAACAACCTCATTAAGTTTTAGGAATTCTTCCAAAGGGGTTCTTGGTGAAAAGATCAGAAATTATTGTATTTTGTGCTTCGTGAAAATATTCTTAATTAATGTATATAAAAGTTATTGACATTTCTTTATTAAATGCAAAAGTTTTTTGTCAAATAAATAGCAGTTTTTCAATCTTGAGATAAGTAATAAAATGAAAATGATATGCTGAAGTTTATTAAAATCAAAAGCTTCTGCTCTGTGACAGAAACTTTTAGGGGATTTAAGAGAAAAGACAGACCAGAACAAAATATTTGCAAGACATATGTATGATGATTATTGCAAAATATACAAAGAACACTTCAAACTTCTTTAAAATGGTTTAAAATTGTTTTTAAACTATTTTAGAACTTGAATTTTAAAACTTGAACATACACCTCACCAAAAAGATATACAGATAGCAAAAAAAAAAAAAAGGCATAAATAAAATGCTCAACATTGAGGTCAGTATGGAATTGCAAATAAAAACAATAATGAGAAACCACTACCCACCTATTAGAATGGTTAATATTCAAAATATTGACAATTCTAAATGGTGGACAGCAAGTAGAACAACAGGAATTTTCATTCATAGCTGGCAGAATGCAATATAGTACTATCAATTTGAAAGACAGTCTGGCATTTTCTTACAAAGCTAAATTGAGTATTATAATTCAATCCAGGATTCATGTTTCTTGGTATTTAATCAGATGAGTTCAAAACTTGTGTCCACACAAAAATCTTTACATAAACATTTATAGAAATGTATTCACAACTGCCAGAACTTGGAGAACACAGAGATATTCTTCAATAGGGTAATAAGTATGTTAGCAGCAGGGAATTTGATCTGTCTGCAGGAAACTTGATTCTTGCCTCTTCAGAGGAAACAATGTGGCCAGGGGGTATAAGGCAGAGTGAGAGACTGAGGCAAGTTTTAAAAAAGGAGTCAAAGTGTATAAGTTTTAGAGCAGGAATGAAAGGAAGTAAAGTACACTTGGAAGAGGGCTAAGCAGGTGACTTGAGAGATCCAAGTGCTTTGTCCTACCCTTGACTTAGGGTTTTCACACATTGGCCTGGTTCTAAAGTTGACATTCTTTCTCCCTTGATTTTTCTCTGGGTCAAGCTGTCTGCCTGTGCACTGGCCTGCCAGCACCTAGGAGGAGCTACACGCACAGTGTGTTTATCAAAGTTTTGTGCATGCTTATTTGAGGCATTTTTCCTTACCAGTCAAGGGTTCCTAGAGAAAGGTCATATACCAGTTAAATTCTTCCATTTTGCATTTTAGTGTACATGCTTAACCTTACTTACCTAACTCCTGTGCTCTTATCAGGAAGCTGCTAGTGTTTTCTGTGTTTTGGAAGACTTCCTTTCCTTGGAGTCAGTTGCAACCAGTTATTTTAGAGAGATTGTTTAACAACTGCGTGACCATCACCTGAGGATTGCCTGACATTCCTAGGGGATTTACTCTCCTGCCCTGCTCATATCTGCCTAACTACCTGCTTTAACAAATAAATGAACTGAATTGTGTTTCTTTTGGTAGAATGCTTTCTTGGTTAGATAAGGACATTCCAGAGAGAGTCCCTCCCTGAGCTTGTGGGGAGGGGGGTAGGAAGAGAAATAAGACAAGTTTAGAGGGATCTTGATTCTGAGGCTTATCTTCGAGTCCTCTCAATCTTAGAAATCGCTCAGTATGATCAAGCATCATACTTTGGAAATTATTTTTTCTACCCCAACATTCTCCTGTCTGAAACTTTCATAGATGATTCACAAATTAAAAGCTGAGTTGGTGTCTGTGGAGAGAATAATCGAGTTAATACACGAGTGGCAAAGGATTTCTGGAAATAGGCCAGTACAATGAAACATTGTGTTTATTGTAAGAGATGGTGTTGTAGACAGTCTCTCAATTGGAAGAAAAACAAAGATTAATGTGTGGAACAGTCTATAAAGCAGATTCCTTAGAGCATGGAGGGCAGTCAGTTGAAGTACCTTGATGTTAGACTCATGGCATCTTCAGTTAAAGTTGAAGTAGACAGTGGAAATCTGACAGATTTTTCAGGTATGTAAGTTTGTATGTCACAAGGTCATTTTTACATGAACTTTAGCTTGCAGACCCTCAGGAAAAAAGATACAATTTAAGTCAGTCCAAATGAGAAAAAAAAAAAAAAATGCAAACATTAGTTTGGAGCTTGCAGCCAGGAAATAATTTAGGATTCAGTCTAATTGTTGTAGGAAAATAATAAAATCCACAAAACAACGGACAGGGCTAGAATATAATAACAAGTATGCTATAGTTTTCTTCTGAAATGTAATTTTTTTTCTCCAATCAACCATTGTTCTAGCAAAGATAAATCATAGCAGAACTAATGTAATGGCAAAATAAGTTTTAGTCTTATTATACTTAGGCCTGATTATTTGTATAAAGTGTAGCAAGCACAGTAATTGGCTATATAGGATATTTTTAAGTTGGCTTTGCTAAATTTTTTCATAAATTTCAGATTTGACTTTTAAAAACCTCTCACGACTAGGAAACCCAGCCAAGGATTTACCATCAGACTGTGCTTCAAATACTTGTACAAATTGGGTGTTCCTCTCTTTTTAAAGTTCCCTAAATATTTTGAGGTTCCTCAGGCTCTCAGAAAGTAATGTTTGTTAACTTAAGTTTAGCCTACAGCTGCCTCCTTACGTATTTTAAGTTGGCCTAAAGATTTATTTGTATACAGAGGACTGTGATCTAACTGAACGTGTAAAGATACTGTAACCTACTCTTGTGCCAATCACTGAGTTTTGGCAAACAACAGGTCGCCAAATCAGGTTCAAATAAAGGAAATACCAATCTGGTTATTTCTTTACCTTATTTCCATTTTATGTCTGTCACTTCCCATTTTGTGTCTGTAAATCTTCTTCCACAATGTGGCTGCATTGGTGTCTCTCTGAACCTACTTGGGCTTAGAAGCCTTCCTGATTTGTGAATTGTTTTTTTTTTGTTGTTGTTGTTTTTTGTTTTTTTTTTTCTCAATTAAATTCTGTTAAATTTACATTGTCTAAGGTTTTACTTTTAACATATGCTTTGCTTACTACTACTTCAAAAACCCTGTAAGATAATCATATAGACAAGGTACCAGGCCAGTCTTTATCTAAGTCTAATGGCTTTATAAAACCCATCTCAATCTCTCAAAGCAGTCTGGTAATATTTCAAAATACAACATTGCAGTGAAAGCCTTGGTAAAATAACTGATATTTCCATTGTGTTATGTTACAAAAGAAAAAAGATTCCTATTGAACTTATGCAAATAACTATATTGCCATAAAATAAAATTGTTTATGAATAGTTTTCAAATTCTGAAAAAAATCAGGTAGGCAGAAAGAAAAATGTTTCAATTTTGCTTACAAAAAAATATATATATTTTAGCCAATTTTTGTAAGCTATAAGTAGCTCAAAAGAAAAGGAAAATGTTTTATTGACTCTGGAAAACAAAAAAGTAAAAAGAATCAGCAATCTTTCAAGCAGAATGTCATAAACAGTCATTTCAGATGAGAAAGAAAAGTGGCACAGAGCAGACTGAGGAATGAGATATATGCAAAATTTACCAGGGCCAGGAAGACATGAGCATGAGATTTCTGTCACATTCTGAACACACAGGCCTGGGGTTAATTGTTTCAAGGCATACTTTTCATTTTCTATAGTTTCAGACTAGCTAACTGATTACCAATTTTTAAAATATATATATTTTTTTTCTATTTTTTTTTAATTTTGTGGGAATATATTAGTTGTATATATTTATGGGGTACATGAGATGTTTTGATGCAGGCATGCAATTTGAATAAAGCACATCATGGAGAATAGGTTATACATTTCCTGAAGCATTTGTCCTTTGAATTAAAAAGAATCTAATTGCACTCTTTTAAGTTATTTTAAAAAGGACAACTAAGTTATTGTTGCTGATATGCTCCCTATTGTGCTATCAAATAGTAGATCTTACTAATTCTTTCTATATTCTTTATATCCATTAAATATCCCCATCTCCTCCCCAATCCCTACCTATCTTTCCCAGACTCTGGTAATCATCTTCCCACTCTCTATGTTCATGAATTCAATTGCTTGGATTTTTAGATCCCACAAATAAGTAAGAACATGCAATGTTTGTCTTTCTGTGCCTGGCTTATTTCACTTAACATATTGATCTTTAGTCCCTTCCAAGTTGTTGCAAATGGCGGGATCTCATTCCTTATTGTGGATGAATAGTACTCCATTGTGTATATGTACCACATTTTCTTTATCCAGTCATCTGTTAATGGACACTTAGGTTGCTTTCAAATCTTAGCTATTGTAAACAGTACTACAACAAGCACAGGAGTGCAAATATCTCTTCAGTATATTGATTTCCTATCTTTTGAGCATATACACAGAAATGGGATTGCTAGATTATATGGTAGCTCTATTTTTTGTTTTTTGGGGAACTGCCAAACTGGACTGTATAGTGGTTGTACTATGGTCAATCACCATAGGGCATGTGTACCATTGCTCACTTTTCTTGTCTGTCTTTTGGATATAAGCCATTTTAACTGGGATAAGATAAAATCCCATTGTACTTGTGATTTGCATTTCTCTGATGTTCAATGATATGGAGCACTTTTTCATAGGTTTGTTTGTCATTTGCATGTCTTCTTTTTATTGAAATCTTTTGCTCATCTTTTGATCAGATTATTAGATTTTTTTTCTGTAGAGTTATTTGAGTTCCTTACATATTCTGATTATCAATCTCTTGTCAGATGTGTAGTTTGCAAATATTTTCTTACACTCTGTGGGTTATCTCTTTACTTTGTTGATTGTATCCTTTTCTGTAAAGAAACTTTTTAACTTGATGTTATTCCATTTGTCCATTTTTGCTTTCATTTCCTGTGCTTGTGAAGTATTGCTCAAGAAATGTCTGCCCAAACCGATGTCTTGAAAAGTTTCCCTGAAGCTTTCTTGTAGGAGTTTCATAGTTTGAGGTCTTAGATTTAAGACTTGATTCAATTTTGACTGCATCTTTGTATATGGTGAGAGATAGAAGTCTGGATTCCTTCTTTTCTAGTGAATATCCAGTTTTTCCAACATCACTTGTTGAACAGACTGTCTTTCCCTAGTATATATTTTTGGTACCTTTATCAAAATGAGCTCACTGTAGGAGTGTGGATCTGCTTCTGGGCTCTCTATTCTGTTCCATTGGTCAATGTGTCTGTTATTTTTATCAGTCATCTGCTGTTTTGGTTACCATAACTCTGTGGGATAATTTAAAGTCAGGCAATGTGATTCCTCCAGTTTTATTCATTTTGCTCAGCAGAGCTTTGGATATTCTGGTCTTCAGTGATCCCATATATATTATAGGGTTGCTTTTTCTATTTCTGTGAAGAATGTCTTTTGTATTTTGATAAGGATTGTATTCAATCTTTAGATTGCTAGGGGTAATATGGACATTTCAATAATTTTAATTATTTCAATCCATGAACATAGAATACTTTTTTTTTTTTATTGTATGGTGTACTCTTCAATTTCATTCATCGGTGTTTATAGTTTACATTATCGAGATCTTTAACTTCTTTGGTTAAGTTAATTTCTAGGCATTTAACTTTATGTGTGACTATTTTGAATAGGATTACTTTTTTATTTCTTTTTCAGATTTCTCCATGTTGGAATATATAAGTGCTACTGAATTTTGTATGTTGATTTTGTATTCTTTACCTTTACTCAATTTACTATTTCTAATATATTCTTGCAGAGACTTTAGAATTTTCTAAGGCCGGGCACGGTGGCTCAAGCCTGTAATCCCAGCACTTTGGGAGGCCGAGGCGGGTGGATCCCGAGGTCAAGAGATCGAGACCGTCCTGGTCAACATGGTGAAACCCCGTCTCTACTAAAACTACAAAAAATTAGCTGGGCATGGTGGTGCGTGCCTGTAATCCCAGCTACTCAGGAGGCTGAGGCAGGAGAATTGCCTGAACCCAGGAGGCGGAGGTTGCGGTGAGCCGAGATCGTGCCATTGCACTCCAGCCTGGGTAACAAGAGTGAAACTCCGTCTCAAAAAAAAAAAAAAAAGAAAAAAGATATTATCACCTGTAAAAAAGGATAATTTTATTTATTATTTTACAATTTGGATGCCTATAATGTCTTTGTCTTGTTTTGCTCTAGCTAGGACTTCCATTACTGTGTTAAATAACAGTGGTGAGAGTGAGCATCCTTGTTTTCTTACAGATCTTAGAGAAAAAGGTTTTGGTGTTTCCCCATTCATTATGATACTAGCTGTCTGTCATACATAGCTTTTATTGTGTTGCGGTATGTTCCTTGTATAACCAGTTTTTTGAGAGTTTTTATAATAAAGAAATATTGAATTTTATTAAATGCTTTTTCAGCATCAATTGAAATAATCACTTTTTTTTGTTTTTTTTAATTTACTGCTTTACTTTTTAAAAACGTTTAAAAATTTTTATTATTTTTTAAAATTATACTTTAAGTTCTAGGGTACATGTGGAGATCGTGCAGGATTCTTACATAGGTATACACATGCCATGGTGGTTTGCTTCCTCCATCCCACCATCACCTACCTTAGATATTTCTTCTAATGTTATTTCTCCCCAAAATCCCACCCCCTGCTATCCCTCCCCTAACTCCCCCAACCCCCAATAGGTCATGGTGTGTGAGGTTCCCCTCCCTGTGTCCATGTGTTCTCATTGTTCAACACCCACTTATCAGTGAGAACATGTGGTATTTGGTTTTCTGTCCTTGTGTCAGTTTGCTGAGAATGATGGTTTCCAGATTCATCCATGTCCCTACAAAGGACAAGAACTCATCCTTTTTTATGGCTGCACAGTAATCCATGGTGTATATGTTTCACATTTTCTTCATCCAATCTATCATTGATGGGCATATGGGCAGTCTTTGCTATTGCACACAGTGCTGCAATGAACATACATATGCATGTTTCTTTATAATAGAATTATTTATAATCCTTTGGGTACATAGTAATGGGATTGCTGGGTCAAATGGTATTTCTATATCTAGATCCTTGAGGAATCACTACACTGTCCTCCACAATGGTTGAACTAATTTACACTTCCACCAACAGTGTAAAAGCATTCCTGTTTCTCCACATTCTCTCCAGCATCTGTCCATTATTTTTAAATACATTCCATCGATACCTAGTTTACGAGAGTTTTTAGCATAAAGGGCTGTTGAATTTTGTCAAAGGCCTTCTCTGCATCTACTGAGATAATCATGTGTTTTTTTGTCTTTGGCTCTGTTTACGTGATGGACTACATTTATAGATCTGCATTTGTTGAACCAACCTTGCATCCCCAGGATGAAGCCAACTTGATTGTGATGGATAATCTTTTTGATATGCCGTTGGATTCGGTTTGCCAGTATGTTATTGAAGATTTTTGCATCAATGTTCATCATGGATATTGGCCTGAAATTTTCTTTTCTAGTTGTGTATTTGCCAGGTTTTGGTATCAGGATGGTGTTGGTCTCGTAAAATGAGTTAGGTAGGATTCCCTCATTTCATATTATTTGAAGTAGTTTCAGAAGGAATGGTACTAGCCCCTCTTTGTACCTCTAGTATAATTCAGCTGTGAACCCATCTGGTCCTGGACTTTTTTTGGTTGGTTGGCTAATTGCTGCCTCAACTTTAGACTTTGCTATTGGTCTATTCAGAGATTCAACTTCTTCCTGGTTTAGTCTAGGGAGGATGTAAGTCCCAGGAATTTATCCACTTTTCCTAGATTTACTGGTTTATGTGCATAGAGTTCTTTGTAGTAATCTTTGATGGTAGTTTGTATTTCTGTGGCATCAGTGGTGATATCCCCTTTATCATTTTTTATTGCATCTATTCAATTATTCTCTATTTTCTTTTTTATTAGACTGGCTAGCTGTCTATCTATTTTGTTGATCTTTTCAGAAAAACAGCTCCTGGAGTCATTGATTTTTGGAAGGGATTTTTGTGTTTCTATCTCCTTCAGTTCTGCTCTGATCTTAGTTATTTCTTGCCTTCTGCTAGCTTTTGAATTTGTTTGATCTTGCTCCTCTAGCTCTTTTAATTTTGAAGATAAGAGTGTCAATTTTAGATCTTTCCTCCCTGCTCATTTGGGCATTTAATGCTATAACTTTCCCTCTAGACACTGCTTTAAATGTGTCCCAGAGATTCTGGTATGTTGTATCTTCATTCTCCTTGGTTTTGAACATCTTTATTTCTGCCTTCATTTCATTATTCATCCAGTAGTAATTCAGGAGCAGGTTGTTCAGTTTCCATGTAGCTGTGCAATTTTGAGTGAGTTTCTTAATCTTGAGTTCTAATTTGATTGCACTGTGGTCTGAAAGACTGTTTGTTATGATTTCCATTCTTTTGCGTTTGCTGAGGAGTGACTTACTTCCAATTTTGTGGCCAATTTTAGAGCAAGTGTGATGTGGTGCTGAGAAAAATGTATATTCTGTGGATTTGGGGTAGAGAGTTCTGTAGATGTCTATTAGGTCTGCTTCATCCAGATCTGTGTTCAAGTCCTGGATATTCTTGTTAATTTTCTGTTTTGTTCATCTGTCTAGTATTGACAGTGGAGTATTTAACTCTCCCAGTATTATTGTGTGGGAGTCCAAGTCTTTTTGTGTAGGTCATTAAGAACTTGCTTTATATATCTGGGTGCTCCTGTATTGGGTGCATATATATTTAGGATAGTTAGCTCTTCTTGTTGCATTGATCCATTTACCATTATGTAATGTCCTTGTCTCTTTTGATCTTTGTTGGTTTACAGTCTGTTTTATCAGAGACCAGGAGTACAACCCCTGTTTTTGTTTTTTTTTTTTTTTTTTCTCTCCATTTGCTTGGTGAATCTTCCTCCATCCCTTTATTTTGAGCCTATGCACATGAGATGTGTCATCATCTCTTGCACATGAGATGTGTCTCCTGAATACAACACACCAATGGGTCTTAATGTTTATCCAATATGCCAGTCTGTGTCTTTCGATTGGAGCATTTAGCCTATTTACATTTAAGGTTAATATTGTTATATGTGAGTTTGATCTTGCCATTTTGATACTAGCTGATTGTTTTGCCTGTTAGTTGATGCAGGTTCTTCATTGTGTCGGTGGTCTTTACCTTTTGGTATGTTTTTGCAGTGTCTGGTACTGGTTGTTTCTTTCCATGTTTAGTGTTTCCTTCAGGAGCTCTTGTACGGCAGGCCTGGTGGTGACAAAATCTCTCAGCAATTGCTTGTCTGTAATGGATTTTATTTCTCCTTCACTTATGAAGCTTTGTTTGGCTGGATATGAAATTCTGGGTTGAAATTTCTTTTCTTTAAGGATGTTGAATATTTACCCCCACTCTCTTCTGGCTTGTAGCGTTTCTGCTGAGTGATCTGCTGTGAGTCTGATGGGCTTCCCTTTATGAGTAACTGGGCCTTACTCTCTGGCAGCCCTTAGCATTTTTTTCCTTCACTTCAACCCTGGTGAATCTGACAATTATGTGCCTTGGTGTTGCTCTTCTTGAGGAATATCTTTGTGGTGTTCTCTGCATTTCCTGAGTTTGAATGTTGGCCTGCCTTGTTAGGTTGGGAACATTCTCCTAGATAATATCCTGAAGAGTATTTTCCAACTTGGTTTCATTCTCCGCCTCACATTCAGATACACTGATCAAATGTAGATTTGGTCTTTTCAAATAATCCCATATTTCTTGGAGGCTTTGTTCTTTTCCTTCTTTTTTCTCTAATCTTGCCTTCTCATTTTATTTCATTGAGTTGATCTTCAATCTCTGATATCCTTTCTTCTGCTTGATCAATTTGGGTACTGAAACTTGTGTATGCTTCACAAAATTCTCATGCTATGTTTTTCAGCTCCATCAAGTCATTTATGTTCTTCTGTAAGCTGGGTATTCTTGTTAGCATTTCATCTAACCTATTTTCAAAGTTCTTAGTTTCTTTGCATTGGGTTAGAACATGCTCCTTTAGCTCAGAAAGTTTGTTATTACCCACGTTCTGAAGCCTGCTTCTGTCAGTTGGTCAAACTCACTCTCCATCCAGTTTTGTTTCCTTGCTGGTGAGGAGTTGTCATCCCTTGAAGGAGGAGAGGTGTTCTGGCTTTTGGTGATTTCAGCCTTTTTGTGTTGGTTTCTTTCCATCTTCTTGGATTTATCTACCTTTGGTCTTTGAACTTGGTAACTTTAGAATGGGGTCCCTGAGTGGATGTCATTTCTGTTGATGTTGAAGTTATTTCTTTCTGTTTTTTGGTTTTCCTTCTAACAGTCAGGCCCCTCTGCTGCAGCACTACTGGAGGTTCTCTCCAGACCCTGCTTGCCTAAGAATCACCCGCAGGGGCTGCAGAACAGCAAGGAATGCTGCCTATTCCTTCCTCTCGTAGTTTTTTTTGAGAAAGTTACCTGCCATATGGCAGCCAGAGCCAGATCACTTGGCTCCCTACCCACAGCCCCGTTTTTTTTAGGGGAATGAGTGGTTCTGTCTCATTGGCATTCCAGGCACCAGTTAAAATGGCTGCCCAGTTTTGTGCTGGAAACCTGCGGCACTGGTGTTTTGGCACCAGCAAGAATCTTGTGGTCTGCAGGCTGTGAAGACCATGGGAAAAGCACAGTATCTGAGCCAGAGTGCACGAGTGTCCAGAACAGTCCTTAATGGCCTCCCTTGGGTAGGAGGGAGAATTTTCAAGTCCCTTGCACTTCCTGGGTGAGGCAACACCCATCCTGCCTCAATTTGCCCTCCTTGGGTTACACCCACTGTCCAACCAGTACCATTGAGATGAACCTGGTTCCTTGGTTGGAAGTGTGGAGATCACTCCCATTCTTCATTGCTTTTGCTGGGAACTATACTCCAGAGCTGTTCCTATTTGGCTATCTTAATTATACGTTTTTCATTCTTCATTCTGTTGGTATGATATATCACATTGATTGATTTGCATATGTTGAACCATTCTTGCATTCCTGGGATAAATCCAAATTGATCATAATGAATGATCATTCTAATATCTTGTTAAATTCAGTATTCTAGTATTTTGTTGAGAATCCTTCATCAATATTTATTGGAGATATTGGCCTGCAGTGGTTTCTTTTTTCTTTCTTTCTTTCTTCTTTTTTTTTCTTTTCTTTTTTCTTTTTTGATATATCTTTATCTGGTTTTAGTATCAGAGTACCAAATACCCAAGGTTTATTATGGCCTTGGAAAATAATTTTGGAAGTATTCTCTCCTGCTTTATTTTTTGGATTAGTTTGAGTAAGATAGATAGTAATTCTCTTTTCACCATCTTTACTAAAAATACAAAAAGTAGCCAGGCATGGTGGTCAATGCCTGTAGTCATAGCTTCTCAGGAAGCTGAGGCAGGAGAATTACTTGAGAATTACGTGGAGGTTGAACGAGCTGAGACAGTGCTACTGCACTCCTGCCTGGGTGATAGAATGAGACTCCTTCTCAAAATAAATAAATATTTGGTAGAATTCATCAGTGAAGCTCTCAGGTTCTGGGCTTTTCTTTACTGGGAGACTTTTTATTATTGCTATGATCTACTTACCAGTTATTGGTACATTCAGGTTTTGGATTTCTTTCTGGTTCTCTCTTGGCATGTTGCATATATCTAGGAATTTGTCCATTTCTTCTAGATTTTCCAATTTATTGGCATATAGTTGTTCATAGTAGCCATGAATGATCCTTTGAATTTCTGCAGTATTATTGTAATGCCTCCTTTTTCATTTTGGTTTTTATTGATTTATTTTTTCTTAGTTTGGCTACAGGTTTGTCAATTTTGCTTAAGCTTTTAAAAAATTAACTTTTTCAGCTGGGCACGGTGGCTCACACCTGTAATCCCAGCACTTTGGAAGGCCAAAGAGGGCAGATAACCTGAGGTCAGGAGTTGGAGATCAACCTGTCCAACATAGTGAAACCCTGTCTCTACAAAAATACAAGAATTAGCCAAACATGACGGCAGGTGCCTGTAATCCTAGCTACTTGGGAGGCTGAGGTGCGAAAATTGCCTGAACCCAAGATTGTGCTACTGTCTGGGTGACAGAAAAAAAAAATTAACTTTTTATTTTATTGGTCTTTAGGGTATGTTTTTTTTTTCCTTCAATTTTATTTATGTATGCTCTGATTTTTATTATTCCTGTTTTTTCTACTAATTTTAGGTTTGTTGCTCTTGTTTTTCTCATTCGTTAAAATGCATCATTAGATTGTTCATTTGAAGTTGTTCCTCTTTTTTGATGCAGGCACTTAGAGCTATAACTTCCTTCTTAGTACTGCTTTTGCTGTATCCCACAGGTTTTGGTATGTTGTGTTTACATTATGATTTGTTTCAAGAAATTCTTCAGTTTTCTTTTTAATTTCTTCATTTAGTCATTCAAGAGCAGATTGTTTAATTTCTATATATTTGTGCCATTTCCAAAGTTTCTCTTGTTACTAATTTTTAGCTTTATTCCATTGAGTCAGAGAAGACATTTAAAATAATTTTTAAAAATTATTTCCATTTTCAAAACCTGTTTTAAAACTTGTTTTTATAACCTCATGTTGGGCCTATTGTTGAGAATGATCCATGTGCTAAGGAAAAGAATGTGTATTTTGTGCCTCTTTGATGGAATGTTTTGCCAAAATATATTAGATCCATTTGATCTACATTGCAGATTAAATCTGATGTTTCTTTGTCTATTTTCTCTCTTGAAGATCTGTCCAATGCTGAAAGAGGAGTGTTAAGCCTCCAGCTGTTAATGTTTGGGAGCCTATCACTCTCTTTAATACTAATACTATGTTTTGTATATATCTGGGTGCTCCAGTGTTAGGTGCCTACATATTTTTAAAATGGTATATTCTCTTGCTGATTGACCCCTTTATTGTTACAAAGTGACCTTCTTTGTCTCCTCTTACAGTTTTTGTGTTGAAATCTATTTTGTCTAAAGTAATAATAGCAACTCCTGCACTTTTTTTGCTTTTCATTGGCATGGAATATCTTTTTCCATCCATTTATTTTTATTCTCTGTGTGCTTTATAGGTTAAGTGTTTTTCTTGTAAGCAACAGACCAATAAGACTTGCTTTTGCATCCATTCAGCCAGCCTATGTCTTTTGATTGGAGAGTTTAGTCTGTTTACACTTAATGTTATTATTGATAAGTAAGAACTTTCTCCTTTCATTTTGTTATTTGTTTTCTGGCTGTTTTATAGTCTTGTTTGTTTGTTTGTTTCTTTTTCTTTCTTCTTTCTTTCTCTTTGTTTTCTGTTTTCCTCTAGTGAAGATGGTTTTCTCTGATGATATGATTTATTATCTTGCTTTTTTAATTTTTTTCTGTATTTGTTGTTGTTGTTGTTTTTGGCTAGAGGTTACTTTGAGGCCTGCAAATACTATCTTATAGCACATTATTACTTATTTAAGTTTTAAGTTAAATGATACATGTATAGGTTTGTTATATAGATAACTTGTGTCATGGGGGTTTGTTGTACAGGTTATTTTATCATTCAGATATTAAGCCTATTATCCATTATTTATTTTTCCTGATTCTCTCCCTCCTTCCAGCCTTCCCCCACTGTTAGACCCCAGTATGTGTTTTTCTCCTCTATAATAACACATTATTTTAACCCAATAACAACACTATTTGCACAAATAAGCAAAAAGAAAACCAGTAAAAACTCTATGCTTTAACTTTGTCCCCCTCTTTTTCACCTTGTATTTCTATTTATATCTTACTGTACTATTTCTTGAAAAGTTATTGTAATTATTTTTTTTTTATTGGTTCATCATTTAGTCTTTGTACTTAGGATAAGAGTAGTTTATACACCACAGTTACAGTGTCATAATATTTTGAGTTTTTCTATGTACATACTATTCCTGGTGAGCTTTGTACCTTCAGGTAATTATGTATTGCTCATTAATGTTCTTTTCTTTATGATTGAAGCACTCTCTTAGCATTTATTATAGGATGGGTCTTGTATTAATGAAATCCCTCAGATTTTGTCTGGGAAATTCCTTATTTCATTTTCATGTGTAAAGAATATTTTCACCAGATATACTATTCTAGGGTGAATTTTTTTCCTTCAGCACTTTAAATATGTCTTGCCACTCTCTCCTTGCCTATAAGTTTCCCTTGAAATGTCTGCTGCAAGACATATTGGAGCTCCATTGTTGTTGTTTCTTTCCTCTTGCTGGTCTTAGGATCATATATTTATCTTTGACTTTTGGGAATATGATTATTAAATGCCTTGAGGTAGTCTTAAATCCACTTGGTGTTCTGTAATCTTCTTTCTCTTTGATATTGATATCTTTCTCTAGATTTGGGAAGTTCTCTGTTATTATCCCTTTGAATAAATTTTTTACCCCTATCATTTTCTCTGCCTCCTCTTGAAGTACAGCTTTACATTTGACCTTTTGAGGCTATATTCTAGATCCCGTAGGCATGCTTCTTTTTATTATTCTTTTTTTTTTTCTTTTGCTCCTCTGACTTTGTATTCTCAAATACCTTGTTTTAAGTTCACTATTTTTTCTGCTTTTAATCAATTCTGCTAATAAGAATTGATGCATTCTTTAGTATGCCAAGTGTATGTCTCAGCTCCAGAATTTCTGCCTAATTCTTTTTTAATTATTCCAATCCCTTAGTTAAATTTATCTGGTAAAATTCTGAGTTCCTTCTTGGTGTTATCTTGAATTTCTTTGATTTTCTTCAACACAGATAATTTTAATTCTCTATATAAAAGGTCACATATCTGTTTCTCAAGGATTAATTCCTGAAACTTGGTTTAGTTTATTTAGTGAATTCATGTTTTTCTGGACAGTGTTGATGCTAGATGTTCTTTGGTGTCTGAATATTGATGAGTTAGATATTTATTGTAGTCTTCACTGTCTAGGTTATTTGTATATTTTCTTCTTGGAAAAGCTTTCCAGATACTTGAAAGGACTTGGGTATTGTGATCTAAGCTGTATCTTCTTTATGGGGCACCCCAAGCCTAATAACACTGTGGTTCTTGCAGAATCACAGAGATACCATGTTAACGGTCTTAGGCAAGATCCAGAGAATTCTCTGGATTACTAGGGAGACTCTTGTTCTCTTTCCTTACTTTCTCTCAAACATACAGAGACTCTCTCTGTTCTGAGCTACCTGATGCTCAGGTGGAATGACACAAGCACCTCTATGTCCACCCCTATGCTTACTTCACTTGGTCAGATGTGAAGCCAGCACATTGCTGTTTTGCCTAAGTCCTGCTGTAAAAAATTTCTAGCTACTACCTGTGTTCTCTCAAGGTCCCTGGACTCTACAATCAGCAAGTGGCAAAGCCAGCCAGGCTTGTATCCGTTTCTTCAGAGTGACAATTTCCCCCAGGCCTTGGGTGCGTCCACATGTGCCATACAGGAGTCATGGGCTAGAGTCAAAAACCTCAGAACTTTACCTAGTGTTCTATTGTATTGTGACTGAGCTGGCACACAAACCACAAGACACAGTCCTTGCCACTCTTCCTTTCCCTTTCCAAAGGTGGAGGAGTCTTACCCCATAACCACCAGCACTCCAGGCCATGAGGAGTACTTCCAGACTACTGCCAATGTTCCATTAAGGCCCAAGGTCTCTTAAGTCAGCTTGTTGTGAATGCTGCCTGGCTGGGACTCACCCTTTAGGGCAGTTGGCTTCCCTCTGGCCTGGGGTAGGTCCAAAAATGCAGTCCAAGGGCCAAGTCCTAGAACTGGGAAACAAGAGACTGCTTATTGCTTTATCCTCATGTAGCTAGGCTGGTACTTCAGGTACAAGACAAAGTCCCCTTTACTTTTCCCTCTACTTTTCCTAAGCAGGATTTTTGCCCCATAGCCACCATAGATGTTAATGTGCTGAGTCTTATCTGAAGCCAACAAGTCTCAGAGACTCATCCAAGGCCCTTGATGTTATACCTGCATATTACTGTCAGTTATTCAGGGCCCAAAGTCTCAGCAGTTAGTAGGTAATAAATGCTGCAAAGATCGGGCCCTCTCCTTCAAGGCAGTGGGTTCCTTTCTCATGCAGAATGTGACTAGAAATGTCCTGTAGGTGAAAGGGCCTGGAATGGGGTCCGCACAATTCTGACTGGTTCCCTATCCTGCTGTGAATGAGATTGTATCCTGCGTGCAGCACAAAGTCGTTCTCATTGTTTTCTCTTGTTCTCTCAAGCAGAAGAAAGGGGTTACTTTTGGAGTCATGAGCTGTGCAGTCTGGGGTTAGGGGAGAGATGATGTCACCACTCCCTTGGCTGGCCCAGCTGGTGTATCAATATGTTGCTTGCACCCAAAGTCCACCATCTGAAGTCCTAATCCAGCTGTAGGACTCAACTAAAAGGTGCAGTCCTTATGGACTAGACTGCCTTTCAAGTTTATTTGGAAACACAGAGTGCCATAGCCCTCAGTGCTGTGGTTTGCAGGTACTCAGGATCATACTGCTGGCATTGGCAATTTCCCTCTGCCTAGGTCTGGTTTAAGGGCTCCCTTTGTGGGTGTGTGTCACCTGAGTTTGGTCTGGGTTTCCTTTCTGACTTAGCAGGACAGCACTGAGTTCAGTGCCTCACAATTGTTGTATTCTCCCTCTCCTAGCATACAGATATGCTCTCTGCACCATGCCACAGCTACTGGGAGTTGCGGAGGGTTGGAGTCAGCAATTCAGTATTTTGTGTTTTGTTTTAATCTCTAAGTGTCTCTTTCGGTGATAGGAAGTTAAAACCGGGTACTGTGAGCTTACCTGATTTTGGTTCCTATGAAGATGTTTTTCCTGTGTAGATAGTTGTTAACTTGGTGTCCTTGTTGACGGGAATGATTGGTGGAGCTTTCTACTTTGTCATCTTGCTTCACCTCCTCTCAAAATCTGCTTAAAATGTTAACACAAGTTGCACACACAATATGACCCTAACTCATTATCATCATGTTCTTGAAATGTGTGATACAAAAAACAATGTGTAGCCAATCGATAGTTTATATTACTTTAATCAAACAATGTAAATTCTTGGTAAAACACTTAACTGTTACCAACTTCCATTCTTTTATATTTCCTTTACAAACCTACTTGTAACTGCTACTAATCTGAGCATATATTTAGATTCGGACAACTTGAATCTATGATTTTCGGTATACAGTCCTCAACCGTGGCCCAAAGAAAACTCTATTTATATCTATTTTGCTTCAGTTTCTTCCTTTAGCTCAACATAGTCTTTCTTCAGTTCAGGACCATGTCATTAACACTTGTTTTGTTTAATGTTGGACAGTTTTTGAATATAATTTTTTTTTCTTTTGGAGTTTTTGAAATACTTACCCACCCTATCTAATTTTATGTTCTTAAAGTCATAAGTAGAGATTTATATATCAGAGTACCTGTCAAGTCTTTATATCTTTCCATAAACCTCCTTGAAGAATCAACACTTTAGAATTTGTAAAGAGCTTTCAGAAAATAAGCATTAGAATAAAGCAAATTAGTGAATATGCCAAGACATATCAAATTTTCAAAAATCTCATACAATTTTGGAAATCCATATTAATAACATTTTCAAACAAATATAACTCAAAGAATTTTAAACATCATTTCTAATTTTACAATGCTTCTTATAAGCATTGTAAATAAAGAATAACAACAAATAAGCCTAATACAGCAAATAAGCGCCTTGGGCTTCCAGGGACCATTCTGGGAGGCCAAAAATTAGTCTGAGGTCAAAAGACTTAACTTTATAATTTTAATTATGAAAAGTTTGTCAAATATAAAAGATTTAAAACACTTGATCAAACTAGGATCACAGCTTACTGTAAAATAATAGTCATTCATTTAGCCAAAGTAGTAATTCAAAAATTTCAAAATTGCTGGCCAGATTCTGTGACTCCCACCTGTAATCTCTGCAATTTATTAGACTGAGGCAGTCTGATCACTTGAGGCCAGGAGTTCAAGACCAAATGTCTACTAAAAATACAAAATATTTTCTGGACACAGTGGTATGTGTCGAGGCATGAGAATCACTTGAACCTTGGAGGAAGAGGTTGCAGTGAGCCAAGATGGCACCACTGCACTCTGGCCTGGGTGACAGAGGAAGACTCTGTCTCCAAAAGTAACAATAGTAATCCAAGTGCAAAAACTTTTGCTCTTTAGGGTAAACTTTTACTCTTTAGGGAAGAGACTCAGTTTTTTTTTTTTTTTTTTTTTTTTTTTAAACTAATAAAGACAGCATGAGAAAACCAGAATATACCTCTTTCCTCTTTCTCAGTCCTTCCTTCCACACCTTTTTAATATTTTTGCAGTTTACTCAACAGGCAAACAAAAGTCTTTTGGTGTCCCTTATTAATACTATGTGAAAATCTTGTTCAAAGGAGAAAAATAAACTATACTCTCATTTTAGTCTACTATTAACATCAAGCTTAATCTTAATACAACTTTATAATCACTTCTATCTAATCTCAATAAGCTTTGATCAGACAAGATAAGATTTCCATAAACAATTATCATCTTTTATAATTTTTCCTATCCTCTTTTTCTCCCAACTTTCTGTATCAATTCAGTTTTATCTATCATTTTTTGTTTTATTGCTTCAATTTAAAACAATCTTGGCCAGGTGTGGTGGCTCATGCCTGTAATCCCAACTCTTCGGGAGGCCAAGGCAGGGGATTGTTTGAGCCCAGGAGTTTAAAACCAGCCTGAGCAAGATAGTTAGATCCAGCTATATAAAAATAAATGAATAAATAAAACAACTTTTAAATAACCTTTCAACTAGGCAAAATTACTTTTTTTTTTGAAAAAAAAACATGTTCTCATGCCTTTGTTAGAACTTTCCATATCAAAATTCATCCTATTTTCCTCATACACAATTATTTTTTATGTATCCGTTTTAATTAAATATATTAATCTAAAATGTTAACTCTTAGTAAACCTAATCTACAATGAAAAAGTAGGAATTACGAAATTTTAATTGTTATGTACCAGGAGCATAGCCTAGGACAGAGAACAGAGCTATAAAGAGAATTCCTGAAGGATCCAGCCCCTTTCAACATAACCAGGAGGCACACCTGGGCCAGGGAATATGGGATCATATCGGGCTTAGTTCTGCTCTCTAACTGGTGGGCCATTTGCTGCGGACACACATATCCCCTGGCCTCATCATGGCCAGTAGTCTAGACACCAGAATCAAAAGGCTAACAACCAGAGCTCACAAATAATTTAAGCAAGTATCAAAAATATTACAGAAACAACAGGTTATGACCTTGAAACGTCTATCAAGGTGTTTAGATGTTTATATTCCACTTTCTTAGCAATTTTAAAACTGGTTTTATTTATAAAAGGTGGCTAAAGTCACATGAGTTTGAAAAGCATTTAGGCTTATTTTTTTTAATTTATCAGCAATCATTTATTTATAAGCCAATATGATACCATGTAGACAATATCTAAACAGACATGTAGACCTGTACCCCTAAAAATGGAAACAAGCATAAAGACTTTATAGCTTTATTTTACATTTTAAAATCATAAGTCACTAGTTTAAAAGAACAGTTAGATTTAGTTATGCCTCTGTAAATGGAACAAGATAAATTTATCTGTCCCACATGCCAAAAACCTTCCCAAGTTTCAGAGAAAACAGTGTGGCAAATTTACATTTCAAAGCACAGACAGAATTTAAGCTTTTCAAAGGAGTTTAAGTGTATTTGTTAGAGGAAGATTAAAAATGGATGCCAAGGTAGCACAAAATTATAGGAATTTACCCTTGAATTTTATAAGGACACCAATTTTATTTAGATAGGTAGCTTTAACTTTAATCTCTATTTTCTAGTTGAGGCACTGAGCTCAGGGTGGGGACAACAACTGGGGCCAAAAATACATGTGCAGTTTCCAGAGCCTGATTCTTACGTGAAAAACAGGCATACTGGAAGGTAGAACACCCAGATCAATAAAAACTAAGGATCTCGTTTTTATACTAAGTCTGGGGCCAACAATAGAAGGAAACATCACAGGACTGGGCTGTGTGATGCTTCCACAGGACATCTTCCTTTGAAGATATTTCTGTAATGCTGGTGGGTCACCAAACACCAATCAGCTCACTCTTTGATCAGCCCATTCTGCTTGGGAGTTTTCCCAACACCTTCAGTGTTGAGGTTTTTCACAGCCTCCAAGTGTTCAAACTGCATCTTTCTTATCTAATCACATAAAGAATATCCCCTTGCAGTAATAACCATTCACAGCAACTCCTGTCACCTCCAGAACTTCAGCTTTCACCAGGGAATTGCCAATCATTGAAACAAAGGCCAACTGTTCTCTCATGGTAGTGTAATGCCTGGTACCCAAAAATGCCAAAGGACCAGGAAAGTCGGTGCAAAAGTGAAGAGTTTTACACTTAAAAGAAATCTGCCCATGACTTTTGGGATTCTATGAAGAAGAAAGGAAACTCCCCAAAAAGAGTATGTAGTGCCTTTTTCTTATTCCTCAAGGGAACTCAAAGCCTCTAGCAATCTGCTAGATTTGTTTTATCAAAGATGGAAAAAAAAAGAAGCAAAAGTAGAAGGAAATGGAAGAACCATCTTAGACAAGGCAATTTGCTGCGATTATAAACTGTCCAAAATATCAATAATGTTTTACATTTTTCTCAGCAAAAATTGTGCCAAGTAAAGAAGCAGACAGAGGGGCCAAACATAACTACATAGGGGATTCAGTCAACTGAAAACCTTTTACCAAAACAGGGTCTAAAAGAGAAAAAATCTGCCCTTCTCAGCCTCCCAAAAAAATCTGCCCGTCTCAGCCTGCTGGGATTACAGGCATGAGCCACTGTGCCCAGCCTCATAGAGCTCTTAAAAAATAAAAAAAAATAAAAAAAATAAAGAAAAGAAAAAGAAAAAAAAACAACACACTTTTCAAATATCAGATTTCAGCCAGGACAAACAGCCAATATTCCTGGCTTTTGATTGGCTACTATCTTTTTCATTATTTTTTTCTTATAATTTTATACCTATTTTTTTAATAGCAATGAGCTAAATATTTAGCTTTCTTTTTGGAAATAAAAAAAAAATAAATGATTAATAAGATAACCTGATCATTTGAAAACAATATTTCTATAGTAGATGTCTGGGCCACTCTGAAAGGCATTAATAAGTGTTTGTTAATTTGAAGCAGGCCAGACCTTTCAATTTTACTCTACTTACACTATAAATAATTATATACGTTGCATAACTCCTATATCTCCCTCCACAACTCCTTTTTCCCTTCTTTTGATTGTTCTATGTATCATGCAACCTGTGCACATTTTCTGTACTTCTTCACCTGTAAGTACCGTGAACTCTAAAATATGTATCAGCTCTTAAAATCAGTTCTTATGTACAGCGATCTGATAGTGTTAATTATATTAGTAATTTCCAGCAATGACTAATAGTTAATGAATATGTAAGGGATATGAGACACACGCAAAAATAATTAATTTTTTCTTTTCTTTTTGACACTGGATCTAACTTTTATTGCAAGGGCTAGAGTGCAGTGTTGCAATTATGGCTCACTGCAGCCTTGACTTCCCAGGCTTAGGTGATCATCCCAACTCAGCCTCCCAGGTAGCTGGGATTCCGGGCACATGCTCTCATGCTAGGCTATTTTTGTTTTTGTTTCTGTTTCTGTTTTTTTTTGTGTGTGTGGAGATGGGGCTTTGCCATGTTGCTGGGGCTGGTCTCAAGCTCCTGGGCTCAAGCATTCTGCCAACTTCAACCTCCAAAAGAGCTGGGATTACAGGCATGAGCCACCATGTCTGACCAAAAATAATTCCAATATTTATCAAAATGTAACAAGTATCAAAATTTGCTAAAGTAAATGCTGTGAGCGCTCAGAAGAAGGAGAGCCAATTTCAACAGAGATTGTGGGCAAAATTTGTCTTATGCCTTTAAAAAGAGGCTGATTGTTGATATTGAGGAATGGAAGAGGTCCATTGTTGTTAAAGATATTTGTTTATGGTAAAGTGCAAGAAAGAAAAAGGAAATGGCATAATTTTAGAATCCTACAGGTGATTTTGATAAGATTTTAAGAAATAGAAAGGAGAGAAAATATCAACTTGAAATAAAAGTTTTTACTTAGAACAGAGTGTAAACAACATTTTTATAAAGGACCAAAGAATAAATTTTTAGATTTAGAGAGTTACATAATCTGTCTCACAGCTACGTAACTCTGCCATTATAATGTGGGTTGGAAAGAGGGTGATCCTCCCTATCATAAAGGTCACCATGTACACTTCATGACAAAAGACAAGTTAACAAGAGAAAAGCATAAAAATGTGTTAACATGCATAAGTGATAGGGTCAGGAGGCAGAGCAAGGCCTAGGCAGATAGGGAAGGATCCCTGGAGAATCTCCAACCCACCTGACAAATGTTTATGCCAGATATTTGGTGCAGATACAGGAACCTGCATAGGAGGCTTGCCTGGGCATGTCTGCAATGAACTGAAGGTACTCATGAACTGAAGGAATGGGATGGAGTCACCAGGAATTCACACCTTATGCAGGGGAGGAGCCTGGCCTTTTCAGCTCATTTGTGATGGCCCTGGTATTCAATTTATGAGATGGAAATCTGCTTGCAGGACCCCTTTCTTTGCTGAGAGCTTTCTTTTCTCCAAATAAATTTCACCCTTCTCACCCTTTAGTGTGTCTGGATGCCTAATTCTTCTTTGTTATGAGATCAGAACCAGGATGAGCAGAGCTAAGGAGCAAAAATTCTGCATTATAAGCACGGAGCCATACAAATAATGAATAAAACCCAAAGGGTAAGATAGTTAAAGCTTATATACTTTCTTCACTGGGTAGAGGAATTTGGTGGCACTGTAAATAAATGAGCTTTAAGACTAGACAATAGTTTGTAAATGATTCTCTTTGGAGGCTGAATGGGAATCTAGGACAAACAATACCTTGTGGACAAGGTATAGGAAGGTGAGATGCAGGACTGCATTGGGCATGAAGGTTGTCTTCTTAAGTACAGTAGCCCGGGTTACCTCTTGAAGCTGCCCTCAGGAAAATAGATGAAAAGTCTGGGCACAGCAATGATTCCCAATCCCCTTTCTTCTCCAGTGGTTAATATTTCCTAGTTATTTTATGAATTTCCTAGGTAAGAGGTGTTAATTGCATTTCCTTTTGGAAAGAAGGTTTTTTTGATAATATAAAAAAAAAAAATCCAGAAAGAGTTCTTCTTGATGCTCAGAAAGAAAAAAGAAAAAGAAGAAGGAACAAGGCAAGGACAGGTGGGTAGGAGATAGTCAGAGAGAGACCTTAGTTCTGAGGGTTATTTCTGAGGCTTTTCAATGTTCTTTAATTCAAAGCGTTTAGTATGCCAGTGTGCCATATTTTGGGGTAGAATTTTCTGTGCTCTAACAATAGCAGTGAAGTAGCCATAGATTAACATAACCTAATGAATGGAGATACATTTCAATAAACATTTGTTTACAAAACAGACAATAGCTGAATTTGGCCCATGTGGCACACTCTCCTGACTCTTGGCATAGAAGATATGAGGGACTTGCATGCCATTGTAGGAAAAAAGTAATATAATTTTTTCTCACCATTACAAAGTTCCTGACTATGGCAGCTATAAGAAGAGATTAACATCATGAAGCACACAAATGTATTATATAATTTTTACATGAGATGGGAAACTACATAGGGAAATGAAGATCCAAAGAAATAGGGAAATCTGTGTATTTTTGTGCTTAGATTGAATAGTGAACAGTCATGCAGAGGTATGGTTGGACAAGGAGGATAAGATCTAATGGTAATAAACTGGGGGAATTTAGGAAGGCCTATTTGTTTAGATTATCTTCTGTGTTCCTGTATCTGCAGAGATAAGGACTTTCCTTTCTTCAGGGTATAGAGAGGGCACCATTCAAATGAAACCCTTATGACCTACTTTAGAGAAAGGGCATATAATTCTTTATGGCTTGCTTAGGGGAGAAGAGTAGGAGAAAGTCAGAGAGATTTTCTTGTTTCTGCTGCTGTCTCAAATGCCAACGTGCCACTTTTGAAGGTAGAATGTGCTGAACCCCATTTTCATTCTAAAAATGTTGATGTGTTTCAAGAAGGCATGCACAAAATCTGGAAATTGGGATGGAGATGTGGATGGTACTTTGGTAGTAGCATGTGGTTGAAAATAAAGGATGTAAGAAAGATACTTTCTTTTCTAAAACCAAGTAAATGATAAAAATTATAATTTTACGATTATGCATAGATGACCCACGACTTATGATTGTTTGACTTATGGTAATTTTGACCTGAAGATTACACAAAAGTGACACATAGGAGAAACTGTACTTCAATTACCCATACAACCATTCTGGTTTTCACTTTCAGTACAGTAATCCATAAATTACATGTGATATTGAATGACTTATTATAAATTAGTCTTTGTGTTGAATGATTTTTTTCCATCTGTAGGCTAATGTAATTTTCTGAGCAAGTGTAAGGTAAGCTAGGCTAAGCTATAATATTCTGTAGGTTAGGTGTATTCAATGCATTTTGGCTTATGTCATTTTACATTTAAGAAGAGCTTATCAGAATGTAATCCTAAAGGAAGTCAAAGAGTATTAATAGTTGCAAAATAGTTAACTAATAGAAATCAGTCAAAAGCATAGTTTAACTTTTTATACTAGTTTGAAACTAATTGATTTTTATTTCTAGTTATATTATCTGGAATTATTTAGTTGAATTTTCAAAATTAAATGAAATATCAAAACAAATCCTAGATATTTTGCAGTAATTTCTAAAATAAAGGAAAATTTTAATCTTATGGCAGTGATTATGTTACTCTCTGCTGTTCATGCCATTGTTATTTAAAAAGCCAAATTCATTGTATTCTACACATTATCGTTTTTCCCTTAAAACAATATATTAGTTGATACAGCCATGCACATAGTCCCCTAAAGTTTTAAATAGAGTGTTTAAATTATTGATTTCATGTATACATGTCAAAAATAGGACTCCAGTTTTAAAATAAGTTTCAGATAGGTGCATGTATGCATTTGCTAATGATATCTTTCAAATATCTATAGTCAGTCTTGTAGATTTTAGATGTTTTGAGAAGTAAAGACAGTTTTAATATAAATTCATAAACCAGAGGGTTAAAATAAGTGAGAATGTCTAATATTTTTGAAAGTCACATGTGCCAATCAGCCGCCACGTGACAGATTCTTAGGAAGAAACCTATGTAGGGAAGCCCTTTTTAACATGACTGTGTAGGAGGTAAGAAAGTGAGAGGCATTAAGTTATACCTTTTTAGAGTAGAAAATGGAAATTGCTCTTTTCTAACGTGTACTATGTACCAATACAGTGCAATACTTCACTTGTTCATATATATAAAAAAACTGAGGGTGATCACATAAATGCACACATTTGTTTGCATTATCAAATATGAATTAAAAGTTCTTTTTTACTTGTTTAATTATTGAATATTAGAACAAGGAGTCTGTTACTTTAAACATGGAAACTGAATTTTAGTGAAGTTAAATGACTTAATGAATATAGCAGGTAAGAAAGGTCTGCATTATCTTGACTCTTAAGTCAACTGCTCTATTTGAGAGAAGTCATTTTTCTCCATCATACAAAGAGCATTTAGCAGATCTATACAATGGAACCAGTGTCCTTCCTTACCATTTTAAATACAGTCTGCATAATATTATTTAAAATTTGGATAGAGAGCTATTAACCCTCACACATGTATTATATAGTAATAATATCAAGGCTCTCTGTTTTGCTCAGCAGTAATCTGATTCTCTAGCTGTGATAAACTGCTTTGCCTTTGGCCTTCTAGTTTAGCCATTTAGGAATTGGATTATTGTCTCATAAAACAGAGGGGCAATGATATCATTGCTTAATTATAATCGTTATTAAAAGTTCTGAATCATGCCATTATCAGGAAAAGGGCAAGCGATGGTACTTGAATCAATGACTCACAAAGAACATTTCCATTTATTTTGTGTCAGAAAAATAAAAGCACATTTGGAGTTTATATGCAAAGTGGGAAACAATAGCACGTACTAGCTAAGAGCTTAGAATTTTGAAGCAGACAGAAACGTTCGAATTCCTACTCCAACATTTACTCCTTGTGTAACCAGAGTGTTCATCTGTAAAAATACGAATAAACATTGTGTCTACTAATATTCTAAAGTTTCTTAGAAATGAAATAATACCATGTGTTTCATGTTTAACATAGTGCTTGACATGTTAGCACTCAGTAAACGGTAATAATTTAAAATAATAACACAATAATAATAATATTGATCTTAGTTATTTCAAAATGTCTTTAAATCCACTTTAAAGATATTAAAGATCAGTTCATCACCAGTCATGCTGTTCTTTTACACAAAAATATGGAACATTTTGGTTTGGTGTTATCTATGTAATTCTCTATATTTCAGATTAACATCCTCACACCTTATTTCCAAAGTATTGGGCTTCTTTCTAGAGGTTATAATGAATTCATTCATTCAATGAATATTCAGGAAATGTTTGTTTTGTGTCAATCCCAAGCATAGGAGAACAGAAAGTTTATTGCCTCCAGTAAGTCTAGTAAGTGAGGGTGAAATGATCAAAACAGGTCTCAAATATTAGTGACATTAAATTACAGGAAGGTACACTGGTAATTTGTTGTAAAACAAATCAAATGACTTAAGTGATAAATAGAGTTTAAAAGGAGCTATTGCTGGGACTGAGATCCTGGAGAAATTCTATCTGAAGGAATCTGAGATGATGGGCTGTCAGCTAGACCTTACAAATTAGTAAGAGTTTTAACAGATAATGAATGAATAACATTTCAGATTGATAAAAATGAGTAAATATAAAGAGTTATAAAACTTTGTAAGTTTATAGAGTGATCTTATATAAATTTATAGCAGACAGAAATTATAAATATTATATTAAATAAGGAGATGTAAATTACATATAGAGAAAAGCTAGAGTGAAAAGGAGTCTGAAATAGTAAAATGAGGGAAAATAAGAAATGTTCTGTTTTCAAAGGTGAAAAATATACATACTGAGGAGAACCTTATAGGAGTGAGAAATTAATTGTATCAGAGTCATGTGAAATAGGCAAGTGAAGATATATCTGTGTTCCAGGTTTATGCCACAGTAGGGAGAATAATGCAGCATCATTAATTGAAATATGGAAGAAAAAAGGTTGTATGTATGAGTGAAGATATCATCCTTGTTTCAGAATTGTTCAAGTTCCAATACCTATATGATATCCAAAAAGACATAAGCAATAAAGACAGAATAGAGACATATTTTATGCCATCCATATTATATGGGGAACCAAATAAAATCAGATGTTGTGAATGTTGAGACAAACACAAGAAGACACAAAACGCAAAATATTTTCTTGAGGATAGAGAAGGAAAGAAGAACTAGGAAGTTAGAGTAATAGTTTAAAGAGCAAGAATAGCATAAAGCCTGAAAGACAAAAAATAAAAAGTCCAAGAATAGAAAATGGTTAACATTATCAAATGTCACATTAAGTTCAAGCAAGGTGGGAAACGAGAAAATATTTGGCAATTAGGGAGTCACGAGTGACTTTCAGAATAGAAATAACAGCTAAATGATAAGGTAAAAATATATTTCAAGGACTAATGATTGAGTGAGGAGTAAGGCAGAAGACTCAATAATGATGGACTTTTGTTTTCAGAAATATGGTAGTTTAAAGTAATAGAAATGTAATTCTGGTCTAAGTATAGAGGAAATCTCCAACCAAGAGGAAACTACAATAGCATAATAATATAAGATATATAAAAACACAATAATAATGTAAGAACAAGCAATTGATAGACTCAGTTCTAGGAGAAGAAAGAATTCAATCATAAATTATTCTACGAGAATTCACTGAGTACCTATTATGTTTCCAGGGCTGTGCTAGGTACTAAATATACAAATCTATACTGACTACACAATATACCAGGTAAGATAGAAACAAAATAAATAATTATAGTATAATATGATAGGTTACTTTGAAGACACATAAAAAAGCTATGAATATGTATAGAAAGTGTCTCTAAGTCTGCCTGTTGTAAAGGAAGGAGTGAACAAAAAAGGATTCCAGATGAGGCTGCACTTTAGATAAATCTTAAAGAATAAATAAAGAGATATTCAGGATTTAGGGACAAAGGTAGAGGTAATCTAAGTGGAGGGAGGAGCTTCTGCAATGGCTTAGAGTTACAATGGAGTATAGCAATTTGAGAAGTTACAAGTTTCCCAATATTAGGGTAGAGTTTGATAAATTAATCAGGGACTACAAAGTATTTTGAAATTATTTCACAGAAGAAGCCCCATCATTGAAGGGTTATAATTAGAGAGATTCTACAATGTTTTGCATATTTAGAAAGATCAGTGAGTCTGTGCAAGAATTTGTATTGAGAGTGGATAATAACAGATATTGAAATAGACAGTGGGATAGCTATTGAAAAAAATTATATTAAAAATAATGAGGGATTGAATTAAGGTGGTACTAGAAGGGAAAGGTAAACCTGAGAAATATTTTTGACAAATCTCATGTTGGGAGGTGAAAGAGTTAACAATTTGATGCTGAATTTTTTGTTGCAATTTTTTTCTCCCCCTTGTGTGACTTGATTAAATAATGTTTACATTAACTTAGATTAGTAGTGATAATTCTAGGAAAATATATTGATTTGGACTTGCTGAACTTTTGCAGACCATAAAGCATCCAGGTAAACAAGTCTTACAGTGAGTTGGAAATAAATGTTGCATATATAAAACAAATTTGGTTTAGGAATGCAGTGTGGGAATCATCAACATATAGGTATACACGAGAATGAGTGAAAAAGAAATGTGTTTGACAACAGCAATAGATGATTCTAATAAGGGCTAATGCAAGATGTAGGCAAAGAGTGCATTTGGGGCAGCACATTGGTGTTGAATTTATCCTGCCCATGATGCTATATTTTCTCTGTGATGTAGAAAGAAATATGATCAAGGGTAAGATGAGGATTCAAGATGTCACATGATTTGCAATAGTTGTTGTTGGAAAAAGTGCAATAGCACAATCCAGAGACAAATAAAATAAATGAAAAACTTACAAAGGAAAGAGCTTTTTATCTTGCGGCCAGGTAGATAATTTTATACACTTGGTTGCTACCAGGCAGGAAGAAAAGGAGATATAGTATAATAACAGAGTGGGTAAGAGGGACATTTTAACATTTATCTCATATACTCTGGATCTTTAAATTAAAACGAGACACAGGGTTATTTTGTAAAACAGTGTTAGTGATAGTTTGTAAGTGTATAATGAGTTGAAAGCGATTTTTAGGAACCTCTAGGAGAAATTGTTCAGGTAAAACTTAAAAGACACATATCTAATTTACTGAGATAAAGAAAAAGATTTGTTGCTCTTTTAAGTTTTTTCTTTACTCAAATTTTTAAAAGCTGCACACTTTTGTTAAAATCTTAACTAACATCAAAATTGTATGTTTGAGACTACTAAAGTGTGGGGTATAAAAGTCTACTAAAATGTGAAGCACTGTGAAGGAAACAATGCTTCTTCATATCACTGCTGTTTGTCTGCATGAGAAAGACAAGCTGTATTTCCTTGCTAACTCAGCATATCAGGCTGTGAGTCCTCATTACCTTTAAACAGCCAATTAAAAGAATATACTAAAAAAGAAAAACCGTCTGTTCTTACAAGAGAAGCAGAAGTACAAGTCTAACAAAGTTCTAATCTGGGCTTTGAGTTCTAGAAAATATTGGTTAATAGATTTACAGCATTTGATTTTACATCTTACAAATAATCACACAGCACAACTAGGAGGCTAGGTCTATGACCGGGTCAGGCAGGGAATACTTTACACAATACTGTGTGATCACTCACCGTGGTCTTGACAGTTGCAGCACTTTTTAAAAAATTTTCTTTGTCTTGAGATGGGGTCTCACCCTGTCACCAGGATGGAGTTCAGTGGCTCAATCTTGACTCACTGCAACTTCCACCTCCTGGGTTCTAGCAATTCTTCTGCCTCAGCCTCCCAAGTAGCTGGGATTACAGGTGCATGCCATCACACCCAGCTGAGTTTTGTATTTTTAGTAGAGATGGGGTTTCACCATGTTGGCCAGGATGGTCTCCATCTCTTGATCTCGCAATCCACCTGCTTTGGCCTCCTAAAGTGCTGGGATTATAGGCATGAGCCACAGGTCCCGGCCTTAATTTTCCTTTTTACAGTCAACCAAAATTTATTTCAAAATAGCTTATTTCTTCATTCTACCAAGCATCTATCTATATCTATCAATCTATCCATTAATCCATCTATCCATTTACAATGTATCTTCTGTCATCAACTAGCTATCAATTTATGCAATTCTTATTAAACTCTAGACACTAAATATAACTGTTTCTTCTGAATCCAAATATTCATCTAGGTTTGACTAGGAATGGTGAATTTAATATTTGTTTAGAAGCAATTTTATGACATTTCTAACTAAAAACCATTTTTAGAGACTAGGGAAAAGATGTTGGTGAATGATACTGCGTATTGAAAATAGTTGCTCTAAAAATCATTAGACAGAAATTCTAACCCCATATGCTTTTATTTTTAATTTTTTAAAAATTTTCTATAGCCTGGATTTTAGAGACTGGGTGGTGTTATGTTGCTCAGACTGGAGGGTAGTAGATATTCACAGGCATGATTATAGTCTGTAACTACTGACTTTAGGGATCTTTCTGCCTCAGCCTCCTGAGTTGTTGGTGCTTTAGGCACACAATCATCATGCCTGTCTTGTGCTTTTATATTTAGTTTGTGTGTGTGTTTGTGTGTGTGTGTACATACATGTGTATATATGTCTGTAAGTTATTTTGTCATGTTTAAACTCATGTAAGCATATGTAAGTAAATACATATAAAATCAAAGCAATTCAGCTTTTTATTTCCCAATGGTAAACAGAATTCTGGAATTTTTTATTGTAAATTTCTTCACAATAAAAAGTAATACATCTCAATAATACTATGAAAGGCTTCTAAACACTTTTCTTTAACCATAACACCCAAGATTGCACTGTTCATCCATCTCATGTAGACAATACTATAATAGTGCATATTATTTTTTGGATGAGCATTTTAAAAATCTACCATTTATATAATTATATAATTATATTACTGGGCACAAAATAAATGTGTTTCCTTTGATTTCCACACAATTATCTTTTGTTTTACTTGTATCTTGTATTTAATTATTCTACATATACCACATACATATTACAGTCCTATTGTAGACACTGGTGAGGCACAATTTGGCCGGGCATGGTGGCTCACGCCTGTAATCCCAATGCTTTGGGAGGCCGAGGTGAGTGGATTATTTGAAGTCAGTAGTTTGAGACCACCCTGGCCAACAGGGTGAAACCCGGTCTCTACTAAAAATACAAAAATTAGCCAGATGTGGTGGCACACACCTGCAATCCCAGCTACTTGGGAGGGTGAGGCAGGAGAATCACTTGAACCGAGGATCCAGTGAGCAGAGATTGCACCACGGCACTCTAGCCTAGGCAACAGAGTGAGGCTCTGTCTCAAGAAAAAAAAAAAAAACTTAAACTTCATGGAGCACAAATACTTAATGTAGCACAGACATCAATTTAGATAGTATAGCAGAGACAATGCTGTGTTTTCACCAAATATGTGATCTTCCTACTGGCATACATAAAGACTGCATTTACCTACACCCTTTGTAGTTATGTTGGGGTCATGTGATGAAGTTCTGGCTAAAGTTATGTTAGCCAAATTAATGCATATCATGTACAAGCACATCCTAGAAAACCATGTTTGATACTTGACATTCTATTATCTTGTCCACATAGATCTTGAAAGCCTTATGATGAAGATGCCAGATGTATCAGATGGAAGCATAGTGGATTCCCGAGTCTCCAGTTGGAAGAAAACTTTCTGACACACACTGTAAAAAAAAAAGCAGTAATTACATTAAGTCACTGAGATCGGGGGTGCTCACTATAACAGTTAATTAATACTAACAGCAGTAATGCAAACAGTGTGGTTATAAGAGGAAGACAAGTTTTCTTTTAAAACATGTAAATTCCAAAGTCAGAAGCTGATGTCAGCACTAGTAAGATATACACATAGAGGAAAAATGAGTACAGGGTGTCCATGACCTTTTCAGGTAGCTAACTTTGAGCAACATGTATTTCATCTTTATATTTACATGGTTTTCATTTAGTGGGAAATAAGATGCTGCATCTGCTCACAAATGAATACCCTCCTGGGGAGTATACTTCTCCCATGGGTATGTACTCTGAGAAAGCAAAAGTTATTATAGAAAGTGACTGGAATGGATGTCAGCGGGTTCCTTATATGTTCCAGCAAAATATTCTAAGTATAAAGAAAAGAAGTAATATAAAAATATGAATCAAGTTTTATAAGAGTATTTTTTTCTACATAAAGCGTAAATTTTACCCTACAATATGCAGTTATAAAATCTTTATTCTAAGAGGAAGGAAAGAAACCAATGTATATAATATAATGTTATTTACCTACAGTGTGACATGTAAGGCTCATAAAAACCTTACACTATATTCTTCCCACTGAAGAGAAACAATAGGTCACAGAGATCAAATTATTTACCCAAGATGACATAATTTGTAAGAAAGAATTAAAACCAAGATAGTCTGAATTTCAATCTCAGTTTTAAATTATCCTTTTTCTCTGTTAGTGTCAAGTAATATTTCAAGTCCATTAACTGTAGAGAACATTTTATTATACATGTGGATTAATGCCACTGCCTATATTTTGTTCATTGGCTTTTCTTCAGTTTAGATAGTAAGATTGTAGTTGCAAAAGGTAAATTCCCCTTACATAGTTTTTCTTTTCTTTTTTTTTTTTTTTTTTTTTTT
>NW_022436964.1:27060394-27105508 GCF_009761245.1 Sapajus apella | reverse complement strand
TTTTTTTTTTTTTTTTTTTTTTGAGATGGAGTTTCGCTCATTACCCAGGCTGGAGTGCAATGGCGCTATCTCGGCTCACCGCAACCTCCGCCTCCTGGGTTCAGGCAATTCTCCTGCCTCGGCCTCCTGAGTAGCTGGGATTACAGGCACACACCACCATGCCCAGCTAATTTTTTGTATTTTTAGTAGAGATGGGGTTTCACCATGTTGACCAGGATGGTCTCGATCTCTTGGCCTCGTGATCCACCTGCCTCGGCCTCCCAAAGTGCTGGGATTACAGGCGTGAGCCACTGCGCCTGGTTTACATAGTTTTTCTAATTGTGAATGACATTAATAGATGCTAATCTTTGTCTTTATTTAAGTAGATAGTGGACTAGTCAGAATACTTACATTCATGTGAACCATTATTATTTGATTCTGAGAACTGGTGCAAGACTTTCAAGTTTGACATAAAATTTTGGTGACTGACTGCATGACTGTTTTTAAATGAATGATTTTATTTGCCAATTACAGATTTATCACACATATCCTGCATTGTTTTTTGTTCTGTAGTAAAAACTTTCCTGTTATTTACTAGCTTCTAATATCTGGGAGCTACATATCTAGTTTATTTTTGTTTGGAAATACTTGATGCCCAGGGATATTGAAGCCAATTCTCTTTTCCATGTAATGGAGGAAAGAAAAAACATGGGAAAACAAAGCCCCAGATCTTCATTCTAAATGATTCATACTTCTCTCCTATGATAGTTTAGCCAGAGCAGGAAAAAAGTAGAATAAGTGTACTCATTTGTGTCTTCTTTCTTTTTACTGCAAATGCACACTAAAAACAAATAAATTGAGTGAATAGATAAATGTGTGTAGGAGGAGGAAAAGGAAGTAGAAACAAAGCACCTAGAGTATCCTCCGACAAAATAAGTCCCTGATGAATTGTTGGCTGATCACATTTTCCTCCTGTCTTTTGGGAAAAAGAGATCCCTAGAAAACATGCTTCCACGAACCAAGCTATTCCTTTTTTTTTTTTTTTTTTCTGGGTGTAATATTTTTCTTACTGATGTTAAATATAAAGCTTCAATTATATTTTATACTGTCAAATTAAATATTATGGTATATTAGTGTATTTGCATAGCCCGGAAGAAAATTGCTGCTCTTCTTTACATGTGCATCTCCTTTTGAAAGCAAATATTTATAGAATGACAAGGCTGAATGTGATAGCTTCTTTACTCTTCAAAAATTGACAGTTTTTCGAATGGAAATGACCATGAAGTTTCATCATCGATGCTTAGTAAACAGGAGAAGAAAGCTTTCCTGATATGAGATTTATCTTTAAAATTTCTCTTTGAGTAGGCATAGAGCAGTATGTCATAGGACAGCAATGTTAGATCACATCATCCTGCTCAGAAACCTTGAATGACTTCCAGAGTAAAGTGCTAGCTTTTTAGCATGTCATTGATATTCCTTTAAGACCTAGACTTCTTTTTCTCCACAGCTTTAACTACTTTATCCATTACTTGTTTCTACAGTGATCGTGCAAATAGCTGCCGATCTTTAAGCCCAAAGCATAGTTGAATAACACTGTGCCAAAGCTTAATCTAAAATGCACACTCACAGCCTCATTTTTTAGCTCAAATCTGGATTAGACTAAATGAGGTTAGTGTGGAAAAATAATTTTCTTAGCTAATAAAAGAGAGACTATGACCAGCTGCTCTTTCCTCATTTTAACTAGTGGAATTTGAAAATTGACAGCACAAGAATATTTCAGTCCTGTATAAAATCAAGACTCTATAACATAAATAAAACTCATATTTCAAAAGTAGCTACATATCACTAGATTTCTGTTATAACACTGAAGTTATTCTTTCAAAAATATAATTTCCAAATACACATTCTTGGAAATTGAGAATCAATGCATTCTTAATTTCATGAATTTCTATTTTTTGAAATTAAAGTTCTAATAATGTTTATGATTTTCATCCCTCCATCACTTGTAATTGTTTCATATGAAACTCTCATATAATCGCTGTTCACGTATTTTGGTATAATTATTCCCCTAAATGACGTCATCAGCCCTAACTAGCTGAAAAAAATATTGTTTCTTCACGGTAAGCTTAAGAACAAAATATATTTCCAATTAAGAAAAAAAACCTTCTGGAAGAAAATTATTTGTGTGTGTGTGTGTGTGTGTGCGTGTGTGTGTGTATGTATGTTTTACTTAAAGGAACTTTTTAGAAGCCTCATATTGAGGAATCCTCTGTGCAACTTAATGACTCATAGGTAACGCCAAGGAATTAGATGCTATTATATCGTTTGTATGAATAAGATTTATAATGCTTGAGTACAGTTATAGTTAATTATGATTCATGTAGATTTGTGGATTATCTCTGGCTTTTCTTCTTAAAAGAGACAATATTAATTTCTATTTTTAAATTAACCTATATTTTCTGAACAAACTTTCTAGGCTCTTGCAACTACACATTTTACAAAGTTTAGAAACTTTTTGATACAAAACTTTTTGACATGAAGGAATTTGACATTGCCTTAGAAACCCAACATAGGAGAGAGAAAATTATTGGTTTTCCATACAAAAGTGAGAGCTTTTTAACATTAAGGTGTTGATTTCATCTGTTTACTAGAAGCTGAATTGGCTAGCTCACTTCTGAAAATGGTAACTTTAGCTCATAAACTGTAAGAAACATTGAACTATTCTTCTTTACATTGGCTTATAGGAAATGTTGATCAAAATCTGCACTTTATATATTGATTAAGGAGTTAAAACCCCATTGTAAAGAGTTCATGTGTTATATCACAGATGGACATGCAAGCATCATGGTGTGGGACTAAGGGTGTTACAGAATACTCAACAATGTAATTGAACCTTGAAGAAATAGTAGGTTCTAAGAAAAAAAGATAAAAAGTGTTTCAAGCAGAAAAAATGATAATGAACAATGTCTTAGATTTGTTAAAAAGCTCTTTGTGAGCTATTTTTGTCATATAGTACTAAGTACAGGGCAGATTCTCACATTATTATTTTTGACATGAACAATTTGGGGTCATAGTTCCATATACACTGGTATGATTTGGCTGTGTTCCCACCAAACCTCGTCTTGAACTGTAATTCCAATTCCTACTTGTCATGGAAGAGACCCAATGGGAGGTAACTGAATCATGGGGCTGTCACCTCCAAGCTGTTCTTGTGCTAGGAAGTTCTCACAAGATCCGATGGTTCAATAACAGGCTTTCCCTCACTTCACTCTGCACTTCTCTTTGCTGCCACCATGTGAAGAAGGGCATGTTTGCTTCCACATCTGTCACGATTGTTAAGTTTCCTGAGGCCTTCCTAGCCCTGTGGAACTGGGAGTCAATTAAACTTTTTTCCTTTATAAGTTACACAGTCTAGGGTATGTCTTTATTAGCAGCATGAGAACAGACTAATACATACACAAAGCAGTGTTTTAAGAAGATTAATCAGGTAACAATGTTCATGATAATTTCAAACCGAAGAGTAGGCTGAGGGTCAAAGAGAGTACTTTTTAAATAAATAATCTAAGCATAAAACAATGATGATATAATTATGACATAAAAAGTGGCAGCAGAAACAGAGATCAACACAGTGATTCAAGTTGCAATTTAAAGAATTGGAAGAACTTGGTGACTCATTCACTGTGGGCTGCAAGTTTTAGCTTAAATGCCTAGACAAATTGTTGTTTGAACAGAAGGCAGGAGGTTAAAGTGAAAACTATATGGACAAGAGAGCTTGTTAGAAAATAAACTTTTGACAAATGGTGAAAAGGTCGTCAGAAGATTTAAGCTGTAGATGTTCCAAAAATGATAGCAAAAAGACTTGATAATATTGGTGTACAGATAATAAAATCTTTAAAAAAACTCATTACATTATATGGTTTTAAGTATTTATCCAGTTCTTTAATTTTTAAATTTAGTGTTATGTACGTGCTTCCCAATTTCAGGCCCTGTTTATATGTGTATAAGATATATAAATTAAATTAAAAGATAGTTTATAATCCTATAATTTTGCTTAAATATCTCATTTTTCCCTTAGGTATTACTTTTCTTCAAAATATTTTGGGTTTTATCCTTTCTAATTTCTGTTCCTTTAAAACATTATGTTCTGGAGCAAATTTTTAGAACTTTCCAGACTGAACAGCTTGCAACTCATATTTAGAGAAATATTTGTTAATCCTCTGGGTTACTAAAGGACTTTCCTGCACTCGTAATTCTTAGAAAACATGTGTTCCTTCCACTTATCTATCTTTGATACCATGAGTTCTTTAGGTAAATAGGGCCTTTTGAAGGAAATTTGGCAAATAGAAAAATATGCATAGAAAATAAAATGTTAATTATTGCCACAAACATGCTTGAAAATATTTGTAGTATTTTTTTATTTGTGTGAATGTAGTTGTGTTTGTATATGTGTGGATTGGAGTTTTGCAGTATATTTTGTGTACTCACATTTTCAATTAATCTTGTAAATTTGTGATATTTAACTAATAATCCTTGAAGACAAGATTTATAACTGTGGCTTAAATAACCACATTACTCAATTTCCCTGCTCCATTTGTATTTCTTTCTGAGGCTGCTTCTATAGCATCTATTGAGAAGACAATGAGTGAATTGACCTAGAAACCCTGGTGGATATTAATTTGACCTGAAAGTAGATAATCACAACTGCAACACTGAGCCATTTTTTTCTTCCTCCCTCCCTCCCTCCCCCCCTCCCTTCCTTCCTTCCTTCCTTCCTTCTTTCCTTCATTCCTTCCTCCCTCCCTTCCTCTCTTTCTTCCTTTTTCTTTTTTGAAATAGGGTGTCACTCTGTCAGCCAGGCTGGAGTGCAGTAGTGTGATCATAGCTCATTGTAGTCTCTAATTCCTGGGCTTAAGGAATTCTCTCTTCTAAGCCTCCTCAGTAGCTGGGACTACAGGTACATGCCACCACACCCAGCTAATTTTTTAAAAAATAATTTGTACAAACAGTCTCTCACTACGTTGCACAGAATACAACTTGTTTCCTTATTGCACATATACAAATAAATAAGAAAACAGAATAAAGTGTTATACATTGAGAAAAAGGAATAAACTGGAAAGGAAAAAAATGAATAAATCAGTTCTGGATGAAAGAGAGAGAAGAGGAGACAGAGATTAAAATAGAGAGAATCACTGAGACAGTCAATGTAAACTTCATTGTTTCCTGTGATATTTCCAAATCCTGTTTCTCATTTTTCCTGTTACTTTGAATTATCTAAGACACCTTGTTAAAGTTGACAGATTTAGCAAATATAAGTACAGTCCATCCAGTTGCATTTAAAATTTAGATAAACAATCAACCAAGTGTTTAGCCTAAGTATAGGATAATAGTGCAATAATTGGGACATAGTAATGCTTGAAAGTTATTTGTTGTTTATTTGAAATAACTATAGGCCACCCTGCATTTTATTTGGCAACTCTCTGCCTGGTATCCTTTCTAAAAGCTAATTCTCATTTTAGCTAGAGGTGCTTTAAGAGGTTCTCTTTAAGGAAACAAACTGAGGCTGCAACTGCAGCACACATTTCACTGTATGTTTACACCATGGTTTCTTGAACTAAATATTTCACAATCATTGTAAACTAATGATTCTTCCCCTGGATAAATTCTGTAATATTCTTGGTTCCAAGATAACAACCACCTCACAATTTTGTCTTCTTTATGTAATGTCCCTTTTTAAAAAAGCCCCAAAGCTTCCGTCTATTTTGTGTCTTTTTCTTTAGGTCATAATTCTGTGGTTTTCTAGTCCTTCTTTTGAAAAATATTTCTCAACAATATACGTGATACTTGTTATAACTTGACATAAAAAGAAATAAACAGGATGTTAAAAACTTGAAGGTAAATGTTTTATTTATTTTAAGAAACTTAATTATTTCTTTGCTATTTTCTCCTCAGCACCTGCTTGACTTCTCATAGTTCTCAGTATGTTAAGAATGTGGGCATTTTTGACTGCACAGGTGGTATTTGCTTTAATGTTGAAATAAAAAATAAAGACTTTGCTACTTTTCTTTAGATTTTTCTTGTAATGTGATCATATGCCCTGACTTTTTTCTTTAACTATTCACATTCATGAAATCAAGATGTAAACTTTTAAAGCTATGCTTGGAATTCTGTGTAAATTTAGGGAAAAGCATGCCACCAAGTTGTTTCTTTGGTAGGTGACTGGTGGAATGGAGCCTTGAACCTCGCTTTGTGATAAAAGACATTCATTTTCTATGTTTCTCTTAACTATATGAAAGCAAGGAGCTCTCAACAAAGATTGTAGATTGTGCATATGGCACCTAAATAGAAAGCATGCTACACTCTTGTGTGTTTTGAAATGTTCTCTGGTAATATATGACATAGATAACATAGATGTGAAAATATTACATTTTCACCTGGACCATTAACTATACTGTCAATACTCTCTTTTTGAGAATGTACATTTCAGGTGAATCTGCTATTTTTAGACATCCTGGAGTATATAATTTTCTTGAATTGTGAGTGCCTAGATGCCATGGGTAGATTATGTTTTCTTACTCTACTGCAGCGTCTTTTCAATCTGAACACATACAGAAATGAAGAGAAAAAAATGTTTCTCAGCGTTTTAGCATACTTTCCTAACTTTCCTTCAAATGGGTACAGAGTGATACAGTTACAGAGAAATTTGAATGTATTAGAACAGTATTTCTTAATATCATTATTCTTGAGGATCAAAAGTAAATGTGTTCTTTTGCTCCCTGTAAACAAACATGCAATATTATTTCCATATACATGCACATATACATCTGTAGATATATTTATATAATTATCCAAGAAATGCATTTGACCATTGTTCTAGCTTAGAGAAAGATCTTGAGTTGGTGACTTTCATTTTCATATATGTTCAGGTGTTTAGCAATTTCTTTTTTTTGAGAAAGGGTTTCACTCTTGCTGCCCAGGCTGGAATGCAATGGCACAATCTGGGATCACTGCAAACTCTGCCTCCCAGCTTCAAGCAATTCTCTTGCGTCAGCCTCCCAAGTGGCTGGGATTACAGGCCCATGCCAACAAGCCCAGCTAATTTTTATATTTTTAGTAGAGATGGAGCTTCACTATGTTGGCCAGGCTGGTCTCGAACCCCTGACTGCAGGTGATCCACCCACCTTGGCCTCCCAAAGTGCTGGGATTACAGACATGAGCCACCTCACCCAACTGGCAATTTCTGTTTTATACAACTATTCCACTAAATGTCCAGGACTCCACCTTTTATCTCAAGCTATCAACAAAAGAAATGCTGTTTGGCAAAAGTCGGATGGTGGCTGATATTGAATGTGTTGCCCTCTCCAGATCTTATGTGGACACGAAATCTCCAATGTTGGATGTGGGGCCTCGTGAAAGGTATTGGATCATAGAGGCAGATCCCTGACCTAGTGCCATCACCATGCTATTGAGTAAGTACTTTCTCTGAATTTAAGTGAGATCTGGTTGTTTGAAGAGCTTAGTATCTTATCCCTTCTCTCCCTTGTTCCTGCTCTCACCATGTGATACACTGGCTACACTTTGTCTTCCGCCACAATTGAAATCTCCACGAGGCCTCACCAGAAGCTGAGCAGATGCTGGCACTATGCCTATGCAGCCTGCAGAACTACGAGCCAAATTAAACTTATTTTCTTTATAAATTACACAGGCTTGGGTAATTATTTAAAGCAATGCCAAAATAGACTGACATGGTAGCTGTATTAGTTTTTTACAGATAGAATGTAATAGGTTAGATATCAATTAGGTGATATATATAAAGGTGATATTGTAAAGGTAATATCCTGAGATAAAAGCCACAAACATAGTGACTTAAAACAATAGAAATTTATTTTCTCAAGTTCTGGAGGCCAGAAGCCCAAAAAGGTGTCAACATGGCCACATTTCCTCTGAAGGCTGTAAAGGAGAATGTGTTTCTTGCTTTTCTATGTTCTGAGGGATGCTGGCATTCCTGGACCCATGGTTATGTCTGTTTAATCCCTGCCTTTGTCTTCACAATGCCTTCTGCTCTGTGTGTCTGTCTAGTCTCTCTGTAGCTTTCTCTTTGAAGGATACTTGACATGTTATTTAGGGCCCACCAGAATAATCCTCTCACTTAAGAGTTTTAATTGATTACATTGGCAAAGACTCTTTTCTACAATAAAGTATCACAGGTTCAAGGGATTGGAAGGTGGGTTTATCTTCGGGAACATTTTTTTTTTCAGCCAACCACAAGGCCTAGTTAGATCTAAAGCTACCAATAAGCATCACTCTAACAAGGCAATAATATTATGTGACATTTTGGCTGTCAGGAAGAGGGTCTTCATGAATCCACCTAGAAAGAAAACTAATAATTCTTTGACACACACACATCATATGACCCATTCAGGTGGGGGCTGATGGTTTCTGTATTCTAACTAATGTGTTGTGCAGGAACTGGATACTGGTGATAGAACCCACAAGAGGATAACTTGTGAATCTGTGGCTGTTTACTCAACTCCAGTCTACTTAAAAAAAACTATTTGTGTCTCCCATCAACTTCTTTCTCATCATATCTCCACTTCCACTATCTGACTGAGAATCTTTAACTTGTCTTCAGAGTTAGGGGTTAGGCTTGTCTTGAGAGTTATGGGTTAGGTCCCAATTTGTGTACCTACTCATCATATGTTCCTCAAACTTTTATGTACCCAACTCCTGTGAGTGAGCAGCAAATCCCCCCAAACCCATATTAATACATAATATTTTATAGATATATATTAATTTCACTATATAACAAGCTCAGAGAATAGCAATCAGGTTGAATGAAAGTTACTAGTAACATAATAATTATTCCTAAGCAAAGAAAAAATGTATTTTATATAATAATGAACATGATTACTTCATAATAAAAATTTCAAAGGGGACAATAATATTTTATAAGTTTACGTTTTGACAAACAGTTATGTTGAACATTTACTAGTGAAAAAGTTAAAATAATCTGTGAGCATCGAGGGTTTTGAAATGTCCCAGAATTATTTAGAATTTTAAAAGGTCAATGAAGATAGAAAATATGAGAGAATATGGAATATGTACTGACTCAGGAAAACTATGAAATGTTCTTTTATAACTAAAGCCATATTAATTCAATTCAATTTCTCTTAAAAACCTTTACCAAAGCCTCTAGTTTATTATTATTAGACATGTATGGTTATAACAGAGAAAAAAGACAAATTATGCCATATTTTGCATCAACTTTCTAAGTTCATCAAGGGCTAATTTTTCTACACTCTAATTTATACTAAACATAAGTTCTATTTGTTGTCTTTGAATATGGCAGTTGTGTTTTTCTTTTCTATATGCCATCCAAATAGAGATTATTTAATTATAATAAATTTATTTAACAGGACCATTTCTTCAATGTAATCAGATATGTCCAATACCTACTATGCCTGCTCAAAATAATTTTACAGCCTATACAGAGTAGGGAAGTAACTAAGACACAAATAAACATAGAGAAAACAATTACCTTTTTATAAGCAAAGAGATCGAAAGTGCCAAAAGGACTCTTTATTTTGTTGGATAATTTTTATATGCAGTTTTCCTTTATAATTGTGGAAGTTCTGCTCTCATGGTTGGCAGGCAGGAGAAATTCAGCTTGATTTTGTTTAAGGATGTAAGAGGAATTTATTGTAATTATAGATGTTGCCAGGCATGGTGATTCATGCCTGTAATCCAGTGCTTTGGGAGGCTGAGGCTGGCGTATCACTTGAGGTTAGGAGTTTGAGACTAGCCTGGCCAACATGGTGAAACTCTGTCTCTACTCAAAATACAAAAATTAGCAAGGCATGGTGGTGGGCACCTATAATCCTAGCTACTCAGGAGGCTGAGGCAGGAGAATCACTTGAACCTGGGAGATGGAGGTGGCAGTGAGCTGCGATTGTGCCACTGCTGTCCAGCCTAAGTGACAAGAGCAAGACTCTGTCTCAAAAAAATAAATAAAAATAAGTACACACATGAATCTTGAAAAACTGTGAGATATAATTTATTCCTATATCCAAGGCTGCCCTTGCCTCCTCCATCTCTCCCTCCCTTTGTTGTGACGCCATTTGGCACAGCATGGGATCCCATCTCCAGATGTAACTGCTCTGTGTTTCTTATGAACCTTACTGTCTTCATTCTCATAAACCCATTAGCAAAAGCAGGTTCCATCTTTTAGTATAGATACCCAATGGTGGAAAATGGTTCTATATCCATATTCTAATCATCAGGGACATTTGCTTGAGCTTCCATCTTTGAATAGATTGAGTGTGGTTGTTTGGGCAGAACAGTATTGCTTAAGGATAATAGCTCCACAATGATCATGTGGGCCATGTGGGAGAGAGGCCATTCTGAACAGAAGAGTGCTAGCAGACATTTTTGTATGTTCCCACCATTCTGCTCATCAGCACTAGCCCATTAGTCTTGAATATAGTTAAGTCTTGGCTTTCTTTTCAGACAGGTCACGTCCACTCCTTCCTCCTAGGGAGTTTTGCCTTTGGATAAGAAAACTATATAAGAAGAAAGGAGAAAAATAAGTCTGTTTCACAACTCCATTTCACACTTATCATTCAAATTGGTCCTAATATATTATTCACTCTTTTTACCATATATTTTAGCTGATTTGCTTATTTTCTTCTGCTGCACCACTGCAATAGCCTTTGGACAGGGATGTCTCCTTCTGATTGAAATCTTTCAAAACACATATACCCTATCTCAGATCAGATGTGGATATTTCAAGACCTTACTCCTAAACATTTCATAGTTTCTCATGTCTTATTCTAACTATTAAGAAATTTTCAGTTAAAAATAAAGGAGATAAATCTTTGTGAAAATATGCAAAAGCAAAATAAATCATGCAGTTTAGTAAATAGGTGACTCAGAATTATGATTAGAAAGATTGCAAAAAGGTGGTGTGTATGTGGGAAATTTTTTATCAGTAATTTCTCATGGCATTTATCACTGAGAATTTGTATTATATTTAATTTATATGTATGCCCCATCTGTCCTACCAGACAGTCAGCACCTCAAGGGCAAAAATCCACACAAGTGACATTGGACCATTTCGAAATTTAACACTAGAATTTGCACTAGTTTTTGTCTGTTTTTGTTTTTAAGGAAAGCAAAGAATTAAAAGAATGGCTGCTTCATAGACAGAGTTGACAGGATTTGCACTAAATAGGATTATAACATATGGTAAAAGAAAAAAAGGTGCTAAAAGATCAGACAGCAAAAAAGAGAAACAAACAGTAAAGAAGAAAGAATAAAAATGGAGGAAAAAGACAATAGTAGAGATAAGAATTTAAAAGTGTGTGGAAGGGAATAGCTGAATAAACATTTATTTGATAGCATATTGGTATAACAATGCTGAGGGTGGCAGTACGTTAACATAAGAGTTATAAACTACATGTAAATGAAGAAATGTATTAAGTGTATAAGAATTAGCCATAAACTTTTATTTATTTATTTATTTTATTTTATTTTAAGTTCCAGGATACATGTGCAGGACATGCAGGTTTGTTAACACAGGTAAACATGTGCCATGGTGGTTTGCTACGTCTATAAACCCATCACCTAGGTATTAAGCCCCAAATGCATTACCTAATTATCCTGATGATCTTCTTCCCCTTGCACCCCTGACAGGCCCCAGTGTGTGTTGTTCCCCTCCCTGTGTCCATGTGTTCTCATTGTTCAGCTCCCACTTATAAGTGAGAACATGCAGTGTTTGGTTTTCTGTTCCTGTGTTAGTTTGCTGAGGATAATGGCTTCCAGCTCCATCCATGTCCCTGCAAAGGACATAATCTCAAGCCATAAACTTTTAATTAGAACATTGAGGTTGTTATTCATGGGATCAATAATTCACATATTCTAGTCTAATCCACAAAGTTAGAGGCTTCAAAAAAATTCCTGGGAAAATATATAGCAGTTAATACAGTAACCAGAAAAAAGAAGGAAGCCCTTTTTCCTTTATATTTTCTCCATTTGAAGGTAAAGTGAAGCTCATTGTCATCAAGTTTATTATAATCAGAAGTTAATCACAGGATTTCAGGGTCTCTGATGTGATGACAACACAGATGTCTAAAATTTTACAAGGGGATATTCCCATTTATTCTTATTATTGTGAAATTTCTTGAGATTTCATGGTAAAATGTAAGTTATAAGCATACAGTTAACATAACTCATTAACATATGAAATATGTGTACATAAATATTTATCAGACAATCAGCACATCATTCAAATATTTTCTTACCATTCTATTTTCTATGTGGTTGCCACCCTATAGGCAGCATGGAAAGATATAGAAGACATATGGGATATAGCTCATTCCCCTACAAAAGTTAGTATCCCTTTGGGAATGATATGACAAATACTGAGACTTCGCATGCATAAAGGCAACATACTATGATTAGCAGGGAAATTGAAAGAATAATCAGAGGTACAAGATAGCTAGAAACATTGCCCTAGTAAAGGGAGATTCATCAAAAAGTAGAATATGGGAAACAAGATGGCCAGATAGAATCCTCAAGTATCATCCCCCTGCAAGAACACTAAACTGAACAACTATTCATGCAAGAAAGCACCTTAATAAGAACCAAAAAATTAGGTGAATGATCATAGTACCTGGTTTTAACATAATAACATAGAAAGGCACATTGAAGAGAGTAGGAAAGATAACCTGGCATTGCCTAGACTAACCCTCCCCCAGTCTCAGATAACCCTGTATGGAGAGAATCTGTGTGCTTCAAGAAGGGAGAGAAAAGTGATTGTGAAACAAAATCTATTATGTGTCCCCAGTAGCATGTTGTCAACACTAAAAACAAAAAACCCAGTAGAATATAAACCCAGTAGAATATAAACAAGGTCTTAAAACAATATGTAGGGTTTGGCCAAGTCATTTAGACTTTGACAAAATTTCATGATTTCACAAATTTAAAGCACCAAAAATATTTATTTTCTTATCCTTATATGAAAGAATGGGGGGTTAGGGTGGTGTAAGTGTGGTCATTGTGTGTGATTTTATGTTTGTCTTTCTTTTTGTAACCTGTAAAGAAAATATGATAATAATGATTGTTTCATTTGAAACATCAAACTGATGTTTTCTTTTTCATTTCATATTTCTGCAGAATATGTAAGGCTACCATCACATCTTACTCTGTTTATGTCTTTAACTAATTCTAATTTAAAATAGCAGCAGCAAAGCTCATCAGATGCTGGTAGGTCAAACAAAATGAACATACTCAGAATTATTTCATAATCTGAATATACTATAAAAAATAAAATAAGCTTTTGGGAGGTAGGATAATAGTGACTGACTTAAAGAAATTTCTGCCTACTACCCAGGACCTACACTTAACATAAATTTATGGAATAAGGTGGATGTAAGTATCCCCTTGTGGTTTCAGTTCATTTTACCTTCCTGGTTATATCAGTGTAATTGGTTCTAGCAATAAAGTTTGTGTTACAAAATTTATTAGATAATAATTAGATGAGTCTAAAAGACTTTTTTTTTCTTTTAAACATGCAGTCTATTTATTGTTTCAAAATCTCATAATCTCATCCATCCAATTTCTTGTTTGATGGGTCTCACTTTTTTCTTAAAGTAGATATTAGAACAGTCATCCTAATACCTAAAGACTGGCTCATATTGCGAAATATCGTATGTCTTTAATAGACATTAGCTTAACTAGATTGGAAGTTGTCCTCCCTCCCTCGAGAATTGTGTTTATACCTTCTACCATCCTCAACATGGTGAAACCCCGTCTCTACTAAAAATACAAAAATTAGCTGGGCATGGTGGCACACACCTTTAGTTCCAGCCACTTGGGAGGCTGAGGCAGGAGAATCACTTGAATCCGGGAGGTGGAGGTTGTAGTGAGCTGAGATCATGACACTGTACTCCAGCCTGATGACAGAGCAAGAGGAAGATTCCATCTCAAAAGATACAAAAAAGAAAAACAAGAAGTAAAAATAATGTTTGAAATAGTGATGGAAAATTTGAATGGGGAAATTTGATGGGAATGAAAATTCCATCATCCCCGTTCTTTCCATAATTTAACAATGTTTTACATATTGAACATCAAAGACATACTTAGCAGCACCTATGAATGACTGAGACACAGATACCTATCACCTGCTGGCCCCGGGTCTCTGCAAGGCAAAGTCAGTCAGGAACAAAGAGGCCTCACACTCAAAATGCATAAGTTCAGGGATTTACAACATTATTTAACTTTTAAAAACCTTGAATATTTGATACAACTAAAGAAAAAAGCTATAAGTCATGACCAAAAATAGAAAACAAAATTTGAAAACAAAGTTGACTTATTCTTTTACAAATAAGCACAAAGATAATAAACAAGGACACATATTAGTGAATCTTAAACATACCAGTAATAGAAAACTATGAGATGACTAGTATAAAGAAGTATAATCAAAGTTGCTTGGGAAAACAGTAAACATCAAAATTAAATATATGCATATATAACATATAAAAATAAATGTTTTTTATATAGGAAAAATGTAAAGCATTTATAGTAGAAAAACTATATATCTCTTTCTTCTTATATACCCAACAACTAGAGAAAGAGGGCCAAATATGTCTGTATATTACAAAAAATATATTATAAATTTATATATGCTTATGTATATTTCTCCATTGTTAAGTTACAGTGTGAAATTTCATTAACTATGTTAATAAAATAATTATCCTTTCAATTTTCTTGGAAACTATATAATTGTCTGCATGCAGCTTTAAATTATTGCAATTGTATTTGACTCATCTCTAGTCAAAGTGCTTAAAAACACCATAGGTGACCACTTCCAATGGAATAAGAAATATTGAAACTGGAAATCATTGGCATGCAGACACCCACATCGCTTAAAGAACAAAAACAATTCAGCTATGAAATCACATAGATTACAAACAAAATGTTTGGGCAGGGTGATGACAATCACACATTGTGTGAAAACAAGCCATTTATTTTTCATGGGAACTGACAGATGAGAAGCTACAAGGCAGGTAGTTAACAGAAGCAGCCACCACTGTAAAATATTTCACAAATGCCAGAATGAACAGTTGGAGATGCAGCCAACTTTCCAAGTTAGTCACAGTTACAACCATTTCCTAGTATAGTCTGAGATAAACAGAGGAAATTAGTCCAATCTGAAGCCCTCGTCCTTGCCTCCAATAACAGGGAACAGAAAGGTATGGGCTGGCATACATATTAGTAATTTTCATCTCCAATATGTAGTTCAAAAAACGAGGAGTAAAAGACAGAGTTAAGCTGATTCCTTAAAAGTAGCTCTGCTTATCAAAGCACATACTGTTAGATATTTGCTAATACACCACAATCTTCTCATGCAAGAATTATTATTAAGAAAACGCCATTTTCACGATATTGATTCTTCCTAACCATGAACATGGAATGTTTCTCCATCTGTTTGTGTCCTCTCTTATTTTGTTGAGCAGTGGTCTGTAGTTCTCCTTGAAGAGGTCCTTTACGTTCCTTGGTAGCTGTATTCCTAGGTATTTTATTCTCTTTGTAGCCATTCTGAATGGCAGTTGATTCTTGATTTGGCTCTCTTTAAGTCTGTTATTGGTGTATAGGAATGCTTGTGATTTTTGCACATTGATTTTGTATCCTGAGACTTTGCTGAAGTTGCTTATCAGTTTCAGGAGACTTTGGGCTGAGACGATGGGGTCTTCTAGATATACAATCATGTCATCTGCAAATAGAGACAATTCAACTTCCTCCTTTCCTATTTGAATACCTTTTATTTCTTTTTCTTGCCTGATTGCTCTGGCTAGAACTTCCAGTACTATATTGAATAGGAGTGGTGAGAGAGGGCATCCTTGTCTAGTGCCAGATTTCAAAGGGAATGCTTCCAGTTTTTGCACATTCAGTATGATATTGGCTGTTGGTTTGTCATAAATAGCTTTTATTATTTTGAGATACGTTCCATCAATACCTAGTTTATTGAGGGTTTTTAGCATAAAGGGCTGTTGAATCCTGTCAAAGGCCTTCTCCGCATCGAGATAATCATGTGGTTTTTGTCTTTGGTTCTGTTTATGTGGTGAATTACGTTTATGGACTTGCATATGTTGAACCAGCCTTGTATCCCTGGGATGAAGCCTACTTGATCATGGTGGATAAGCTTTTTGATGTGCTGTTGCAATCGGCTTGCCAGTATTTTATTGAAGATTTTTGCATCTAAGTTCATCATGGATATTGGCCTGAAGTTTTCTTTTCTTGTTGAGTCTCTGCCAGGTTTTGGTATCAGGATGATGGACAGGGAAAATGTAGCACATATACACCATGGAATATTAAGCAGCCATAAAAAACGATGATTTCGTGTCCTTTATAGGGACATGGATGAACCTGGAAGGCATCATTCTCAGCAAACTGACACAGGAGCAGAAAATCAAACACTTCATGTTCTCACTCATAGGCGGGTATTGGACAATGGGAACACATGGACACAGGGAGGGGAGCACTACACACTGGGGTCTGTTGGAGGGAAATAGTGGAGGGACTGTGGGGGGTGGGGAGTTGCGGGGGAGGGCATGGGGAGAAATAGCAGATATAGGTAAGTGGGAGGAAGGCAGAAAATCACACTGCCAAGTGTGTACCTATGCAACAATCTTGCATGTTCTTCACATGCACCCCAAAACCTAAAATGCAATAAAAAAAAAAGAACAAATAAAATGCTTGTGCCCATTAAATTACCAAGTTTCAAAACTTTGTTTCTCCCTTTTAATCTTCAATATATAAGATTTTGGGCAATTGTGTGTTGCTTATTAGGTGAACAACAGAAAGGTATTATACTCATTCTTTAAAAGGAATTCTTTAGCGAGTTATTATTAACATAACATTTCTCCAATCCCTGAGTTCTTCTATACAGAAATAATATGAATTTTTGGCTTGAATATCAGGGTGATTTTGTTTCTCTAAATGTAAGAGGCTTAAAATTGCTAAATCGTTTGTTGATTTTGTTGCTGTTTTTAATCACCAGACATTAGTGCACATATGGATTCCCTAAGCTCAAAGGTGGATTATTTTTGTGCCATATTACAAGAGCTGAGTTTGCATCTTTTACTAAATTTACATTTTTGGGAAAATAATAGAGCAAAACCTATAACATAAAGAAGATATTTGTTTCTGGCAGTGATTCAGAGTATTTGTTTGGAGTATAAAAATAAGTAAGATAAGAGGCATACATTCTAATGACTAAATAGTAAAGTGAGATTCCACAGAAAAACATCAATCTACATCCATAAATAAGGAAAACTACACAGGTGATCTTGCCACTATAGTGCCAATTTAAATATATCTAGCAACCAAAAGAATGCTGTACAAATCTGTCTGGATTTTCACATGGCTCTAATGGTTAAATAAGCTCTGCTTCAGTCTGGTCATTTGGTATGCAAAGTCCTAGCCTTAGGATATGGAAATCGTGCATTTTTAAATGGATAATATTATATGAATTACTGGATTTTTTTCATTAATGAAAATAATTTTTATAGAAAGATTAATGTTTATCTTTTAACTATTTTTCAGTAAATGCAGAAACAAGTTGTATATTCATGCCTGGCATTTGATGAAATACATGATTATTTTCTGGGACTCCAAAGATATTTAAGAGACTATTACATGGGATATAACGCTCATAAGGATTATACGGTTGGAAGAGTTAACATATGTATTCTCAGGGCAACTGCAAAAGGGGCAGCATTTAGAACTCTCATGTAGTGTGAGATAATGGATGTGAAAGTATTTTGTAAACAGTTAATACTTGTAGCGAGTATTATTTCCCAGCAACATTGTAGGCCTTTCTTTTTTGTTCAGCTGCTTTATATTTTGAAGATAGCTTATATTTTGGTCTGATCTCATGCACTAGGTCATGATTCAAACTCACGTCACTGTGCTCAGTCATCTACTTTGTTGATGATCAGTCAGAAACTCAGACTTAAGCCTAAAGGTTAGTTCATGAATGGGTACATGACTCAATTAGGATCATGAACAGCCAACAATAAACATACTGGAGATTATGGATAAAAGCTCCCACTGTTGAAAGAAAGCCAGGAAGAAGAAATTGGTCTTAATTTGCTAGATATGCAAGTGAAAGGCTTAGGAAAGCTAGAGCCATTTTTCTATGAACAAGAATGATCACGAGGTACCCCAGAGGCCCCAGCGTAGTGACTCATGCCTATAATTCCAACACTTTGGGAGGCTGAGGTGGGCAGACCAGGCGAGGTCAGGCGTTTGAGACCAGTCTGGCCAACATGGTGAAACCCCTTCTCCACTAAAAATACAAAAATTAGCTAGGCACATTGGCATATCCCTACAGTCCCAGATAGTTCGGAGGCAGAGGCATGAGAATCACTTGAACCCAGGAGGCAGAGCTTGCAGTGAACCAATATCATGCCACTACACTCCAGCCTGGGCAACAGAGTGAGACTCCATTTCAAAAAAACCCAAAAAACAAAACACACAAAACAAAACAAAAAAAACAGAGGTATCCCAGAGCAGGGAGATACACACAACATTAGAGAAATGAGACCACACTGCCTGGATCAAATCCAAATAAAGCCTCTTATACATCTGAATTCCAATTGTATGAGCTAATCAAGTTTCTTATTTTTAAGTCATTTTAAGTTTTCTGTAACTATGGACAAAAGCAGTCTAAGTAATCAATGGAATGCTGTAAAAATGTAGTGAACAAATGTGCCTGAATAATATAACCTACCACTGTAATACTAAAATAACACTGGCCTAACTGAAATTTGAAATGGCCTCAAAGTATGATGACATATGGACAAACTATCAGTGATTGCGATAGAAAGTCCATCTCAAATGGTTTTATCTCATCTGAAAAATAATGCTGTCAGATACTATAAAGAGAAAACATAAAAAAGGGTAAGTCATTGTCACTTCAACAATACGTATGTAAATTCTAATCCTATATTTTAAATGATGTGTTAAAAGCCCCCTTTTCACTTTTGATCAACATTGTAACAAAACTGTAATTATCTATGTGAACATAATAATTACTGTCAAACTGATTTTAACATTTAAATAAGGCAAATCCTTCAAATACATAATCTTAAAGCACACACACAAAAAACTGACTTAAAGTTATCTTGAATTAATACAGAATATAAATTCACTTATTAATTTCCCCTTCCAAATATTTTTACAGTTATGTTGTTTTGCTCTTGTAGAACATGAAAATATAATCTGTAAAATACAATTTGAAAAATGAAGAAAATGGCAAACAAATATTTTAGAAACTGTATTTCTGAGATGAATGTAGGTAACGAGCAGTATTTTCATTCTAAAGAAAAATTGCAAAACATATTAAGTGAAAAATTATTATAATTATTAGAAACATATACTTGGCTAAAAAATGAAATTTTAGTGGCATTTCTAAAACATGGCATCCCTATAAAAATAATAAAAGTATGCTTAAACTAAATTTATCTTAATTATTCATTCATGATTTTTCATGATCTGAATTTAATAATAACATAACATTTTACGAATAGTACCTATATACATTTAATCTTTAAAGTGCCCTGGAAATTTATAGAACGAGGAAGAGAAACTCAGAGGTTTCTATGACTTCTACAGTAATGTATAATTACTAAATATGCTGAGGCTTCTAATGTAATTTCTTAAGCTATGGTCCTTCAAACATTTAGAAAAAGAGAAATATCTGCATTTACATGATAGACTACTTAAAATGTTTTCTTTCACCGATTTGTTTTATCTATATATAGATACAGCATATTTATAAAGTAATAAGCAATTAAGAATTGTATATATATTTTTAACTAAAGTCCCAAGGTCACACTTGCATAAAATTTATTTCATAGGTATTTAAATGCATGCATATACATTCTTTGGGAATATAGTTCATTTGATTAGTTTTAAGACTTTTTTTCTATATGAGATTTTGATGAATCTTGTATTTAATTCATGATTAACTAATTTATGATTATGTTAATATATTTAACATGTGAAAACATTCAAAATCAATACGTGTTTTGACTTCAATCAGCAGCACACCATTTTTAAAATTACTATGTAATCAACTCAATATGCACAACCAAGATGTCTCCATTGATCATAAAATACAGTAAAGGAGAAAAGATATTTTTATGACTTACCTCCCTACTATTAATGTCTACAGTACCAATAACCATGCTGTGGATATAACAATGAAGGAAATGTTTTTCCTCTTCAGATAATATTTTCACCAGTAGACACTTATGATTAACTGGGCACAAAAAGGAAGGCGTGGTCAGATCTGTCTGAGGGAGAGATTAATAATAGTATCTGAGTGTCAAAAGTTAATTAGACATTTTCTAAGCCGGCTGGAATGAGAAAGGAATTTTAAGCAGAGGGAGCAACGTAAGTGACAATACAGATACTTACAGATCCAATTAATCATGTCTATTAAGCACCCACTCAGGCCTACTCTGCTGTTTGGATAATGGAAAAGTTACATAAAACATTGTCAAAGTATTAGTGCTCCCTAAATATCTACAAAAAATAACGTTCGTTTTTTTTTAATTTTTCTGCTGAAATTTTCTTAGAGTGACAATGAATATCAATAGTAAATTCAAGAAGAACAGATAGTTATGTGCTTTCACTTTAATAAGAATATTCTAAGCAATACTATACAGGTATATATAATTACTAAACATTTAAGTTCTAATCATTACCACCATCAAGTTTTGCCCTTCTGTTTCCATTTTCACCCAAATAAATGAGAAGATATTAAGAAAAACAAAGTGTTGGCTAGCATATTCTGGATTGCCTGTGCATACCACCTACATTCCACCAAAAATTGCCAGTTTCTATGCACTATGTAGACATGGCAACTAAGTTATTTTGGTTAAGTCATTTGTTTTATTTGCAACACATGAGCCTTCATTTTCATGGAAGAGAGAAAACCCAAATAATACTAAACTGCTCCATAGAATAGAGTGGAATCAATTTTAAAGACAATTGCTTTTATTTAATACATTTGAGCTTTCAAAATTATGTTTACTTTTTAAGCATATTTCTGAAATTTTATAATCTCATAATACATTTCTGTTTATATATGCAGAATTATAGAATTTCCACAGAAGTATTACAATTTAAGAGATAATTTAAGGAAGCATACTAAGAAGGCTCACCTTTAGTAATAAGACAAGAAAGAAAACTCAGATGAATTTAAAACTTCAACTACAACTATATGAAGACCCCCAAAAATGTGAGTTTAATCAATGCAAAGATAAGCATTCATTCCAATTGCTTTAGAAATGTATTATAAACCAAATAACGTTTGAATTTTTTTCACATTTCAAATTCTGCACACTAGAAAATACATATTCTGTTTTTTTAAATCTGGCTATAAAAATTATAGGATTCAAATTGTTTTCAATATTCATTATTTTATATTTCTTCCTCTCTCATAATTGTGATTTCCACAGGAAAATATGGATCTTCTTGCCTTATACTCAAGAATTATGGAGACATTAATTGCCAGATATTATTTTCTCTTGTCCTGCAGTAGGCTCGGTTCTGTCAAAAATGTCAGTGGACTTGGATTAATTTGATAGCACGTAGACCCACCAAGGAAACCTCAAGGTTCCCTTTAGTCTTTACTCTACGAAGCAAGAACTGGGTGATCTTTAAAAAAATATCATTTGCCTGTCTAAGCCTCAATTGTTGCCACTAAAAAGACAAGAATAGTAAGAGTATAATTTCTTAGAGTCTGGGATTCAAAGTAACATTAGATGTCAGAAGCAAGGCTAATTTGATTTTGAATGCCTTTACTTGAACCAGAAATTCTTTACTGAAGCTCAAGAAATGATAGTCTATAATTATCTGATGTAGAAATTTAAAATTTGTATGTAGTGGAACTTACAGATAGCACAATGCCAGAAGTTCATGGTTTGATATATATGCTTTGCTAGAAATATATACCAATGATAGGTAATTTTAAATATGGCTAAAGCAAAAAAGACCTAATTGAGCAAAGTAGAGAAAAAGAGGATCAACAACTAAACAAACCAAGAACGAACTGAATTTTACTACCCATAGATGATGGTGGGCTCCTTGTAAGGAAGAGGCAGTAGTGGCTGGGATATTGACATTTTAGAGGCAACAGAAACTAAAGATGCTCCATAGGAGGTGAAGGAGTAAAGTTCAAAGCTTGAAATCTGAGTTTAGGGTGGAGCTGGCCCATGCTCTACAATGGAGATTAAAATACAATTCCCAGTCCAACCATAGGCTTGGTTTTGTTTACAGAAAGCTCTATGTATCAGGAGGCAATAAGACATAGAAAGAAACAGGCTTGCCTCCAGAGTATGAACTCATCTCCCCATTCAATAAGTACCTATATCTGTTACATCAAAAGAAGACAAGAACCCAAAACAACATTACAAAATGGGGTGGGACATGGGGGACCCTGGGAGAAAAGTTGCAAAAAAAAAAAAAAAAAAAAAGTGAAATAAGAAATACTGAAAGCATAAGACAGAGAGCAAGAAAACCATAAACAAACACAAAAAGTGAACCAGCCAATTGAACATGTATAAAACTATTTAAAAATATGTAAAATTTCCAATGCTAAAACAGACAATAGTCAAAATATTTTTAAAAACACCATTTAAAAGTCATCAAAAACATTCTATACAAAGCAATACATTTAAAATATTCAAGATATTTCACTAATATCTATAAAATATTGCTGAAAGAATTTAATAAGATCTTTTTTTAACATCATTTAAATTTATTAGTGTATAAATTAATAGTCCAAATTGAATATTTTGATATTGAGAATATTTCAGTTTTGCTAACAGTGTTTAAGCTTAATCATAACAATTACAGAAGTTTGATTGTCAAGAAATAGCCAACTGAAGGAATGATTTATAAATGGTCAGTACCTTTAAGGGGCTAGCTGAATACAAAGTAAATACTTCTCATGCCTGTAATCCAAGCACTTTGAGAGGCTGAGGTGGGAGGATTGCTTGAGCCCAGGAGGTTGAGACTGCAATGAGCTGTGATTGTGCCAGACCCGTACTCTGAAATCTTTATCATACTATTTTTAATGTCTGAAATAAATGCTCTGTTTATTAATATATGTATGTAAATAGAATCCATACACACCCACCCACATCCCTAGGTCAATTTCTCAGGTCTAAGTTGTGGCTAAATTCACTTTTAAATACAAGGTTCCAAGTATCCAAGTTGCTGGGCCAGTTGCCTGTACCTGGAACAGCCTTTTTTTTTTTTTTTTTTTTAAACCTCATAAGACTCCCTACTTGAACAGCTTGAGTGAATTTCTATCATACTATTTATCACACAGTCCAATTACCAGTTTATCGGTCTCCCATTAAAGTGGGGGCTCCCTGAGAGCAAGGACTGTCATCTTCACTTTGCCTTAAAGAGTAGACATAGGTCCCAAATCATCTGCTAAATGAGGAATGAACAATATTAATCTTCAAATGGTGTGTTTGCCCATAATTAATATGCAAATATTCTAAACTATAGTCTAATTTAAAATACCCATGTTTAAACAAAAATTATACCACGGCTTTGAGATTTAGCTTGTGCTAAATCATTTTTTAAAACTGTAACTCTTAGGCATTTTATTATAAAAAGTTAGTACTCATATACATAAAGTAATATGTACTTAAAATTCATGATACATTTACTTCATTTTTTTAGCTTGACCTTCTAGTAGATCTTTAGCTTCATTGATTTTGGCTGCTATATAAGGAGATCCTCCTTTGTCAGGATGATTTAAAAGCATAAGTCGTCGATGAGCATCTCTTATTTTCCCTTTATTGGCAGTAGGGCTTACACCTAGTATTAATGCTGCTTCCCGTTTTGTCATTTTGGGTTCAAACCCACCTTTGTAATAGCCACCACTGAAGGCAGATTTTGGTAGACTTTGAAAAACTTGTTTTACATGAGGCTCCATATGCTTCATGGCTCACAAAACATAACGGCCTGCAAATCCGGCAGCTGCAATGGTCAGTCCAACTGCTACCATTGTACTGGCCATGGCTGCGGCCGCTGGGTTCCCTCACTTGCACCGGGAGCCCGGCTCATTCCAGCGCAGAGATCGCGGCCTTAATAAATGAACAGAGACTCAATGTTCTTAAAGACTCAATGTCATTAACATATCAATTCTTTCCAAATTGATGTATAGATTCAATAAAATACCTATAAAATTCCAACAAGCTCTTTTTATAGAAGTGCAAAAGCTGAGTCTAAAATTTATACCTACAGTAGTCAAAGTGAAGTGGCATTATTGTCTGGTATAAATACCTGAGATTCATTGTCTCAGAGCCACAGAAAACTACGACAAGAAGACAAAAAGAAGTGTGGTTCAGAGAGGAACTTTAACGGGCGAAAGAAAAATCTCAGGCCGGGCATGGTGGCTCACACCTGTACCAGCACTTTGGGAAACTGAGGCGGCAGATAACTTGCAGTCAGCAGTTCAAGACCACGCATGGCCAACATGGTGAAACCTCTTTACTAAAAAAAAAAAAAAACAGCGGTGTGTGGTGGCACGCTGCTGTAATCCCACCTACTCGGGAGGCTGAGGCAGGAGAAGCGCTTGAATCTGGGAGGCGGACGTTGCATTGAGCCAAGATTACGCCACTGAATTTCAGCCTTGGCGACAAGAGCAGGACTCCGTCTCAAAACAAAACAAAAAAACAAACAACAACAACAAAAAAAACAGAGCGAGGAAGAAAATCTCTCTCTGCTGCAGAGAGAGGGGTGCTGGAGAAACGGATTGCTGGTTCCGTAGCGGAACGCAGGGGTTTTAAAGATGGCCTTGAGGAGGTGGTTTCTTATTTACATACGGCACAAAAGATTGGTCGGACCAAGTGTGTCATTTCCGTGAGGCATGAAAAACTGGTTAGGGATATATGTGCTATTTGCATAGTGGTTAGGAAACTGGCTGCGCCCACCCGACTGTTTTATTACACAGACAGATTGCTTTGCTGCCGGCGCCCGGAAGCCGGCGCCAGTTCGCTTTCCGGCCGGCGCCATGTTTGCTTCCTGACCTGTGCTGTGTTCACCTCCTGGGCAGCTGCGTGTTGCCTGTGACTGTACGCGAGGTGACAAAGAAAAGGGAAGATGGAGACTCCATGTTGCACGGGCCTGGCCCTCAGGTAACCCTTTTCTGTTGGCACAGCTGCTGGCATTCACCTGTGCAGTCTTCTAGGTTGCTTATAGATGTTTGCCCCTCCGTTGTTCAGGTTGCTCTTTCTTAGAAGAGAAATTATTTTGGGGGGCTGCTTTCTGTTAAAAGGAAAATTCTGCCAAGGACTCTGTTCCCCTTACTCTCTGCCTAAATAATTTCTTTCTAGGTCCTGTATCGAAAGCATTTTTTATATTATAAATTTCAAATATATTACTTGATTTTAAGATGGCTGTAAAGCTTGAGTAAATTAAATGTGTGAGATGAACATAAGAACAAACATATGGATGAGTGAAACAAAATGGAGATCAGAAATAAATCCACTCTTATATAGAAAATTAATACTGGATCTAGGGGCAAAGTAATGAAATTTAAGAAGATTCTTTTCATTAAGTGATATCAGTACAATTGAATATCCCTGTGCATAAAAGTAACCCTTGCTTCTTCCCTCATATATATCAAAATCAATTGAATGCCAAATTGGAAACAACCTAAATGTCATCTACTAGTGAACGGATGAACAAATTGTGGTTACTTTTTACAATAGAGTGCTGATCAGCAATAGAAACAAATAAATGATAGACAACTAGAGGAAAAAAAAAATCCATCCTGCTAAGTGAAATAAAGCAGACACAAATAGCCACCTTGTGTGTGATTTCATTTAATAAATTCTAGGATAGATAAATGTTTAGCAACAGAAAGCAAATCAGCTGTTGCCAGAGGCTCGGGGTAAGGGTTGACGATTGAAAAGAGTACAAGGGGAAATACTGGAATTGGTGAAAGAAACATTGATCAAAATCATCAAATTTTATACTTAAAATTGGTCAAATTTTGCATGTAAATTATGTACCTAAATAATTGACTTTCAAAAAAATAGATCTCTTCAACTTAATATAGGGAAAACTGTTGTCAACCTACAATCTTACAGCATACAATTTACCTGTCATGCATGGGAAAATAATAACATTTTGGTATTTGCATAAAAATTATTTGCGTTGTAACACCAAAAATCACTTTATCGAAGTAAACATTATTGGGGCACAGAGAAAAATAACCCCAAATATGGTGCTTTGGCATGCTAAACACTTTAAAATTAGAGGCAATTAGAAGGCCTAGAAGCTACTTGAGAATCAAGGACTTTCTAACCTCTTTTTTTTTTTTTTTTTTTTCTCCTAAGGGAAGGAAATATCTCTCTCTGGAGGTCTTTTATCTGTCTGAGAAAAACTTCTTTCAAAAAAATGCAATTGTCTTAAGACCATCTCCCTAGAATTCTTATCAAATTATCAGAAAAGATTAACTACCACCAGGCTAAGACATCGTTTCCAGCTATTCTTCTGAGACAGTGCTAGAGATTACCTGGGATACTTTAACTGCATAATCAGATAACTTTTAACTTCCCACCACTTGCTCCTGCCAGAGCTCATGGGAATTTTGTCTCTGGCTATTGTCTGTTGTTTGGGCTTGCTTATCTCTCATGAAAATCACTTACTGCCCCTCATGATAGTCTGTAAGCCTCAACCATCTGACTTTTCCTCCAGTCTCATATTTGCAAAACACCTTTGTCCGTGTGTACATTAATCAATTTTGCATGTCTTCTCTCCTGTTAATCTGTCCATTATTAAATATATTTTGACAGGATGACTCAATCATCAAACCTTCACAGTAAAAGTTTAAATGTTACTACAACATTAAAAGATAAGTATGAAAGGACAGAAATAATCAGTTACAAGTAACATTGTTAAGCACTGAAAAATAATAAATTTAACTACATATTTCAAAAAAAAATTATTTTGAATTAAAATCTAAAATACTGAACAATAATAAGATGAAGGATGAAAAAAGTTTAATGAGCAGCTAGAGTAAGTGATAGTTCTTGTTAAGTTAGGCAGTGGATGAAAATAATAACTGAAATGCAAGAAAAAATACCATTAGATAGTTTTGCATGATAACGCTTCAATACCAATTTCTAAAAATTATATTTCGACCGACTGTGGTGGCTCATGCCTGTAATCCCAGCACTTTGGGAGGCCGAGGCACTTGGATCAGGAGGTTAAGAGATCTCGACGATCCTGGCCAACATGATGAAACCCCGTCTCTACTAAAAATACAAAAATTAGCTGGGCCTGGTGGTGCCCACCCATAGTCCTAGCTACCCGGGAGGCTGAGGCAGGAGAATCACTTAAACCCGATAGGCAGAGGTGCAGTGAGCCAAGATTGTTCCACTGCACCCCAGCCTGGTGACAGAGCAAGACTCTGTCTCAACAAAACAAAATGAAACAAATTATATTTCAAACTAAAATAGAATATTTAATATGAAAAAAATTACCAATTCCAGGAAGAAAAGGAGGAAAAAACAGAAAAGAATGGTAAGTAGTGCAAAATGAGATTAATTAAACTAACTAATTATATCAGCAATTACAATAAATGAAAGAATGTTTAATTACCTGTTAAAAAAAGATGAGAAGTTTGGCTTAAAAATATAACAAAGCACATGTAAAACCTACAGAAAAATGAAAATAAATGCATGAGCCGTTTTATAGGCAGCAATTAATAATCCAAAATTACTCACATATAAAAACTAACAATAAAAAGAATATTACAAAATGACAAAAGGAACAATCCACTATAAAGTTCATGCTTCTAAAAATGTATCTTCAAAAATATATACAAACCACATGTAAAATTTTTGAAGGCAAACATTTACCAATTCACAGTTGTTAGGGATATACAATCTTGATGAAGGATTAGTAAGAATTAGCACGATTTGAAAATCCAATTTTATACCCGTATAACTTATTTATATAGATATATACACATATATGTATTGTTTCAAAAATTTCAACAATTTTGCTGAAAATAACTGAAACTCTTGGGAGTCTGAGGTGGGAGGATCACAAAGTCAACAGTTCAATACCAGCCTGGCCAATATGGTGAAACCCCATCTCTACTAAAAATGCAAAAATTAGCCGGGAGTGATGGTGGGGGCCTATAGTCCCAGCTACTTGGGAGGCTTGGGCAGGCGAATCACTTGAACCCAGGAGTCAGAAGTTGCAGTGAGCGGAGATCACACCACTTCACTCCAGCCTGGGTGACAGAGAGAGACTCTGTTTCAAAAATAAAATTAAAAATAAAAGTAATTGAAACTCAAAGACAACTCATAATAGTTCAAGAAAACAATGTAATGCACACTGCAATTCTATTTAAAATGAGAGGAAGGAAGTGCCCTGGGAGCCATTCACCCCCTTTACTTGAAGTGGGAGAGATGTCTTATGAAAAAATAAAAAATAAACCTATAACCTACATAGCATAGTGGCCTAATCTTTTCAACTCCACCCGTAAAGTAAATAGCAATATTTAGTGATATTTTTTACAAAGAGGAGGCCTTGCATCTTAAATGCCTTTAGTAGGATATCACTCACTAAGGATTGCTTATAGTAAATAGAACCCAGGATCTTTGAAGCTATTCAACTGTTTGAAGTATAAAATAGATTTCATAATTAAAATGATCTTACTATATGAGAAACTGTGTGACCCTCACTGTATGATGATTTATTCTGGGCCACAAAGGCTTGTCTGACTGGGAAGGACACAAGGATCAGCCTGTCCTGGACCTCTCTCTTTGTTTGAGCCTTTTGATTGCCTGTATCTTTAACATTATTTAGTAGAGTTTGATACTTGGTTAGATGTCTGGTTTGTGTGCATCTGATTTGATAATCTAATTGTGTATGTTTGCTCAATGTTAAATGGAAATGTATTTTTATGTTCGAATCACATTGAAAAACTTAAAATACATTTCTAAATAACTCACAGATTAAAGAAGAAATCATAGTAGAAAATATAACATCATTTTGAATAAAACAATGATGAATGTGTCACTTTAAAAAAAATTCAGGGCATAGCTAAAATAATAAATATGATTTTAGGTTTTTGATGAATTTATATTAATTATTTGAAATATGTGATACACATGTTAATAAAGTAAAGGAATATAGGAAAAATAAAGAAATATATCGAAGAAAACTATGTATATATACGGACAAATAGAAAACTAAGTAACACTACACAAAATAGACAACCAAAAATCCTCTTATTTAAAAAGAAATAGACGTTTATCAGTTTAAATTGCATGAATTCTTCAATATTCCATATAAAAGGTAACTTTATTTGATTTATCATACATTAAAAAGGGAGAATAGAAATATTTGTTAAAAGATTGAAGAAGTAGAGTTAAATATGAGAAATGCTATGACCAAACTTATGTTTATAAATTTAAAATGGAGGAGAACTGGCATTTTTTTTTGTAAAAATATTGATTGTCAAATTTATTTGGAAAAAAATGGGATCATTTTTAAGACCACAGTTTTTTAAATTTAATTTTTTTGAAGTCCCCATATCCCTGCAAATGTCACAGGATTTGTATTATTCTGTGATCATGTTCTGTCAGATCTCCAACATGCAGTTAATTTCTGTATTATCCAGCACATTTTAGAGAATTCAAATTAAACATAAAAAGAAAATGTTACCAGATTCATTTTATAAGGACAGAATAAAAGAAACAAGAACAGAAGTGAGAGCAGAAAATAACATTAAAAAAACTCAATATGAATATAGATGTAAATTTAGCACTAAGTAAAATATTAGAAGCTGAATTTGTCAGTGTATTAAAACTGTATCATAGTCAAGAAAATTTATCTACTGAGTGCCATTTGGGGAGATATTAGACAATAGTTAATAAAATTGCAGACCTGTATATGGAAATCCAGTTCTTAGTCTTCAACTATTTCACCTGAAGTATTTTTCTCTAAAAATACATTTACACATACGTATGTATAGTGAAACATACTAGAAGACTCATTGTAATATTGTTTGTAAGATACTGTGAATATTGAGGGGAAACCTACATGCAATTTAATAGGAGAATAAAGAAACAGATTTGTATGATGGAAAACAGTGAAAATAATTGACTAGTGCTGTTTAGAGCAACATTACCATATATAAAATTAAAAAGTCATATTTCAGAGAGTTCCATAAATTATGACAAATTCATGTAAAGTTTAAAAACATTCTGAACAATTCTATTACTATGTATGGACATGTGTGCAGTGAAAATTATAAAGCAGGCATGGAAATGATAAACTAAAAATTTAGAATGATATTACCTCTGTGTAACGATAGGGATATACAGAAGCCTTTAAATTGTTATTCTTAATATCTTTATTTAAAAAAATATACTGACATAAATATCCTAGAATGTTTATGTTTGAGAAAGCTAATCATAGTACATGAATGTTATTTTATGTACATTTAAAAATATTTTAAAATGAAAAATTATGTTAAAATAATAAAATTGGCCAGGTACGGTGGCTTACGCCTCCAAAAGTGGCCCAGCAATTTTGGAGGCTGAGGCGGGTGGATCACTTGAAGTCAGGAGTTTGAAACCAGTTTGGTCAATGTGGTGAACCACACTTCTACTAAAAATACAAAACTTAGCTGGGCCTGGTGGTGTGCGCTTGTAATCCCAGCTTCGTGGGAGGCTGAAACATGGGAATAGCTTGAATTCAGAAGGCAGAGGCTGCATTGAGCTGAGATGGTGCCACTGCACTCTAGCCTGGGCAACAGAGCAAGACTCTGTTTCCAAAAAAAAAAATCAAAATAAAATGTAATTACATTCAATCATGTATTTCTGTAGAAATCAAAATTTTTAAAGTCTGCGTTTTAAAAGTATAATGGTTTCTTTACATTGCCATACATATCTGGAATTAGATAAGAAAAAACCAGTTTGAAAAGACTATTAAAAGAAGGCGAAGGGAATTCTTGATGGCAATGAGAGCAAGTTCCTACCATAAGATCTGTAAAAGTCTTCAAGGTCAGGCAGAAAAAGGCTCTTCTTCTTTTTTTTTTTTTTTTTTTTTTTTTTTTCTTCCTCCAATTAAACATCTCAGTAGAGGCTCTTCTTTTATAGGGAAGAGCAAGCAAGGCTAGAAAAAGATGAAGTGTAGGCAAGTGGAAAGAGATGAGTGGTGTGATGGGACCACAGGAATGTGTGTTTCCCTGAGCTCAGCAGCTTCTCAGAAGGGTTCCTTAGGGAATGACTGTGTTTCTGGCTCAAAATGATAAGTCAAAGTTAATGGGCTAAGGAAAGGAGAAAAACTTTACTAAAGAGGGACAAGCCAGGTGTTTAGTCGATTTTTCAGTGAGCAAAAACTGTTGAGCTATTCATTATTAAGGCAAAGAATCAGAATTTGAAACATATGTCTGGCCTTATCATCTGCAAATCATATGAAGAAGGGTAATTCTTTGCAATAGTTTTGTCAGGAGTACGCAGGTTGGGGCTTTCTTTAACCATCACTCTTTAGAAACCACAGGTCTCAGGTTAAGTTTAACGTTATCAAAATTTGAAAGTCAGTAAACGGTCATCTGTGTATATGGTATCTCCAAAACCTATTTGGCAAGGTTTTTTTTTTGGTCTAGTCTTTTAAGTAAAACTAGTACATTTCCTTATCTAATATTAGAAACTAGGTTATATTGGAAAGAGACTTTGATCAGTGGAAGATCTAAGTCACAGCTCTCAAACTCATTGGCAAATCAGGTCAGCAGCATTATTAAGAATGACTGGCTCAGTTTATGTTTCTTGTCTGCTTGGATAGTCTGTGTTTTTTTTTTGTTTGTTAATAGATTTCAGTGCATTTATGTTGGCATACACTATTCACATCCTAAAGACCAGTCATGGCCCCATTGCCTCCACTATTTGTCACAGGTTTATATTACTTTTCTGACCACTGAAAAATTTGAGCTTGCCACCAAGGTCTAAATTTTAATCCAGCTACTCTAGAAGCCCATGTCATGTTTTCCTGAATGTTACTATTTTCATATAATTACTTTGATATTAGACTAGATTAAATTCAAAGTGCCTTCTAAGTTCTAAAATGTTGCACTGTTAACAGATAAGTTAGGACATTTTTCATAAGCAAGATCTTCAATTATAAAATGATGTAAATAAAAACATTGAAGACATTATAATTTCAGTTAATTTATTTACTTAAAATAGTTGTTTTTCTAAATAAAAGATTTTTAAAGATCAAACCAAAACTGTATGCAGAAGATACATTTGAACCTATTTATCTCACAGTAAATAAAAATTTCAAAAACGCATTTTTAAGAAAATGTGATCTTTAGCTTAAGAGTAAGCATATTTCTCTGTAATTCTGCAGAACAGCAGAACAAAAGTGATTAAACTTGAAATATTAAGTTTTTGAAGAATAAAGTTTAAAGTCATTATAGAATGCAATTGCAGCAAAAATGGGAATGTCTAGATAGACATTAATACTTTGTCTCAGACTAACACAAAACGTTTTAAGATACTTTTGTTCATACTTTAAAAAAAATGAAAACAAATGAAAATGAATTTATATAGTGTGTTTAATTATGAAAGTCCTAAGATATTTTTTTAAAACATACATTTATGTCTGTATTTTGTCATTCTTTTTCACTTGATTTTTCTACTATTGAAAGATAATTTTCATAATAACATATTAAAGCAATAACTACAAATCAATGTAGTTATCAAACAGGCATTGAACAAGAACTATTTTCATTTTCACAAATTAATATGTATTATAAATATCTCATCTTTTTGCTGTCTCTTTTACAAAGTCAACAAAATCTGATTTGGGTAGGAATCTTTATGGTGTAGAATGGAGGCCAACTTCTGATAAGAGAGACAGACTTTCTGAACTTTCATGCTCTGGTTCCTTTTTAAAGTCGAATCCTTTTAACAGCGCCCAAGTCAACTTTTGAATGCTTTGCTGCCTAGAAATTTCTTCCGCCAGATGCTTTAAATCATCTCTCCAGTTCAAAGTTCCACAGATTTCTAGGACAGGGCAAAATGCCACCAGTCTCTTTGCTAAAACATAACAAGAGTCACCTTTGTTCCATTTCTCAACAAGTTCCTAAGCTCATCTGAGACCACCTCAGCCTAGACCTTGTTGCTCATATCATTATCAGCATTTTTGTCAAAGGCATTCAACAAATCTCTAGGAGGTTCCAAACTGTCCCACATTTTTCTGTCTTCTGAGCCCTCCAAACTGCTCCAACCTTGGCCTGATACCTGTTTCCAAAGTCATTTCCACATTTTTGGGTATCTTTTCAGTAGCACCCAACTCCCAGTACCAATTTACTGTATTACTTTCTTTTCACGCTGCTGATAAAGACATACTTGAGATTGAGAAGGAAACGAGATTTAATTTGACTTACGGTTCCACATGGCTGGAGAGGCCTCAAAATCATGGCAGGAGATGAAAGGCATTTCTTAGATGGCAGCAGCAACAGAAAAATGAGGAAGATGCAAAAGCAGAAACCCCTGATTCTATCAGATCTTGTGAGACTTATTCACTACCATGAGAATAGTATGGGGGAAACCGCCCTCATGATTCAAATTGCCTTTCACGGGGTCTCTCCCACAACATGTGGGAATTGTGGAAGTACAATTCAAGATGAGATTTGTGTGGGAACACAGAGCCAAGCTATATCATTTAGATTATCTATTTAACCTATATAGTAAAATAATGTACTTTCTGAGCCTTGGTTCCTCATCAGTTTAGTAATTCCAGATCATCAAAAGTATATAAATTTGTTTAAATAAGATAATAAATGCAAGCTATTTCATACAGTGCCTGCCAATATACCATAATAAGAATACCTATATCCACTACCACCTTTAGAGTAACTAGAATAGGCCAAGTACTTTGCTTGATTAGATGACAGAGAGAGATCTTGAGAAGGTGGGGGGAGAGAGAGAGAGATCATGGCTAACATTTACATTAACACAGAAGGTAAATATTATATTCATAACCATTTTAAAGTTTAATAAGCACAGAGAATTTAAGTAACTTAATGAAGGACACATAGCCAGTAGGACATGGCTCTCTACTCCTGTATCTCTGCTCAAAGTCTGTTCTCATTTTACTATGCCAGTGTGGTGGAGGCATGTTTTTAGCTTTATTCTTTTAGGGTTTTTTTGCTGGCCCTGAGAATTAAATTGACATAAGACAGATTAAGAGGAAACATGCATGCACATTTGTTTAACATGAGTTTTACATGACATGAGAGCCTTCATAAATAAATGAAGACCCCCTAAACAAATAAGACTCAAAAAGAAGCAGTTAACACTGAATGTTTATGTAATGAGTTTTGCAAAGAGTAGTCAATTGTGAAAATGTGAAAAGGCAAAGGGATTTGGGTTAAGAGAGTTAACTGGGTGGAGAGCTGACTAGAAAGATAAGGATAAGTTTAACAAGGTTCCTGTTTACAGATAACCCTTAGTCTCAACTTTTTCCTTGATGATAAAAATGATGCTTTCCGTGTGGTATAAGGAGGGCATATTTTATATGAGAATTTTATCTCCTGCTTTTATGAAGAAGAAAGATATCAGAGAGCATTATTTTCACACTTGCCATTTTTTTAAGTGCATTTTCTTCACTAGAAGTTGATATGGCTTGGCTCTGTGTCCCAGCTCAAATCTCACATCCAATTGTAATCCCCAGTGTTGGAGGTGGGGTCTGGTGGGAGGTAATTGGAACAATGTGGCGGTTTCTCATGGTTTAACACAGTCCCCCTCATGATAGTGAGTGAATTCTCAAGAGACCTGGATGTTGAAAAGTGTATCACACCTTCCCCCTCTCTCTCTTGCTGTGGCCATGTGAAGTGCCTGGCTCTCTCTTTGGCTTTTGCTATAATTGGAAGCTTCCTGAGGATTTCCCAGAATCAGAATTCACTATGCTTCCTGTACAGCCTACAGAACCATAAGCCAATTAAACCTCTTTTCTTCATAAATTACTCAGTCTTATGTATTTTTTAGAGCAGTACAATAATAGGGTAATATAGAGGTGTATTTTGGAGTGACAGATACTAAACTCTTTCACCACATTTCCCAGAGTTGTGTAATACGTGTTTGTTTAATAAGAGTGTGACATTAGTAATTTTTCTTAGCCTTAAATTTCATATATAAAAAACTAAGATTAATAATAAAATCTTTATAGCATTATGTGAAAGTTTAAAACAAGAAAAATAATTGAGAGATATCTGAAATTTGTCCTGACACACAGTAGACCTTATTAAATATACTTTATTAACTGGGAACAAAAGGCAGCTGTTAAAGCTTAAATTTGTACAAGTTAGATTATTTTCGAACTAAATACCTCTATAACCTCCACGCCAGCCAAAACAATTTTTATTTTAATATTTTACCTGTTCCTTGATCATATTGCTTTAATACAAGATCTAATAATGCTCTAAACTGTTATATATTCTCCTACAAATTGGATGTAGTCCCTTAAAATTCTCTGTAGTTCAATTTAATATGATTTATTTCTTTCCAAAGACAATTTTACAGATCACTCTAAAGTCCAGACTATTTTAAATATTATCATAGGATGTTCTACAAGACAATAATATTGCCATTTTCACACAGTGCTGAGGTGAAAGGATTTTTAGGTAGAATTTGTCCATGTACATGAGCCAATCCAAATTCTTTTAGAAATATCTATTCAAATATGCAACTGTAAATCATTATTAATTAGGGATTTGGTTTTTACAAATTTTATATTACATAAAATACATTATTTTGGAATTTTCTCTTTCCTGATGTTCTACTAGTGGAGCTGTGAGTTTATGGCTATTATATTCAGCAATGGATTTCCTTAACTACTCTGAATAGATGAATTGTTTCTATAATGAGTTTCTTTCCTGTGATAGGTTTCTAAGATTAGAAGATACAAATTTCTACCTCCACGTTAAAAAAAATTTAATAATGCTATATACTAGTGGTGAATAAACACCCAAACCCTCATCTTCAGGGCAACTTTTTCTCTTACTTAACTTTATAAGACCCCAAAGACCACTGGCCACTGCATGCAAACAAAGATGCAGATAGGGTTTTCATAGATTTTCACTTTGACCCAGTGTCACCGCCAAATGCAGATTCTAAATATGAGATTCTAGTCACCATGTTAACATAAACTACTGCTTATGAGCTCCTTTTAGCTAAGTAAGAGAGAGAACAGGCTCTCATTTTACCCTTGTTAATGGGAGTTAATTAGAAGGATTCCTGAAAATTTAAATAGGAAAAAGACACTCAATAGCTACACAGAAAAGGCCTGAAGGAAGATAGAACACTGTGAAATATCAAAAGAACTTGTTTTTAGTGCACCTGGGTTGAGCAGTGGTACTGGAGGTTCTGTGGTGGTAATGAATACAAGGTTAGGTTACAGATTTTTCAAAGGTGTAATTAACGCCTAATAAGATAAACAAAGAAAGACATTGTTATTCCTACAAATTCTTGCTTAGGGGCTCTCATTGCCTAAACATTTTAAGTACACAGGTCTCAGTACTTCTGGTGTCTTTTTTATCAGCTTTAATTATTATGTCAATATATTACATTTAAAAATGAGTAAACAGACATCTGCTTTTAAATTTGAAAGTATAACCCCTACAGGACTTTCATGCCATTATAAGCCACTGGAAAATAACGCAGAAGATTTGAAACGATTGTTTTAAGACATTGTACAGTAGTTAAGACAGTACTGTGATTTCAGCGAGAATAAAAACCAATGAGGTAAACCCTAGAACTATTCCAATGTTTTTCTGGGAAGAAATTTTCTGACTATGGATGAAGAAGGGAAAAACTTCGAACACAAAAAGCCTGTGATCTTTGTAAATTTAGAAGGAAAAAAGAAATGTCAGAGGGTTTTGCTAGACATCACTGCAGAAGGAGGACTCAGGGTAAAGACTATACAGAAGTAAGCATAACTGAGAGATGAAGAAAGAGGTGAATCTTAAAAAATCTTGGAGGCTGCTGGATCAAGCCATATCTGAAAACTCATCCTATACTTTTCATTTATGCAAAAGCACTTATGATGTCAGTTTCTGACTCTTGCAACTAGAAAGACTAATAAGCCTATACCATATTTTTCATTCTAAACCCAGGTTTCCCTACTACACTGATAATTTTAAGATGAAAAATAATGATAAATTGGCATTTCATAACAATAATAAAAATCAGAAAGTGCTTAATAGATGAGTACTTGGGTGGACGATTGGTAGTTAGTTAAATTGATGTTTTTATTGTTTCAGGTAGACACTAGCAATATAGTCAATTCCCTGAAATTTGCATTATGCTTTTAAAAGAAAATTAATTTAAAGGCAGTTCTGTTCATTTTTAGCATGCTAAAAAAAGAATGCCATGTGTAAGTCCTTATCCCTGACAATATACATTCAAATATATCAGAAAGAAATGCAGGTAAAACTCACAGAAGAAAAATATGTGACTTTTGGAAAGTTAGAACAATCATGATAAAGGAAATAGAAGAATTGAATATTAAATTTGACAATGAAACTAAGGAAGAAAAAATATTATTTCAAAATACTTAGAGGACTTTGTCTTATAATTTCACAATGTGTATCACAGATGTCCTACCGAGCTCCTGTAAAATGATTAAATTTAGTTATTTTTCTCAAGCAAGCTCATTCAGATGTTAGCTAAAGACATTTTTCTTCACAATTCTAGAGTTTGAATTTAATTCTCAAATTACTACTAAATGTCATAGCTCTGATTACCCTTGTTAAAATTAGCAGCATTTAGCATAGCTCTTATATCAGAATATAACTGGATGAAAACAGTAGACTACAAGTCTATCGTTAAAATGTAATATGGTCTTGATTTGTTTCATATGGACTGATGGATAGACAGATAAGTAGAACTTTTTTTAAGCTTATTAAGTTTCAATACTTAACAATGATATATATACTAATAAGGTTTCCCAGCCTAGATTTAATATGGCTTTCTTATACACTATTTAGACTTTGTAAGGTAACAGGTCTATTTAAAAACTTGTTCAGATTCAGTCTTTTACTTTAAACATATCACATCAATAAAGCATATGACATATAGGAAATGATCTTTGCAGTATGGCACCCTGCAATTGATCCTGAGAGGAAAAAGTGAAAAAAGTAAGGAAATCCAAATAAAATCTGTAGTTTAGCTTATTGTTTCAATGCTACCATTTAATTTGTGGTGAATGTTTTATAGTTATGTAAAAGAAATATATCACAAATGTAATATGTTAACTTTAGAAGATGTTATATAACATGATAACTATAGAAGATCTTATGTAATATGTTAACTTTAGAAGAGGGACAAATATGTTATTGTTAGGTTGTTAAGAAAGATGGATGAATGGTATAAAGAAATTATGCTTTATTGTTAAACTTTTCTGTAAATCTAAAATCACTCCCCTAATATGTTTATTTTATAAAATGAATTATACTAGGGTCTCATATGTTTCATTCACTTTCATATCTCTTGGAGATATATTCTTAAATTCTGAGATAAAAAAAATCACTTGGCAGCCCCTCAATTCGATGGCTATTCTACTTTATTAATAGTCACGAAATACACTTAACTTGGTCTGTGACTTTGCCGGTGAAGGACGAGATGTGGTTTTCCCTTTAGAGGATCATCTTTCAGAGTGCTCTGTGCTCTTGCATATGGTGCTTCCTATTCCTGGAATGTTCTGCTTTCCTACTAAATTCATACTCTTTCTTCATGACTGCTTCAGTATCTTGTTTTCTGCAAATGTTTCTCTAACTTTTTCTACGCTTTAGAAAAATGTAATACACTTCAATGTATTAAACAATTTATACTTTACAGATTTATATAATCTCTCCTTGTAGTTCTGAAATAGTATTTATGATGATTAACTTTGGAACTTCCTTTCCCAGCATCAAAATCTCATTTCGTTTATGGTGACACCTTAGCATCTGAGTCTTTAGTAGGAATTCTCCTTTCAAAGAAACTATACTTTGAGATACACAGTTTTACATAACAGGAACACACTTCATATATGATTCTGTACCAAGCATAATAATTTATTGAAAAGTATATTGACAAAATTGAATTAGTTAAATAATTAAAAATAGGTTAAAAAAAGACAGGGCAAGATAGATTTAAATTCTCAAGACCTAGCTTGAAAAACATGTTTGTGAAACTTAAGCAAAGACAGCCAGGTTCCAAGGTTGCACCTTATTCATAGAACCTTCCTGGTACCTCACTTATGTTTGGTTTTCATTGAAAGTATTTTCAAATCAATAAGCAAAATTTATGGTTTCCCTTATTGAAGATTTTAATTTTGTTTTTTTAAAGGAGCAAAACAGGTGATTGATATGTTAAAATTGCCTAAGAGAGGGGTTTATCAAAGTGATTCGTGTTTGCAAATGACCCTGACAATTCTAACAATTAGAAGGTGCTCTATAGCAATGGTCTCCAAGCACTTCTGTTTGTACATACCATAAATGAATTTCAAGAATTTTCTCACTTATACATTTTAAGTTGAAATTTAACATTTTTCATAATAAATACTAACATAATTGAAAGAGTATAACTTATTGTGTATTCTATATATTGATATTTTAAAATAAACAATTATATCGCCCATTTAGTATCTTGCAATATACTGCCAAATATCAAATCTTTGAATACTGCCTTAAAAAAGCTTTTCTCTTATAAATATACTTTTGTTATACTCTGACTGCTAAATTTCAACTGAGTGTAATTTTTTTATGCTGACAAGTTTTTTAATCACTTACCATAATCATTCACCAACAAAATTATGTACATAATACGAAATTATTTACAAAATGTATTTCCTATGATTGTACATAAAATGAAAAAATACTGTAGAATTTGAAGAAACAGTTGTATAATCTGATGTAAGATTTTTAAAGTGGATATTTTTATTATGGCTTCTGTTTTGTGAACAGATGGAAATGAAACACAATGGAAAAATGAAGAATAGTTAGGAAGATATTGAGTAACAAGGCAAGAGATTTTGATGATCATTTCATGGTAGCGGCTGTAATTATGGTGAAAATTGGTACCTTCCTGATTATATTTTGAAAGTAGAGGCATATAATTTACTAATAGATAGAGGTTGAGAGAGAGAAGGAAATACAGAGATATCAGTAATCTCTTTTTAAGCCAAAAAGGAACTAGAAAAATGTAATTATCATTTGCTACTTGGGGAACTACACTTGGGACATATTAAGATGACACTTATCCATCCAAGTGACAATGTGGTAGAGAAAATTTGATTTGTGTCTGAAATTCAGAATAGATTTCTAGGCTAGAGACATAAAGTTGGAAGCCTACAGCATAAAGATTGTGTTTAAAGCCATACAACTTTCTTAGGTTCCTGGAAAGTAAATAAAGAAGAGGGTTAAGTTGAGAAGAAACCATTAAGAAGACTAAAACAGAGTAGAACCTATCATGAATACAAAATGTAGCCGGTGCTTCCAGAAGGAAGTAATTGGCTGCTTAAAATATTGGCGATGTTAGCTACAGGCAGTATGCTCTACTGTAGTTTTTCGAAACTTTTTTTTTTTCTTAATTTGCTAAGAGGGTAGATCTTATGTGAAGTGTTCAGGTTGGGGGAGGAAATCTGGTAGATGATGAATATATCTATGGCCTTGATGGTAGTAATGGTTTCATAGGTATATACTTATCTCCAGCTCATTCGTTCGTATACAAAAATATGTACAGCTTTTACATGTCAGTCATACCATAGTTAGGTGGCTTTAAAAAATACTGGTGATGAAGTAAGGTAGGGGATAAGAATTAACCTTGGATTTAGCATTGTGTAGGTTAGCGCTGACTGACAAGAGAAGTGTGATGGTGTAGGAAGAGTAAAAGCCTATTTGGAGTGGGATTAAGAGAATATGTAAGAGAATGTTCATATGATGATGATGATGATCCAGTAGAGAAATGGCAAAAAATGATAATTCAGAAGAAGTTGAGAGGGGATGTTATTTAAGCAACAGCCCTTATTGGGTGAGAGGTCTTACTACACAAGTGGAAGGTTTTAGCCAGAAACAATTTACTCCTAATGAGAGGAATGAAAGCAGTTGAGAAGCATAGATGTTGAAAGGTAAATAGGTATATGGGACTCGGGGCTAAAATCTAGTCATACCAAATGATTTCTGGATCTTCATTACAGAATTAAGATATCAAAGCTCTGGCCAGGAAGGCATTTTTAGTGTATTTATGTTATACTATGAACATAATGGTGGTGGGTGTTTACAGAGAAAGCATTTTAACTAGAAGCACATCTGTGTTTTGTAACTGCCATTAAAAGGCATTATTCTTTTGTATAATCTATCATGTTAGTAGGGGAGATGCTATTTATAGAAAAGAAAAAAATGAAATTCATGGGCAGATTAAAAGGCATAGTAAAATTAATTTTAATCTTATAAGAATTCAGAAGTAAAAATATATTTACATGTGCACACATTATCAGTCAAACACTTGTGATTAAACTTATAGTAATTCTCTTTAAATCATCCCTGTTTGTTATATAACTTGTGAGAAATTGGTCAACTCAACCTAAGGAGTGTGCTGCACTTATTATTATCCCCCTAAAAAGAAAATCTGACAGAAGTGAGATTTTTTTTACTGAAGTTGTGAATTATTTTGTGTAGTTCGAGGCTTGATAATTTATCTCATACGTATATCATGCCAAGGTAAGAACTTGTTTAAAAGTCTATTTTCTAAATTATTTATTAAAAACCATTAAAATTCACATGCTTTAGAGATGATTTTTTAAATGGTAGAAACCTCTACCATAATTGAATTATATGGTGGTTTTAAAACACTGTTTAATGCACTTCTCAAAAATATGTCCTGTGGTATACATATTATGAGCTTCATTTCATAGATGAAAAAAGAGTCTCAAAATACATAGTTTCCCCCAAAACATAAAGACAAGTTTTTGAAAAATATTGTATTGCAATTAAGAATTCTGAGATGCCAATGTTCTCTCTAAACTGTTCTGTGCTCCCAGTCAAGAGGTTTGTGTCAGAATTAGCTTACACTTTCATACATCTTTCCCTCATGGCATCCCAGTAAAGGCTTCCAGGTTTTGTAGTTCTACTAGGTGACCACAAGAGACTTTTAAGGAAGATTAAGAAGTTTTACTCCATAGCTAGAATACATTTGGCTCTCTCATCTTTCTGTCTTATTGATTTCCTTCAAGTCAGTGCGTCAAGTGCCCTGGAAAAGTATTTTGCTACCATTGGTTCACCACTTATTTTTTGATGTTCTGTATAATAGCAGTTGAGAGAAGAATTTCTGTCAATGTATTTTGATATCTTTCTGTTATCACATAAGCACTGGGAAACTACCATCACACAAAACTTGACTGGCCTAGTTTCTCATTTCTTAGGTCATATTCTATTTCTACACAACCTTGAAAGTAAAATGTTAAATGGAATGCATCATTTACTTCAATTTAATGTGCTCTTTATGATTTTGTGTTTGCTCTATATTTTATATGCACCAACTATTTTCCTTAAATATAAATAGGCAAAAAAAAATTAAAAACACAGCATTTAACTTACTTTTAAAGTGCATTTTTATGAAGGATAAAAAAAATCCTATTTAGAAAAGCTAAGAGGTAAAAACCACAGGATTTGGCTCCTTTTCAATGTAAGTAAATATATAAACAGCCTGTTGAAATGCAGATCCTCTAGCTCACAGATGATTTTTCTTTTCTTAGGAGCTTAGCTAGAATCGTCATTGATCGACTTCCTAAGACGAGTTCCCATTGGAGTTGGACTGGTATGTTCATTTTTACTTTATTGATGTTTAAAGTTTTGAAAACATAAAAATGTACTTCTAAATATGTTCTTTAAAATTTAATAAGAAAAATCTGAGTAAGTTTAGACACGAATATTTTAGTCCATGATGGCTTTTAAAAAACAATTTGGAAAACAAATTAGGGTGTAAATTACAGTTGGTTCTTTTAGATCAACTAGTATCAAAATACGTATGTCATAAACCTTTCACCTAAAGCATCTTATCTGTGCAATATAGTCCTCCATATGCAGCAACATCACAGGTATTTTAATGATTGAGCAAACAGATTTATTAAACAAATCAAGTGAAGATGGCTCTAAAGAAACACAGAAAACATTACAAGTTTTCACATTGTATTTAGAGGTGGCACAAATGAATGACCCTCTTTTGCACTAGGAAAGGAACTTATATTTTCAAAGGCCAAAAATCATTGTGGTATTAGAAATCATCTGTTGATATAGCAAGCATAGATAAATATTTTATTCAGAAGGAAAAGTCTTTTATATACTGAAGAGCTTATTTATTATTGATTATAACAAGACTTGTCCTGTAAGTATGTTGTTTTTACATTAAATATACACTAAAAATGATATGAAGTACTGTGACATAATCTTAGGTTGTATATCAGCAGGCTAATAAGTTGAAGAAATTTACATATATATATATATATGTATATATATACATGTTAGTAAGGAATATTGCAGAAACACAGTAAGAAAAAAATGTAACCCTGACAAGGGAGATTAACTAAAAACAGAGATTTGGGAGTAGCTAAAATGAAGTTTTCTCTGCAAATAAGGTAATTTATTCTATTATTCATCCACTGACTACTGAACACCCAAAAGGTAGTAGACACTGTGCCTTTTTTCATTATACACCTTTAAAAATCAACCTTTCTAGTTACTTATCATCAAAAATTTTAAGTCAATGTTATATATTGAAAACTACATAACTGCAAGGAGGGTGTAAAAAATTCATCTTAAAAATTAGGCCTATTGTATTATTTGGGCATTCTAGGTCTCTTATCAGGGTCTATGAGATTTGCATGACCTAAAATGATATTTGGTATCTGAAAAAAATGCATGGTTCTAAAAATAAAATTAATAATTAATAATGGATATCAACAAATTAATACTGTTTAATTATATGATTATTAAACAGTATTAATCAACAGGAATTCAACTTATTTAGTTACAGAGAAAAACTAAAATCACAAAGAAAAAATTGGTAAATTATTTTAAAAAGTAAACATTATTTTAAAAGATTATTTTAACATTTAATGTAAGGACTTCAGAAATAAATACCCAGAGCCTACTTAGATTTTACAATGGTAAATATATTCTTACCAATTATGTTCTGATAGAAAATCATGTACTTTGTTAACCAAAACTTACTTTATATTTCACATGATGATTAGAGGAAGGAAGCAAATGTATATCGTGCGGAGATTAACATTTGGGTATTTCTACAATGAATAGTAGTTAGAAAAATAATAAAAATTTACAGCCCAGAAGCTTGCCAAACTAAGAAACATGTCTGAAAGAGGTGGATGAGTGGTCAGTAGAAAGATCGTTTTTAAACACACTTTACCTCACTCATTCCATATTATACCATAATGTGACATTTTTAAAGTAGACACCAACAACTATGGAAATAAAAGCAACACAATTTGAATGGGGAAGGTTAGAGGAAAACCTAAAAGTGTTTTTAGCAAGACTGTATACTTAAATAATGAGATGAATTCATTGAAGCTCTCTCTTTTGTCCAATATAAACTAGAATCACAATGTTTTGTTAGCCATAGTTTTAACCTTGTATCCTGTTGTAGAAAAAGGTATCTTAGAATTTAAGAGAGAATCTGAAAGCTCAGTAGAAGGGAGAACTATACCCATAGTATGCTCACATAGCAGGGAGATACTATCTTAATGGCTCTGGGTTCATTCAGTGACCTCTGCTTAGAGGAAATGTTGTGGAAATGTACTGTAGCCTTTAAAAGTATTCCTACACAAATAGCAGCATATTAGCAAACTATCTTGTTTGCTTACTGTGTATTGATTGTGAGGGTCAGAGCACCTAAGAATACAGAAACTTGAAATTCCACAACATTTTTGGATTTCCATGTAGTTGACATGCTACTGATGGGGTTGAGACAAAAAAAAATGTTGACAAGAATAATTAAAATATGTCCTTTTTTTTTT
>NW_022436964.1:27058504-27060294 GCF_009761245.1 Sapajus apella | reverse complement strand
TTGAGACGGAGTTTCGCTCTTGTTACCCAGGCTGGAGTGCAATGGCGCGATCTCGGCTCACCGCAACCTCCGCCTCCTGGGTTCAGGCAATTCTCCTGCCTCAGCCTCCTGAGTAGCTGGGATTACAGGCACGTGCCACCATGCCCAGCTAATTTTTTGTAGTTTTAGTAGAGACGGGGTTTCACCATGTTGACCAGGATGGTCTCGATCTCTTGACCTCGTGATCCACCCGCCTCGGCCTCCCAAAGTGCTGGGATTACAGGCTTGAGCCACCGCGCCCGGCCTTAAAATATGTCCTTTTTTAATGAAATACTATCACATGGTAGTCAAGAAGCTATGGCAAGTGGAGACCAATAGGAAACATGAAAATGAACTCTGAGTTTCACTTATACATGTATTTTTAAAAAATTAGAAGTTGACCAAAATTAACGTAGTCTATTTTTATTGTGACATACTATTATTCCTTGTTGATACCTATGAGAGAGATAAGTATGTATCTGAAATGTACATAATTAATTTCCTTAGAAAAATTGCAAGGAAAGCAAAAAAAGAGCAGAAGACATATATCTTTAATCTCAGTCACTGTGGTAGCCTCAACATCCTTTCAGGATAGATAGGACAAGAACAAGCCTACAGCCTAAGAATAAGTATTTTGAATTTGGATCCATTTCAAGGTGTGGCTTAAATTATCCATCTACTCTTCCAGTTATCATAAATCGTATGTCTGGTGTGGTTCTGCTTAATGTATGGTTTTAGGAATGCTTCATATGACTTTTAGAAGAGAGCCAGGATTGGAAGAAGATAAAATCAACAAAATAATATAAATTCCTCATGTGTTTTAGTGGTTTTTTTCGTTTGCTTTTATTATTTTTGTGACTTGTTTATGGGATAACTGGATGAAAATTAACTTCAGTTGTGAAGTCCGTACACAGTCAGCTCTCTCATCTTGTTTGCAGAAATTATTAGAAGGAAGGAAATTTTTCTGGTGAGTTAAAAGTTGCTCAGATGAATCATTCATTCATTAAAGATATATATATTATCTACTATTGCATTGGGCACTCAGCTGAGATCAGATATACCATCGGTTAAGGAAGGCAACATCTGGTTTATCCAGCTTATAATCTAGTGATAAAAGACTAGAATGGCCAAAATCCAGAACACTGAAAACAGCACATGCTAGAGAGGGTGTTGAGCAATAGGAAGAGTCATTCAGCACTAGTGTGAATGTAAAAATTGTACAACCATTGAGGAAATGTGGGAGATAGAACTGAAGTTAGGTACACAATGTAAATGGGATCAAGGAAAATATTTCTAAACTAATATACAAAAGATAATTAAGACTTAGCTAAAGAAAAAGGGAAAGAATGCATTTCAGGTGATGAAAATAAAATGCTTTATATTCCAGAGATAAGAGAACATGGCACATGTAAGAAGTTTAGATTAATTTGTATGTCTAAGCTTATAGTTTAAGAAGTGAGTAATATAAGGGCAGTGAACACCTGTGGGTAGTAAAACAATTATGGATATCTGTTATTCTCTCTGCATCTATTTGGAATCAACAGTAGGTATCCAGAATTTTTTCTGTTAACGTGACCTTAATTTTCCTTGGGTAATTACCAGTTAGCATTTTTGGTACATACTGTTATATTGGACCTTCCTCTTTTTCCGCAACTCCAAATGTAAGCATGTAACGAAATGTAGCCAATGAAACTCGATTCTGGGTTGTTGATTTTTGTGTTTATGGAGAGAGAGAGAGAGAGAGAGAGAGAGAGAGAGAGAGAGAGAGAGAG
>NW_022436964.1:26928649-27058494 GCF_009761245.1 Sapajus apella | reverse complement strand
GAGAGAGAGAGAGAGAGAGAGAGAGAGAGAGAGAGAGAGAGAGAGAGAGTGTGTGTGTGTGTGTGTGTGTGTGTTTGCAACCTTTGAGATTATAGTTTTGCCTTTTCTACTGGCTATTTCTGGAAGGATTGAATTTAGCCTGGAACTATTAGAGGGCATATTGTCCCAACAAAGGAAAACTCACCTGAAAATAGAGCAGACATATTGGCCAAAGATGAAACAAGAAAGACTGAGACATCATGGCATTGTTTGTGACCCTATAGATCCTATAGGTCATAGAAATCTAAAATTGCTCTCATATTTTGAGAGCCAAAATTTTTACATTTTACTTTTATTTGCTTGTATATTTATTTATGCTTTGCCAAAGTCATTTTATATTTGTCACTTTTATGTAAAATAGTTTTGACTAATAAATATGTAAATGAATATTATTTATATAATAATCTCTCTTGATGGGAATGTAGACAGACATAGGCTTTTTATGAATAAATATCGTGCACCATTTTCTTTGTGTTTAGTATAAGAAAAAAAATTAGGTGGAATTTAGTGAACCAGATCAATTGTTAATGTAAAAAATAATGGCTGAATATTTGCAACCTGTTGTCCAGTTTTAAAATTTCATCCGACTAACTTCAATTTTAGGCCACTTTCAGAGAGTTAACATAATAATTGATATAACACTTATAGCCAAAGTAGAGAATTTTCTCCCCATCTCCTACCTTTATATTCTACATTAGTAGTCTCCGACCTTTTGGGCACCGGGGACAATTTCATGGAAGACAATTTTTCATGGAGGGGGTGTGGAGAGAGATAGTTTTGGGATGAAACTGTTTCACCTCAGCTCGTCAGGCATTGTTAGATTCTCATAAGAAGCACGCAACCTAGATCACTCTCATGCCCAGTTCATAATAGGGTTTGCGCTTCTATGAGAATCTAATGCCCTGGCTGATCTGACAGGAGTGGAAGCTCAGGTAGTAATGTACCCTCACCAGCCGCTCACTTCCTACTGTGAAACCGGTTCCTAATATCCATGGACTGATACCAGTCTGTGGCCCAGGGTTTGGGGACGACCCCTGTTCCATATGAAAGTGGTATCTCTTTCTGCAAAAGTGAGGTTAATATACATCAGACAAATTATATTAAGAGTTTTGTATTGAAATGAGTTTACCAGCACCATAACTGCAATTAACATAATTGATGTTTTCACTTTCCTAATAGATCAGGACATGGGACAGCCCTATGTCTTTTAGTTGTGTTTTAGCAGGGAAACAGGAACCTGAAAATTAAGAAGTTAAACAATTTTAAAAGGCTTTAACATTCATATCGACATGTTTGAGCTTAATCTGCAAGCTATTCAGCAGGTTTGAGATAATCATAGACTGTAATATGGTAACAGTGAAGATAAACTACAAGTTTGGTAGAAATAAAAAGTACAATTAAAGACAATAGTATTTTGGTTTAGGTCTGTGAAATTCTGTGATAGCCTTAAATGAGACTCATGTAACGTTCTTCTACAACTTGAAGCCGTGTAACTCGGTCCCAGTCTTTGGGTGGAAGAAGGCTCAGGCTGATTAGACTCAAACTGATGATAAAAGCTTATTTCCTCATGAATCAAATATAAGATACAAACTATTCTCTCAGTTTGAAGTCTTTAAACATCTCATTAGGATGAGGAATGTTGAACTGCAGTGTGGGGATTAATTTAGATCTAATCTTTAATACTCTCTTTTCTATTTTTATGGTACGGTCAGGATTTAAATACAGTAAACGTGGACCAAGTGAGTTGAATGCTTGCTAAAGCAATTTCTGAGGAGACTATAAGATGACTAGATTTATAAAACAATGACCACAAAATCTAACCTCAGTGAAAAATATGTGTGTTTTGTTTACCAGTTTAAAAAAACACAGAAAACACTGTTATGAGAACATAGAGAACACCAAATTTCTTTATTCTTTGTGTTATCAGAAAGGGGTCCTGATCCAGACCCCAAGAGAGGGTTCCTGGATCTTGTGCAAGAAAGAATTTGGCAGGGGGTATCCACAGAGTAAAGTGAAATCAAGTTTATGAGATAAATAAACAAAACAATGGCTACTTATAGGCAGAAAAGCCCTGTGGATTGCTGGTTGGCTATTTTTATGGTCGCTTCCTGGTCATATGCTAAACAAGTGATGGATTATTCATGAGTTTTCCAGGAAAGGGGTGGGGAGTTCATGGAACTGAGAGCTTCTCCCCTCTTTAGTCCATATAGGGTAATATCCCAACATTCCCAAAAGTATTTGTAAACTGTAATGGTGCTGATGGGAGAGTCTTGTAGCATGCTAATGCATTATAGTTAGTATATAACCAGAAGTGAGGACAACCAGAGGTCACTTTCTTCACCATCTTGGTATTGGCTGGCTTCTTTTCTGCATTCTGTTTTATAAGCAGGATCTTTGTGACCTGTAACATTTGCCACTCCTGTCTCATACTGTGGCTACGAATGCCTAACTTTCTGGGAATGCAACCCAGCAAATCTCAGCCTAATTTTATCCAGCCCCTATTCAAGATGGAGTTACTGTCATTCAAACGTCTGTGACATTTTCTATCAAAAACTTCTTTAGAACAAATACCTAAACAGATACCTGAAATCTCTAAGATGTTAAGGTTTTTTTTTTTTTTTTCTGGAATAAATCTCCATAGTTTTCACAGATTTTTAAAGGAGCCTCTGACCTGAAAATTATTGAAAACAAGTTTTACAGAGAGTATTTTTCAGGTGTGAATGTTTCATGATTGTATCCAAATCTGTTATTTGCATTGGGATATGCAAAACAAAATAGCTCCCCAGGTAGTTATTATAATTTGAGTCAAGCTTGGCTTTGACTGTTTGCTTTATTTGTTTTGTTGAAGACACTTTAGAGTACAAAAGGGACTTGTCACTTCGTTGTTAAGCTGCATTTTTCTTGGTGTTCCTTGTGGATAAAGTGTTTCTCTTTGGGATTTTACTTTTTTCTTTTTATTGGAGTCAAATGAGCTTTGACATGAAGCGCAAGAAACAAAAAAAGGAACACAGAGGGTGCTACTTCTTATGTGTTCTATTTTCACTCTGTATGACCAAGCTGAACTTTACCTGGCAATTTCTATTGTATGACTTTGATGACATCGGAGGTCCTTGGATCTCAGTTTTACTTCTAGAGTTGCTTATTTGTTATGGCTGATCTTATTTTTTTTTCATTTTAAATTCTTTATGAAAGTAAATTTCCTCTCCCTCTCTCATCCTCTTTCTATTATGATTTCTGACAAAATAATAACCTAAAGGTATATTTGCTTTCTGTTTATTTCAGTATTACCATTGAAATTGTCAACATCACTTTTAATTACATTGAAAAATAATAAAGACAGCACTAGAAACTAAAAAATGACAACATTCACTTGCCAGTGTATCCTCTGAATAACTGAATATGAAGAAATTATTACTGAAGAAGTAGGTAATAGAATAATTTTAATTCAAATATGTCACGGGATGGTTGGAAGTTAGTCAATCGTTAATCAGAAAAACAGTTTCTACATTCTACATTCACCATGAGAACCAAAACTTCACTTTAATCCCAGTTTGGATTTGGCCATGTTAGGACTGAACAGGAATATTGTGTGGCTGGCTCCTAAAAATAGGCTAGTGAAGATTATGAATACTTCCTTACATAAATCCTCAGCTAAGCTAAATGAGAAAAGTAGGCTTTGGGTGTGAAGCTAAAGAACCCTCCCATGTTTGTTTCTATCTCTAATACCATCCATGTTTCCATATTCACTCATGACTTGATACATGATATGAAGAATAAGTAAATTATTTTATCATGATTTCAGTTTTACAGATACAGAGGATTTGATAATATCTAGAAGAAGCCACCTCTATGTCCAGTATTAGGTCCAGTTCCTCTGTAATGACACATTACAGAGGAAATAATAGACACATATTACTAGCCATAGCCATATAAAAGATACTGTATTTCAAAAAGAAAAGCCAAACAAAACAAAAGCAAACAAACAAACAAAAAACCCTCTCAAGCAGCATTTAACAAACAGTTTTTTTTTAAAGATCAGATAGTCAGCAGTTTAGTTTGTTTTTGCTAGAAAGTTTCTGTTGTAATTATTCAACTCTGTTTTTGCAGCATGGAGAGAACTATAAATAATATGTAAATGGACAGAGTGGCTGTGTTCCACTAAATTTTTTTACAACAACAGGTAATGGGCCAGATTTGTTTTGTAGACCATAGTTGATGACCTATGTTCAAGGAATCAGAATACCCTTTTGCCATATAATATAGCAGGAGATCTTTTAGATAATTTCTCATTCACTCCCATGATTCAAGAGAAAATTGATTATAATAGAGCAGACAAGAATGAAGAGGACATGAAGATGAAAACATAAATGCCAAATTTAAAATTACAGTACAGTTGTGAACATCTTTTTGTATACTGTAGAATATGGAATAGATGTAATTTTTAAAAAGAAAATAAAAGTCTTAATAAACTCTCTCAAAACTAGAAAAAAAAAGACCTAACAATATGAAAAAAAAAAAAAAAAGAAGAAGAAAAGTAAAGACACTTTAAGAAAAAAAAATCAAAGGTTTTATTTGGAAGTAAGATACAAATACTAATTTGATAAAACACTCTACATGGCTTTTTAGAACCTATTATAATCCTTTGATATCCTTTTAAAGTACTGTTCTTTTGTTATCGTTGGGTGAAAAGCTAGTATTACCTGAAAAATGTCACAGAATAAATTATTTTAATCATTTTCTTTTGGTGTTCTTGACCAGCTATCATTAAGCTGCATCTATTTATTGATAACAACCCAGGAAACTTTCTTGTCTGCTGGAGACAACCGTCTTTTCTCAGATCCCTTAATCATGCATTATCTCAACCTTATTCATCTCCCTATGTCAGGGAGATCCATCCTGTGTATTATCATAACTGGTTAGTAAAGACTTCAGAGTTCTCCCTTAATGTATGAGACTTCTGCAAGTGCTGTCTTATATGGATAAATATGGTGAAGCTACTCTGTCTAGCGAATTTACTTTAACCTTTTCTTGACCTCAGAGCTGCAGAGCCAAAATCCTCCCAGACCTTAGAGAAAAGTGTAAAATAATTCTGAATCTAGCCCCAAGATACCATATTATTTACTTCCTCTGAGATTGAACAGTTTTTTCTCAGGGCTGGCAGACAAAACATTCCTTGTCTTTAATAATATTCTTATGCCTACTCACTTAGGTGGGGTTTGCCTAATTACCAAGAAAGCTATTATAAAATTGCCTAACTTTTATAGGATTCTTGAAATTCAAAGGCATGCTAATTTATATTCACTTTGTAATATGTAAGAAGTAATGAGTCCACCATTACCTAAGCCCATAGAAAAATTCCCACCTGTTTTCCATTTTATCACAGGTTAGGGCATTATCATCATACTTTAATTCTTACACATCAACTCCTCTCTCCTTTTCTTTTCTAGAGGCTTTTGGGGGCCTTGGACTGTCTAGCTGGTAAATTGTTCTTAGACAGTGGTCACCTGGGGTACTAGTAATCCAAAAGAGCTCAGTATTTTGTGCTTTTTAGCTTTTCTAGTCTGTTTTTTTGTCTGTCTGAATGGAATGTGTTAAATTCCATATTCACTGCTATGGTTTGAAAGTGTCCACTTCAAAATTCAGGTGTAATAGACTAATGGAACAGGTTAGAGAACACAGAAGTAAATCTGCACACCTACAACCATCTGATCTTTGACAGAGTTGACAATAGCAAACCGTGGGGACAAACTCTGTATTCAATAAATGGTTCTGGGATAACTGGCTAGCCATATGCAGAGAATGGAAACTGGACCTTTTTTTTCAATATCATATATAACAATCAACTAAATGGATTAAAGACTTAAATGTAAGACCTGTCACTATAAAAAACTCTAAAAGAATTCTTTGGAAATACCATTCTAGACATAGGCCTTAGCAAACTTTTCATGATAAAATCTCCAAAAGTAATTGCAATGGAAACAGAAATAAACAAGTGGGACCTAACTAAACTCGAGCTTTTATACAGCAAAATAAAATTTCAACAGATTAAAAAGACAACCTACATAATGGGAGAAGATATTTGCAACCATACATCTGACAAAGGTTTAATATACAGAATCTATAAGGGATTTAAACAAATCAGCAAGCCAAATAAACAAACAAAAAACCCACCAAAATAAAACAAAATGCAAATCATTAACAAATGAGCAAAATACGTCAACAGATACTTCTTCAAAAGAAGATACACATGCAGCCATCAAGCATATGAAAAAATGCTCAACTAATCATTAGAGAAATACAAATCAAAACCATAATGAGATATCACCTCACACCGGTCAGAATGGCTATTTTTGAAAAGTCAGAAGATAGCAGATGTTGGTGACATTGCAGAGAAAAGGGAATGCTTATACACTGCTGGTGGGAATATAAATTAGTTCAATGACTGTGGAAAGCAATTTGGAGATTTCTCAAAGAACTTAAAGCTACCATTTAACCCAGCAATTACTGACCATATATTCAAAGGAATAGGAATTTTTCTACCAAAAAGACAAGCACCTGTATGTTTATCAAAGCACTATTCACAATAGCAAAGACATGGAATCAACCTAGATGCTAATAGGTGATGGACTGAATAAATAAAATATGGTATGTATACACCATAAAACAACAGAAAAACCTGTACTCATGTCCTTTGCAGCAACATAGATGCAGCTGGAGGCCATTATTCTAAGTGAATTAATGCAGGAACAGAAAGCCAAATACATGTTCTTGCTTACAAGTGAGAGCTAAACAGTGAGTAAACATGTGCAAAAGCATAGAAACAATAGACATGGGGGCTTATGTGAGTGGGGAGGTTAAGAGGAGGGTGAAGTTTGAAAAACTACCTATCAGGTGCTATGCTCACTATATGTGTGATGAAATCATTTGCACACCAAATCCCAGCAACATGTAATTTACTCAAATGATAAACCTGCACATGTATCGCACTGACCCAAAGTAAAACTGAGAAAAGAAAAAAATAAAGTGATTTCTGGTGAGGAAAAAAAAAAAGTGTAGCCAACAAGATTGTGTTAAGAGGTGAGGCCTTTAAAAGGCCATGAGGGCTCCTCTTTTGTCAATGAGGTTAAGGCCTTTATAAGAGGCTTCATACAGCATTTGGCTAGCTTGCCCTTCTGCCATGTGAGGATACAAGAAGGCCCTCATCAGACACCCAAAGTGGGGGCATCTTGATCTTGGACTTCTTAGCCTGGGAGCTGTGAGAAATAGATTTCTGTTCTTTATAAATTATTCAGTCTTAGATATTCTGTTTTAGCAGCAGAAATAGACTAATAACTCGCTTTGAAGATTGGGCTTTGTAGGTTCCTCTCTCATGCCTTTTTTCTCTTTCTTCATCTTCATGTAGTCTAATATGTATTAATGAAAAATCCAGATCTGGAAACATGCATCAGAATGCCCAGCTGCCCCCCAAAAAATAAAAATAAAAATATATAGTTATTGCTTATTAAGCAAGAGCTTGATTTGATCTCAAAGCCCAGTTCTCCAAACAAAGATGTGATTTTGCATAGATTTTGGGAAAGCTTCATGTTCACAGATTATTGAGTTTTTATTAGTTGCCTGATTTTCAGGCATGGGTGTATGGTCACTAGACAGAGGCTACTGATGATTGGATAACTTTCAGAAGCATGGAAAAGTCATTAATTGGCTGATTTTGAAATGCTTGGGGCACTAATGTGAAGCTGTCACTGATTAATTGGGAAAGTTTAAAGTCAATTTAAGTGTTTACTGGATAATGGCTAGGTTGTTATAAAAAAAAAATCAGTCTTTCCTTTTCTTAAATTTTGAGAATATGAAACTTTTATTCCTTTTTTTGGTGGAAATTAATTTTTATTATTTTTTATGTTAATTACCAGTTTATGAACTCTGATTGATAAAAGCACATCACTAAGAGAGTAAAGAAATAATCCTTTTTCCTTCAGTTTTATCTTGGCCATTATTGTTACTAAAAAGCAAAACACAATTTCTACAAAAGTTTGGGAAAAAATTATTTGACCTAAGAATTCTTCAATGAAGTAACCATTCCAGTGTAAATGTAAAAGGTATATCTTCTCAAATATGTAAGTACCTTTTGTTGAATTTGCTGTGATTATAGCATTAATAAAAATGAATCACAATAAGGAAACAAATATATGGAAGATGATTAAAAAGAATAATGATGATGGCTAAAGTAATTCAAATTAAATTAATTCAGACAGAATTAGCTTTAAACTTCTATGTGTACAATGGTTAGGAAAAAAGTGATTGTTAATTTATTTAAATTCAAACAGTATGGTGTAAACACAAGAAATAAAATTATTAGATTAAATAACTCAAAACTATATCAATAACAATTACAAAATTGAGTGTAATTACTGGTGTTTAGAAATGGTGAAAGTTTCAGGAGGGGAAAAGTTTGTATAATAAGCATGCTAATGCATTTATATTTAAGAGATGTAAATCTAAAATGCCACTATTACTTTAGGTCAATACATTAAAAAACTGAAAATTCGGGCCGGGCGCGGTGGCTCAAGCCTGTAATCCCAGCACTTTGGGAGGCCGAGGAGGGTGGATCACGAGGTCAAGAGATCGAGACCATCCTGGTCAACTTGGTGAAACCCCGTCTCTACTAAAAATGCAAAAAATTAGCTGGGCATGGTGGCACGTGCCTGTAATCCCAGCTACTCAGGAGGCTGAGGCAGGAGAATTGCCTGAACCCAGGAGGCGGAGGTTGCGGTGAGCCGAGATAGCACCATTGCACTCCAGCCTGGGTAACAAGAGCGAAACTCCGTCTCAAAAAAAAAAAAAAAAAAAAAAAAAAAAAAACTGAAAATTCAAACACATTATTTAACATCATAAACACATTTTAAAATAGATTATTTAAATCTAGTCAACTCATATGTAGATGACAAAACACATGAAAATTATAGTCAAAAATACAGTGGGACAGCAAAAATAAAAATAAGACGACAAACAAAATAAAATAAATAAAATTGTAAATATTTGAGTAGAAGCATAAATGTAAAAGAAGTTAACCTATTATTAAGAGATGTCTGTGTCCACTATGGATTAAAAAAGGAAAAATTAGGTTCTGTCTACAAGAGACGTTTACATAATTTTTTAACCTCATTTTTTGGCAGAAATTAAAAAATTAAATATGTGGAAGGTGATTAAAAAAGATGGGTAAATTCATTCAAATTAAATTAAAATTTTTAATTTTTAAAAAATAAAAAATTGTGATAAAATAAAATTTTTAAAATTATGCAAATCCAAACAAAAATAATCTGGGATATCACAATGTTTACATTGATAAAAGTTGAATTACAAAAACACAATTTGGGCAAGAATTAATATGTCACACAATTTTTACAATTAGAAAAATGATTTAACTGAAAATTGTTTATATCTAATTGAATACATAATTTTGAAATATCAGTAAATACACAAGTAAATACACAAAATTAACAAGTTAAGATACATACAATGAAATACTAAATACCCTAATACTAAGAAATATTCTCACAAAATATGTGAGCAATAGAATTCAAAACATGGCCGGGCGCGGTGGCTCACGCCTGTAATCCCAGCACTTTGGGAGGCCGAGGCGGGTGGATCACGAGGTCAAGAGATCGAGACCATCCTGGTCAACATGGTGAAACCCCATGGTGAAACCCCATCTCTACTAAAAATACAAAAAATTAGCTGGGCATGGTGGCACGTGCCTGTAATCCCAGCTACTCAGGAGGCTGAGGCAGGAGAATTGCCTGAACCCAGGAGGCGGAGGTTGCGGTGAGCCGAGATCACGCCATTGCACTCCAGCCTGGGTAACAAAAGCGAAAACCCCGTCTTAACTTGGAAAAAAAAAAAAAAAAGAATTCAAAACACAAGCAATGGCATCACCAGATGCTGGTAAGAATGGAGAAATTAAGATAAATTAGATCATTCATATTTTACTGGTGAGAATATAAATTGATTCCACCACTCTGAAAATGTCTTAATAAACTGTATATAAAACTCTCTTATAATTCAGCGATTAAACTTTAGAGCATTTATCCCAAAGATATCCTGACATCTTCATGTAATACTGTGTATGCAAATGTTTATAGAAGCTTTATATGTAATAGTCAAAAACTGGAAACAACCTGCGTGTCCTTCAACTGCAAATGGTTAAACAAGCTGCGGTGCGGTCATACCATGGAATACAATTCAAAGTATGCAGTAAAAGGAATGACTATTGATATAGAAAACAATCTGAAATAAGTGCCAGAGAACTTTGCTGAGAGAAAAAGGCCAATGTCACAGCTGTTCTCAAAAGGTTACATACTGTGTGGTTTCATTTATGTAACATGCTTAAAATGACAAAATTATAGAACTGAATAACAGATTAGTGTTTGTAAGGGCTTAAGGAGGATATGGGAGTGAGTGGCTATGAAAGAACAACATAAAGGGATCTTATGATAAAAGAAATATTCTGTGTCTTGACTGTATCAATGTCAGCACCTAATTTTGACATCATACTTGCTTTGCAAGATACTACCATTCAAAAACTAGGTAAAGGAAACACAGTCTTTCCGTATTATTTCTTGTAACTTCATATGAATCTGCAATAAACTCAAAATAAAATAAGAAAAATGAAGGCAAAATAAAGACATCCCTGCATGGCTGGAAAAAGAGTTTGTTTCTAGCAAAACTGCTTTACAAGACATATTGTAGGAAATTTTTAAGGATGAAAACAAGTGATACCAGAAAGTAATTTGAATCCACATGAAAAAAATAAAAACAGTGATAAAGGTAATTAGTAAGCCATTTACAAAGGCATTATAATTGCATATTTTTTTTCTTCTTAGCTGATAAAAAGCAATCGTTAAAAGAATGTCTGTATAATTATATAAAAGCACAAAGGAGGTGGATGGGAACAAAGCCACATTAGAGTAAGGAAATGACACAAAATGGTTAACTGAAATACATAGGAATATACGGAGAGAATCAGAGATGGTAATAAAAAGGTTAGTATAACCATATCTGCAATATATATACCTGCTGTTTTTCTTTCGGTTTCTTTGAAAGACAAAAAATTACATAAGACAGTCATTATAGCATTATATCATTGGGTTTGTAAAATAGATAGAATATGTGTAACAAATATAGCACAAAAAAGGGAAGAAATCAAGTTATATAGAAGTAGCATTTCTATACTCTTTGGAATTCATATAGTATAAATTTGAAATGTATCCTGATAAGATAAACATTTTATGTTCTAGGGCACTTACTAAACACTAGTAAATTAGGAAAAATTAAGGGATTAAAATGTTATACTGGAAAATATTTTCTCACTGCAAAAGAAAGCAATAAAAGAGAAATAGAGGAATACAAAAGAATTGAGACATAAAGAAAATAAAAGGTAAAACAACAAGGTAAGTCCGATATCAATAACAACACAAAATGTGAATGGATTAAGCAATCTAATCAAATGCAGAGATTGACAGACTGGATTAAAAACATACGGTACAACTATGTTTTCTCTACTGGAGACACACTTTAGGTTTCAAGACAAATAGTTTGAGAACAACAGGATGGAAAAAAAATACTCATGCAAATAGCAACCATTTGGAAGTTGGAGCAGCTATATTAAAATAAGAGAATGGAGAGTAGAACAACAACAAAGTGTTTCTAGAGGTAAAGAGGGAGATTTTAGAATAATATAAGGGTTAATTGACTAGAAATGTGTAACAATTATAAACATACATGAAACTAAAAAGAGGACTCTTAAAATCCATGATGCAAAACTGACAGAATGCAGGGGAAAATACACAATTCAACAATAATACTTGTAGTCTTTAATACATACCCCACTTTAAATAGTACGTTAAATAACTAGAAAGAAGAACAACAAGATATAGGAGACTTAGCAACATTAACAGATATCTGTAGAACTAACTGTACCCAAAAGCAAGATGGTACACATTTTTCTCAAGAGCAGGTGGAGCATTTTCTAGAAGAGATATGATGTTAGTTCACAAAATAAGACATTGGCATATTTCAGTTGACTGATATCAGACAAAATGTGTTCTCTAAACACAGTGGAATTAAATCGGAAATCAGAAACAGAAGAAACAGTGAGAAATTCAACATACATCTAAATAACCAATGGGTCAAAAGAAAAAAGGAAATTAGAAAATAGTATGAGATGAATAAAAGTGAACACAGAACATATAAAAACCGTAAAATACAAATAGAGCAGAACTTAGAGGGACATTTATAGAATTAAACACTAAACACTTACATTTCAAAAAAATAAAGATCCGAAATCAGCAACCTTACATTTTACCTTAAACTTGAGAAAGAAAGTGAAACTAAAACCAGAGCAAGAAGAAAGAGCTTTAAAAATAGGGTAGACTCAAGTGAAATGGACATTAGAAAAACGATGAAGAAAATAAATAAACAAGACCACAAGTTCTCTGAAATGATAAACAAAGTTGATAATACTTTAGTCATACTAATATGAAGGAGAAAAGACCCAAATCACTAAAGTTAAGCATGAAGGAGAGGACATTACAACTACCATTACAGAAATAAAAAGGAATAAAGGAATAATATGAACGATTATACTTCAATAAATTAGATAAAATGGAAAAATTCTTAGAAGAACATGAACTACTAATACTGAGTCAAGAAAATGCCAAAAGTCTGACTAGACCTAAGGGCAGTAAGGAGATTGAATTAATAAGAAACTTTACATGAGGAAAAGCCAGGTTCCCTATGGCATCGCTGGTGAATTCCACCAAACATTTAGAAAATAATGAATACCAATCAACTACACCCTTTCATAAGAAATAGAAGAGGAGAAAATACCTATCAACTCATCTAATGAGGTCCGGGTTGCCATCATACCATCACCAGACAAATACATCATGAGAAAGAAAAACTACGTATCTTGTAACTCTAGACACAGATGTCTTCCAGAAACTACTAGAAACCATATACAGCATCATATAAAAAGGATCATTATATACCATGACTAAGTAGATTTTATCCCAAGAAAAAAAAATTGGTTGTACATTTGTAATCAAATAGTGTAAGTCACCATATTAGTAGAACAAATGAGGAAAAACACATAATCATATCAGTAAATACAGAAAAAGTATTTGAAGAAAATCTAACACTTTCTCATTATAGCTACACTCAGCCACTAGGAACATAAGGGAACTTGGTCAACCTAATAAAGCGCCACTACTAAAAAATCCATAGCTAACATCATATTGAATGATAAAAGATTAAATGCCCCTTAAGTTCATAAACAGAACAATGGTGTCCACTCTCACATTTTGTTCAGCATTGTATTAGAAGTTCTAGTCAGGACGATTAGGCAAAGAAAAGGAATAAAAATCATTAATATTGGAAGGGAAGGAATAAAACTATGTTCTGGCCGGGCGCGGTGGCTCACGCCTGTAATCCCAGCACTTTGGGAGGCCAAGGCGGGTGGATCACGAGGTCAAGAAATCGAGACCATCCTGGTCAACATGGTGAAACCCTGTGTGTTGATGAAATGATTTTATATCTAGAAAATCATAAGAAATCCAATAAAAACTATTAGAGCTAGTAAATAAGTTCAGTGAACTTTTAGGGTACAAGATGAATATATGTAAATCATTTGTATTTCTATACACTAGCAATAAACACAACCCAAAAAATGAGAATACAAAATCAATTTTATTTAAAATAACATGAAGAAATAGAGTACTTAGAAGTAAATTAAACAAAGGAATCCAATATCTATATACAGAAAACAACAAAACATTGTTGAAAGGTATTACAGAAGACCTAAACACATGGAGAGATGTTCCAGTGTCATTTTTCAGAAACTTAATACCATTTAAATGGCAGTAATTCTCAAATTAATCTACAGATTCAAGATAATATTTCTCAAATGCCATCTTTTTTTAAGGAATTGACAAATTGATATTAAAATTCATATTAAAATTAAAAAAACAAAGGTAGCCAAAACAGCCTTTAAAACAAAGAGCAAAGCTGGATAACCCATACTTTTTGACCTCAAAACCGAATACAAAGTTACAGTTAATCAAGACAGTTTGGTAATGGCATACAGACAAACATATAGATAAATGGAAAAAAAAATTGAGAGTCTAGATATAAACCATGACATTTAATGTCAATTGACTTTTGGAAAAGATGCCAAAGAAATTCAATTTTGTAAGAATAATCTTTTTTATAAATTGTGCTGGAACAACTGGTTTTCCACCTACAAAAGAATAAAGCTGGAGTCCATCCTTATTTATATCAGAATTAACTGAAAATGTAGCATAGACCTAAATGTAAGAGCTAACAGTATGAAACTCATAAAAATAACAGTAAATATTCATGACATTAGATATTTCATAAAAAGCACAAGTTACACAAAAGAAAGATTAATTTGACCTTATCATAATTGTATTGGTCAGGGAACTACAGAGAAATAGAAGCTGTGTGCCTGTTAGTGTGTACATGCCTATATGTGAATGTGTGTGTATGTTTAGAGGGATTTGTTGTAAAGTATTGGCTCATACAATTATGGAGTCCAACAAGTCCCACAATATGCCCTCTGCAAGCTGGGAACCTAGGGAAACTGATGATACAGTGCAGAGGGCTGAGAGCTGAAGAGCTGCTGGTATAAATCTCTATTTGAGTCTGAAGTCCTGAGAACCAGGAGCACCAAGAGCATAGGAAGATCATTGTCCCAGGTTAAGTAGTCAGACAGAGAGGGAGCATTCAACTTTCCTCTATTTACTGCATTTAGACTCTCAAATGGTTGAATGATGCTTACTCATGTTGGAGAAGGCCATTGGCTTTATTCAGTCCGCCAATTCAAACACTGATGTGTTTTGGAAATGCCGTTACAGACAAATCCATAAATAATCCTTAACCAGATATCTGGGCATCCTCTGGCCCATTCCAGTCGATACATAAAATTAACCATCAAAATAATTAAAAACAACTGTGCTTCAAAGAACACAATCCATAAAGTGAAAACACAAGCTAGTGAATGGGAGAAAATGATTCTGAAAAGTATACATGACAAGGAACTTGTAGTTAGAATAAATAAGTAACTTTTACACCCCAATAATAATACAAATAACCCAACTGAAAAATTGGCAAAAGATTGAACATACATTTTCCCAAACATGTTATTGCAGATAAACGCATTATGAGATAACTTCACATCATTAGTGAATAGGAAAATGTACATTAATGCCACAGGAAAATACCCAGTATTTTTAATAGATGTAATTAAAAAATATGTGTAAAAACAAATATTGGCAAAGATATGGAGAAATAGGAACACTCATTCATTGCTGGTAGAAATTCGAAATGATGCAACCACTTTTCAGAAACAATTTGGTAGTTCCTTAGAATGGCAAACAGAGTTACCATATACTTCTACTGCTACCATGCATCCAGGAGTATTGAAAACATGCTTCCATGCAAAAACTTCTTGACAAATATTTACAGCGGAATTTTTATAATAATAAAATGTTAGGAACAATACAAAAATCTATCAACTAATGAATAGATTAAAAATATGGTATATTCATGCAATACAATATATTCAGCAATAGAAAAGAATAAAGTAGTACTATGTGTTACAGTATGAATTGAAACTTACATTTGGTGGATTAGGACTCCACCCATATGACTTCATTTAACCTTAATTAGCTCTTAAAAACATTTCTGGATATATAATCTCATTGGGGTTTATATTATCAGCATATGAAGTTTTTAAGGACATATTCAAACCATAGTACTGTATATTATATAATTGATTAATATGAAACATCTAGAATAAACAAATCTGTAAAAGCAGAAAATAGATTGGTGGTAATCTATGGATGTGTAGTAGTGGTGGGGAAGATTTGGGGCAAAATTAGGAATGACTACTAATATGTACAGACTTTCTGGAGTGATACAAATGTTCTAAAATTGATTTTGGCAATATTTTTATAAATTTACAATAAATAAAATTTTAAATTTCAAATAAGTGTGTTTTATGGTATATAAGTTATATCTCAATAAAACTGTTAAAAATGAGATACTTTACAACTATTAGAATGCATAAAATTTTATAAATCTGGATATGACAAAGTGTTGACAAGAACATGAAACAATTAGAGCTCTTAGATATTTTATTGGGATTGTAAAATGTTACAACCACTTTGGTGAATTCTTTTGTAGTTTCTTATAGAGTTATAGACTCACCATGGAAAATTGTGACTCCAATTTCTATGAGTTCACTCAAGAGAAGTAAAAATAGATGTTTATACAAAGAACTGTACATTAATGTTTATATCAACTTTATTCATTATACAAAATAATTAGAAAAAATTACTTTGCCCATCAAGAAGTGAATGGATAAATGTATTGTTCAAAAAGTACTGTCACTATTAATAAAGAACCAAAAACTTAGCAATTGAAACATTGTAAATTTATCATTTTAAGGTTCTGAGGTTCGAAGTCCAAAATAGGTGTCATGGGACTAAAAGCAAGGTGTTAGCAGGCATTTCTTTCTGAAAGCGAGAGTATGTTCCCTTGCCTCTTCCAGCTTAGCGTCTAGGCTTCTCAGGTTCCTTAGCTCATAAACACTTTCCTCTACCTTCAAAGCTAGCAGTGTTGTATCTCTGACTAGTCTTTTGTGGTCACATGTCCCTTTAACCACACATCTATGTATGACAGGAAAAGGATTCTACAAAAAAAGTTACACACACACACACACACACACGCATATACACACTTGCACACATACATACACAGTGACAGAAAGATTTATTTTAAGGTATTGGCTTATAAGATTATAGAGGCTGGCAATTCTGAAATGTGCAGGGCTGGCCAACAGGCTAAACACTCAGGCATAATTTCTTGAGCCAGAATTCCTTCTTCTTCAGGAAACCTCTGTCTTTGCTCTGAAAACCTTCAACTGATTATGTGAAGACAACCCACATTATGGAGGATAATCTATTTTAGTTTTAAGTCAACCGATTGCAAATGTTAGTAACATATCTAAAACCCTTTTACAGCAACATCTATTGTTAAACTAAAAAAACCCGACATCATAACCTAGACAAATTAATATGTAAAACTGTCTATCACATCAAGGCATCATATTGCTTCCACTTGGTTAATTGAGAAAAATCTCCCCATTTCAAGGCCTTTAATCACAACTGCAAAGTCCCTTTAGTCATGTACGGTAACATTTCACAGTTTCTAGGAGTTGGGACATGAACATGTGTTGGGGGACATTATTTGGCCTGCCACATTCTTATAAGGGTATAGCACTCAGCAATAAAGTAGAAAACTTCAAATACATTCATCAAAGTAGAATCTCAAAAACATTATGCTAAATAAAAACAGACAGATGCAAAACTGTACATGCTGGCAGTTTTATAAATCCATTTATCTAAAAATGGAAAATAAACAAATCTAATATATGGTTATAGAAGGTGGATGAGTAGATTATCTGGGGCTTTAGATGAGAGTTGGGACTAACTAGGAATGGATGAAAGAAAAGCTTTTACACTATTCAAAATATTCTGTTTATTGATTGTGGTGATTATAGCACAGATACATGGACTTTTCAAAATTAGTGTAACTTCCTGCTTTAAATAGCTGTATCTTATTTATATACATGTTATCCCAAAATTTATTCTAAAATGAAAACAAATTCAACATCAAAACATAAAAGCGAATGTACCCTGTTTATTACACAGTAATTATCAAGATTTGGGCCTTATATATATGGATATGTATATGCCAAAATATCAACAGTGTTTTTTCCTGGGAAGTGGATGTATAGTGTTCATTTTGGTTTGCTGACTTCTGTAATGCTTGGATTGTTTTCAGTGAATATGTCCTTTAAAATAATATAGAAGATATTCCCAATAACAAAATAAAATGAACTTAATTTTTAATCCAGAAAGTCCATTTCTAAGGAAATATTTTCCTATGGTTGGAATCAGAGATGCATGCAAATTTATAAGAAAGAACACTCATTCCATTACGTTTCAGAAAGTGATAAATTAGGTTCAGCCTAACCGTTTAAAAGTTGAGTACAATGAGATGGTAATACAGTTTTGACATTTGTCTCCACTCTAATATCATGTTGAAATGTAATCCTCAATCTTGAAGGTGGGGCCTGGTGGGAGGTGTTTGGATCATGGGGGCAGAGTCTTTATTAATGGCGTAGGCCATACCCTTGGTCTTAAGTCAGCTCTTGCTCTGAGTTCACATGAGATCTGACTGTTTAAAAGTGTATGGTACTTCCTTATCCTCGCCCTCCCCCCCACCACAGTTTTTTTGCTCCTGTTTTTAGTCTTGTGAAATACTTGCTCCACGTTCACCTTCTGCTTCCTGAGGCTTCCCCAGAAGCAGATGCTGGCACTATGCATCCTGTGAAGCCTGCAGGATGATGAGTCAATTAAACCTCTTTCCTTTACAAATTACCCTATCTCAGGTGTTTACCTATAGCAATGCAAGAATAAACTAATTAAGAAAAATGGTACTGAGGGGTGGGGCATTGCTATAAGGTTATTCTATGTGGAAGTGACTTTGGAGCTGTGTAACACACAGAGGTTGAAAGCATTTGGAGGACTCAGAAGAAGACAGGAAGATGAGGGATAGTTTGGAACTTTTTAGAGACTGGTCAAATAGTTGTGACCAAAATGCTGGTAATGATATGGATAATGGAGTCAAGGCTGACATGGTCTCAGATTAAAATGAGGAACTTACTGGGGACTGGATTGGAGGTCATGTGTGTTACCTCTTAGGAAAGAACTTATTCGCACCCTAGAGATCTGTGGAGGTTTGAATTTTATAGTAATGATTTCACGTATCTGGTGGAACAAATTTCTAAACAGCAAAGCATTCACAATGTGGCATAGTTGCTTCCAACAACCTTTACTCAAATGTGGGAACAAGGGAATGACTTAAAGTTGAAACTTCTATTTAAAAGGGAAGCAGAAAGTAAAAGTTGGAAAAATTTGCAGCCTGGCCATGTGGCAGAAAAAGTAAAAGCTTTTTCAAGAGAATTCAAGCAGGCTGTGAAACAACCATTTGCCAGAGAAATTTTCATAACTAATAGGGAGTCCAGTGCTACTAGTCAAGACAATGGGAAACAGGCTTTGAAAGCATCTCAGAGACTATCATGGGAGCCCCTCCCATCACAGGCCTTCAGACTTATGAGGAAAGAATGGTACCATGGGCCTTACCCACGGCCCCACTGCCCTGCTCAATCTCAACACACTGCTCCCCACATCCAGGCCACTCCAGCTCAAGCTATGGCTCAGAGGACTCCAAGTGCAGCTCAGACCACTGCTTCAGAGAGTGCAAGCCATAAGCCTTGTCCGTGTAGCATTTAAGCCTGTGGGTGTACAGTGTGCAGGAGTGAATGAGACACTCCTCCTATATTTCAGAGGTTGTATGGAAAACCTGGGTGCCCAGCAGAAGCCTGCTGCACAGGCAAAGCCCCCACAGAGAACCTCTACTAGGGCAATGCCAAGGCAGAATATAGCGGATTGAAACCCCTACTCAGAGTCCCCACTTGGGTACCACCCAATGGAACTATGAGAAGGGGGAAACTGCCCTCCAGACCTGAGAATGGTAGATTCTGGCAGCTTGTACCCTGTGCCTGGAAGAGCCACAGGCATTCAACAACTTATGAGAGCAGCCACAGAGGCTGAACCTTGCAAAGCCACAAGGGTGGAGCTGCCTAACGTCTTGGGAGTCACCCCTTGTACCTGTGTGCCCTGGATGTGAGACATGGAGTCAGAGGAGGTTATTTCAGAGTTTTAACATTTAATGACTGCCCCTGTCTCCTTTCTTTTGGTTGATTTCTTTCTTTTGAAACAGAAGTGCTCACCCAATGCCTATACCCTCATTGTATCTTGAGAGTAAATAACTTGTCGATTTTACAGGCTCATAGGTTGAAGGGACTTGCTTGGTCTCAAAAGAGACTTTGGACTTTTCAGTTAATGTTGAAAGGAGTTTAGATTTTTGTAGACTATTGGGAAGTTGTAATTGTATTTTGCAATGTGAGAAGCACAAGAGATTTGGGTGGGAGCAGGTCAGGGCAGAATTACATAGTTTGGATATATGTCTCCACCCAAATTTCATGTTGAAATGTAATCCCCAGTTTTGGAGGTAGGACCTGGTGCGAAATATTTGGATCACGAGGGCAGAGAATAGGGACCATTATCTTGGTGATAACTCTTGCTCTGAGTTCACATGACATCTGATCATTTAAAGTATGTGGCACCTCCTCTTCACTGTTGCTCCTGTTTTGCCATGTGAGGTGCCTGCTCCTGCTTTGCCTTCCACCATGAGTAACAGCTTCATGAGGCATCCCCAGAAGCAGATGCTGGCACTGTGCTTGTTATGCAGCCTGCAAAACCATAAGCCAATTAAACCTTTTTTTTTTTTTTTTAAATAAATTACCTAGGCTCAGGCATTTATTTGTAGCAATGCAAGAGTGGCCTAATACAGATGATGTGGGTAGAGCCATATCATGGAATGCTATCAGCCATTGAAACCAATATTCTTGGCCTGTATACCAAGAATACTTTATGACATGGGAAAGAGAGTGTGTCAGTTAAATATATACAATATAAACATCTAAAACTTATAACTGCACACATATAGTATACTATTTTTATATATTTCTGAAGTCAGTAACTAATTACAAAATTATTACTTGTATTTTAAAAATCTTTCATGATATTTATTTATATCTTACTATATTTTATGCAATGTCATCAATAAATTTGTATTGCTTTTATCACACAAAACACATAAGATGTGGCTGGAATATATGAGATACTAAATAGTGTTTAAATAAAAATTAATCAAAATGTTCAAAATGGGATAATATGACTGCATATGGTTAGGTGTTGCTCTTATGTAATGGGAAATAGAGAAAAGTAATAGGGAGCTGAGCTAGTGCATATTTGTGTATTAGATTATACTATATGGAATTGTTAATTTTACAGCTCCAAATGGTCAAATATTGGAGTTTTCATGTTTTCCAACCTAACATATTGGGAAGACACTTTACTAGGTAAACTGTGGGAATAAATACCCATATGAAACACGTATGGAAATAAAATATCATTTCTGCCCCAAAGCAGTAATAGTTAAATCTTGAGTCTTGTGAAAGTAAAACAGTTTTACTAGGGCATATTTTCAATGTCAATAATTAAAACAGTTTTTAGCTTGCACTCAGAATTCATTTTTCTATAGTAGCAGCAGTATATATAAGGTGATGATATCTACCGTGTAGCTCACAAAAGCCTATTTAACCCACAGTGCAGCTGAAATATAGTAGTAATTTATCCACATAAAATCATGTTCATAATAATGTTGCTTTAGGGAGTTGAATGCAGAGTTTATTTCTAATGGAAACATTAGAAAACATGGCTCTCCTGGGACTAGAGCCCATATTCCTTTTGTTGTTCATTTTAGTGTGGATAAAACTGTTTTAAAAATGTTTGTGGCACCACAAAAGAATTTTTTGCTTCAAGCATTCATGGACTGGTTTGGCAATGCATGGCTTTGCTGCTTCTGTGTCTGCTGCCCTGGGAAGATGAGAAGAAGTAGGCTAGGTGTCTGAGGACCTGGACTGCATCCTGTTTCAGCCCCAGATTTCCTCTGTGCCATTGGTCAGACCACCAAAATGTTCTGGGACCAAGTTTCTATATTTGATGGAAATATATTTTTTCTTTTACAATGTATTCAATGTGGTTATTAGTAAATATAAAGAAATTGGTTAAATGTTATTATATAATACAGTATAAGTTTTGCTGTGATTTTTTAAGAAAGTAATTGGTAATATTAGGCTAATATTTTAACTTTGTGGATCCAAAGCGCAACTCAATGCTACTAAAAAGAGAAACAAAAAATATTCCATAAATGTGTTTTGTTTTAGGTTGGGTTTTATGTGTGCTTGTTCACTCTGTGTGTGTGTGTGTGTGTGTGTGTTTGTGTACATACAAGCACATATATTAAATGGTTTTCTCTTGTAGAAAATGCTATGTAGGGCAGAGAAGGGCAGAATAACTCTAGGGAAATACCTACACACAAATGTAAATAAATCCTACACTGAATGAGATAATGTTACATATAGTAAATAAGGAATATTATTCCTCTAGTGGAACATCAGAATAATGAATATTACTGTCATTATTCTGTATTACTGTCACCGTCATTATTCTGATGTTCCACTAGAGGAATAATATTCCTTATTTACTATGCAATATACTATGTTATGCTATGCAATATAGTATGTTACTAAATCAATGTAGGAAAAGAAGCTTTTTATACTTACACATTATAAAAATAAAGGAAAACAAAACAAGAAAAGACAAATTAATAGTGACAGAACATGCCCACAACATGAAAACTTTATGCTGCTAACTATACAGGTTATTTAGCCATAATCAAAGTATACCCTCATTAACATACCATTTTGCTTTGATATAACACTTATGCTTTTGATATAGCACAGTTCTAGTATTTAATTTCTAGTTCCTGTTTCACTCTTTGTAGGTGTAAACCATGAGCCAGATGTGGCTAAGGAAAATAAATCTGTTCTCTGTTTTCATCCATATTTTGTCATTCCTTTTCTATGTGCCCTAAATGGCATTTTAAACCATGTGGTTTCTATTAGGAATGATTGTTTCCTTGTTATCAAGAGACAGTATAGGATATTAGTTAAGAGCCTAACTCTAACCCTAGACTCTGTGGGTTTAAATGTCAGCCCTGTCATTCCTACTTACCTGACCTAGAACAAGTTGCCTCATCTCTCAAGGCTCAGATTCTTCTGTACAACTGTTAATGAAATAGGATTGTTGAAAGAATTAAATGAGTTCATGAATTTTGTACAGTTCTTGGAACATTGTGATCTTTCAATAGATGTCAGCTATTACTATTATTTCCATCTCTTTCTAAGTATTCTTTAAGTGTTGTTTGTATATTCTGTGCACTGGTCTTAGGGCAGGCATAGTAATAGTGTTAATAATAAAATAACAGAAAGCAAGATTTATTTACTGCTTACTGTGTGTTAAGCATTGTGCCAAGTACTTGAAATAATATCCACTGGTCTGCCCAATACTTGACCAAAGCAATTTAAGCAGCTTACCAAAGCAGTTTAAGTAATTTGCAAAGATCGTATTGCCAAGAAAGAGATGCTAGAATTTGTTTAGATCCATACATAATACTTATTCTAAAAGACATCTAATGAATGCCCTTTGGATGTCCACCCTCATGTATGCTACATTCCAAATAAGCCTGACCACAAACTCTGGAAAATCCATTATGACCTTTCCTTACCCTGCTCACTGGACCTTAAGGTCCTATTAAGCAGTTTCTGTTATACTGCTTAATATTTAAATAACAAATAATTCATTTAGGCAAATTTACAGCTCTGAGTTTTGTCCAAATGCATAAACATTCATTAAAACATTTTAACAAATGGAAGGAAGAAGATTTGAATTATGTGACAGAATAGAAAATTAACAGAAAATTTAAAATGGCTATGAATTTTTACACTTTAAGGACCTCACCTGAAATTAAAACTAGAAAACTGCTTTGTTTAAGGAAGAAAACTCTTTGCCCTAAACTAAATATTGCAACTTTGCTTTTGAAAAGTTTTATTTGGCCTTCAAAAGATGTGTGTGTGGGTGTGTGTGTACTTACTTTATATTTCCTTTATTTGGATAACTTTACACAAGATGTATACTGTCCCATTCAAAGACTTTACTTCTCTCTTCTCTTTTCATTTGCCATGTACCAATATGCACCTGGACTAATTGACATCTCTGTGTTACCTCGTTGATATTTTTAATCCTTGTAGTTGTAACCTCTGCATTTAACCAAGTAACTGGTATGACTGTGGAAATGAATATTTCTCATATTCTTGTGGAAAAATTTTAATTTAGGAGTACATGATTATTTGCTTATACACCCCCCAGCCCCTGTAAGTCCCAAACAGGATATGAGTCAGATATGTGGAATACTGAGATTTTCAACTTCCAAGAGCATGACCTTGATTCCTTTAGATAAGAATGAGTAATATGAGACATAGTGATAAAACAGAGATTCTGAAAGGCCATCCCACTTTCTGTCTGCATGAACCGTCTCGAGATTTGATGTCACGTGTCCTACTCAAGGATATATACATTGTGTGAATGTGTATAATAAAGCATGCACATATAACTGAAAAGAAATAGAGATTTATTTGCACTGTTTTCTAAGTGTGAAATTTTCAGATATATTTCCTATTTTCTCTTTTGATGACTTAAAGTAATTCTGATATAAAAACATTAAGATTAGACAAAACAGGTAAAATAAATAATATTTAATGAAGAGGATAGAAAGATATTCACTAGGAGCCAACACTTGTGTTGTAACATGAAGCTTTCCATTAAAGTCTGTTGCATCTTCCCATTGGGAGTAGTTCTAGAGAAAATATCTCTGAAGGTGATGAGTGAGAGGAGAAGGTGCCAACACTGTTGGGCACAATTCTATAGTGCCCACTAAGATGATGACAAATAACATAAGAGAAAAAAATGTTTTAAGGTTCATGACTGTCAGCTCCCTGGTTATCAAAGCTTTTCATTTTGCCTTAATCATTGTTCTCATTTTATTTGAACAGAATGTGAATCCTTCACTTACTACTGGTTTGTTTTTGTTTTCATTCATTCATTATCAAAATATTTATTGCCTACTATATTCTAGGCATGAAAGAGGGAGGTATAAATATACAAACCCAATCTCTTGTAGATACTGTGAGTGTCTGATCCATGTTGTTCAGCGATTATGGACATTATTACAGTGTACTGTGTGTGACTTCCACTTGCCAGTCTGCACCTGTGCTGAAGATCAATTGTGCACAAACTGTATGTAGCCCTGCTAAACTCTCCAAGCAGGTTGGAAATCATGAGAAATTATCATCTCTTGGGCTTTACTTTTACCTTTACCTTTGGGATTTGCCTTTACCAGTGACTCTTAGGAGTTGGGATATAAATACTTGAGTTCTCTTTTCCTGTTGGCCAAATAATATTGAGGCATGTATATGGTAACATTTATTAGAAGCTCCTCAGGATTTAGGCTTCAGTTGGCCATTGTAGGAAATATCTTAATAGTCCACCCTTTATTAGGTCTTACCCTTTCCTGTATTGCATCCCTTTCTTCTGTTTTTTATTCATATAAAGTACACTCCACAAATAAAGTTCTGTCACTAGAATCCTAATCTCAGATCAGCTTTGGAAGAACCAAACCATGGTACAATACTTGCTATCATGTGAATTACACTGTACTCCAGTGCATTTGAAAGTAAGATCCTATGCCACCTACATCAGAAATCAACTGTAAAGTTTGATGACCGATTAGCCAAAATCTCTGGCAGAAAAGCTTGCTAATTTGGACTTTAAGCCTGCTTCCCAGTTGATTTCTACGCTATTCATGTTTGAGAATCATTGACCTAATAGCTGTCATTGCACTTTGTGACCTTCTTTCTTTGATTTTGAAAAGATATCAAGTTGTAATGATTTAATAAATTTGTTTGTCAAATATTTTATGTTTGAGAAATTACAATATGTACAAATAAGGTTAAAAATTTCAAAAAATGCTGGGCGCGGTGGCTCAAGCCTGTAATCCCAGCACTTTGGGAGGCCGAGGCGGATGGATCACAAGTTCAAGAGATCGAGACCATCCTGGTCAACATGGTGAAACCCCGTCTCTACTAAAAATACAAAAAATTAGCTGGGCATGGTGGCGCGTGCCTGTAATCCCAGCTACTCAGGAGGCTGAGGCAGGAGAATTGCCTGAACCCAGGAGGCAGAGGTTGCGGTGAGCCGAGATTGCGCCATTGCACTCCAGCCTGGGTAACAAGAGTGAAACTCCGTCTCAAAAAAAAAAAAAAAAAAAAAAAAAAAATTTCAAAAAATATCTATTTTGATTAAAGTCTTTAAAACAACAAAGTGTATTTGAAATTCATGGGAATCTTTAAATGTCAGATATATTATGAAAGTAGGAAAGAAGGCTAAGGCACAATTTGAATATACTGAGAGTAGAGCCATATTCAATAAATAATAACAAATAATAATCATACTTTTGTAAAAGTATTTTGTGTTTTGGCTGAGGATATTTTTCATTTATTTCTTCATTCATCCTTAAACTCATTCAGTAAATATGTACTGAGTAGGACAAACAGATATCAAATTAAAATGTAGAGGTAAAGAAGTGAAGGAGAAAGATATGGCTCCTACCCTGAAGCACAGTCTCTCTCTATTAAACCTAAGACATTCCTACTGAAACATAAACTCGAAAGAAATTCAAAAATGACGTATTCACCCTAAATTTCACATGGAAGAAGAATCTATACTTAGTGATTAATGTTTATGATATCCTATTCTTAAAAATATGGTCGTAACCTTCTCTATGCCTTTGCTATTCTCCAGAAACTAGTAAGTGAGAGGATTATATATACTTCTTTTACAGGAGATATGGCATAGTATGGAGGAAGATGTGAATTTTTTCACTTTTTATATACTTAACAAATTCTCCAAATTAAGTTTACTGCTGGAGCATTTAAAAAAATTTTACCCATAGTATGGGTAATACCGTTGTCAAATGCTGTTATTTTCAGTGATTTCAAAATACATGCTCCTAATCAGTAATATTCAAAGCTTATATTTTCTTTTAGGAGGATAGAGAATCAACTATAACTGACTTTTCAAGAAATCAGGTATGGGTACATGTAAGGCAAATAATCTGTCAAAATATAGGAGCCATGTTTTTCTTCTAACGTTAGACATAGCAGTGAACCCCCTCTTATACTTATCTCCTCTAATATTGAATATTTGGAATCTAAAATTTCAGTTCTCAAAAATACTTAAAAACTTGTTGGTATTTGATGTCACTATCTTAAGCAAAACAGATTAGCAATGATGTTTTATATAATATGACTACATTTAAAAACTCTTTCATAAGCTCAAGTACTTACTTGAAATACTGTCATAAATCATCTTTTTGTGCAAAACTTGAATATTTTTTCTTCTAATTCATATGCTTATGTAAGTTTCCTGTTAATTCATTCTTCTCAACACCCCCTTCCTGGCACCCATATCTTGACTTGTGTTTCTAACATTTCAAACAATTTGATAATAATTTTTCTCTCCTTGTTCTCCTCTCACATTTTAAATTTTTCCTGCTACCATTGAGTTTATTGCCTTTTTTCTGGAAAATAATATGCATATCAGAAGTGAGGCTGTGGAGGCTGGAAGAGGGGTTGCGAAAATGGCAGCAGAGGCAAAAGCGGGGTATCTGTGGTTGCTCCTCCTGCAGCTGCCATGGAAGCTTGAGTGAAACAAACTGATATGTAGTCCAAAGATGCAGTTCCCACAGAATTGATGCTGTTTTCCTTGTTCCAAGGCATGTGTCTTATAATGGATGCCTCGCCCTTTCTCCTTTGGCTTGTTAGCAGCACTAGAGTGTGCATTACCCTAAAATGTTCATGAGGTGCGCTGTTCAGGAGGAAATGGCTGGGTCATTACTATTGGTAACGAGACCCAGCCATTTCCTCCTGAACAGCGCACCTCATGGCTTGTCTTGTGCAATCACATGGCTTCCCACCCAGGTTTGAAAGCTGCAGAAGTTGTACATTCCTCCTAGCGGCTATGACATTTCTTGACACTGCAGTTGGAAAACTAAAGGTTGGATAATTAGAAATAAAATACAATAAATAATTATAGGTTAAAAGATATTATGTGCAATCTCATGGTAACCTCAAATTTGAAAACATAAAAGAGAAACATACAAAAACATAAAAAAGAAAGAAATTAAGACAAACAACCAAAGAAAATCACCTTCACCAAAAGGACAGTAAAGAAAGAAGGAAAAGACCACAAAACAGAAAACAAATGAGCAGGAGTAAGTCTTTACTTACCAACAATAATTTGAATGTAAATGAACTAAACTCTTTTAATCAAAAGACATAGATAGGCTGAATACATAAAAAACAAAACTTCCAACAATCTGTTTCCTACCAGAAATTTACTTCACTTAGAAAGGCACATATTGATTGATAATAAAAGGATGGTAAAAGATATCCATGCCAAGGGAAATCAGCAAAAAGCAGGAGTAGCTAGTCTTATACCAGATAAAATGGATTTCGAGACAAAAACTATAACATGACACAAAGAAGGTCACTGTATAATGAAAAAGGGTCAATTCAGCAAGAGTAGCTAACAATTGTAAACATATATGCATCCAACGCTGGAGTGCCAAGATATAGAAAGCAAATGTTATTAGAGCTAAAGAGAGAGATAGACCACAGTACAATAAGACCTGGAGATTTCAGCATCCTGTTTTCAGCATTAAAAAGTTTATCCAGAGATACAATTAACAACAAATATCAGACATAATCTGCACTATGGACCAAATGGATCTAATAGATATTTACAGAACATTTTACCTAATGGATACTGAATACACATTCTTCTCCTCACACATGGACCATTCTCAGGGATAAAACATATATAAGTCTACAAAACAAGCCTTAAATGTTCAATAAATTAAAATTATATCAAGTGCCTCCTCTGAACACAATGGAATAAAACTGGAAATCAATACCAAGAAGAATATTGAAACTCTACAAACATACAAAAAAATTAAATGATATGTTCCCAAATGACCGATAAGTCAATATAAAAAATAAAGAAAAAAGTTGAAAATTTCTTAGAAAATAAAAGATAATGGCATACCAAAACCTGTTGGATACAGCATAAGCTGTACTAAGAGGAAAGTTTATAGCAATAAGCACCTAAATCAAAAAGGTAGAAAAACTTCAAGTAAGTAACCTGATGATACATCATAAAAAACAAAGCAGGACAGGCATGGTGGCTCATGCCTGCAATCCTAGCACTTTGGGAGGCGAAGGCTGGTGGATCACCTAATGTCAGGAGTTTGAGACCATTCTGACCGATACAGTGAAACCCCATCTCTACAAATTAGCCAGGCGTGGTGATGTGCACCTGTGGTGACAGCTATTCAGGAGGCTGAGACAGGAGAATTGCTCGGACCCAAAAGGTGGAGGTTGCAGTGAGCTGAGATCACACCACTGCACTCCAGCCTGGGCAACAGAGCGAGACTACATCTCAAATAAATAAATAAATAAATAAATTAAAAAGAAAGCAAGAGCAAACCAAATCCAAAATAAGTATAAGAAAAGAAATAAGAAAGATTAAAGCATAAGGAAATAAAATTAAAATTTAAAAAGTACAAAAGATCATTGAAACAAAGAGCTAGTCTTTTGAAACGATATACAAAATTTACATGTCTCTAACCTGACTAAGAGAAAAAGAGAGAAGACCCAAATAAATAGAATCAGCGGTGAAAATTGAGACTTTACAACTGATATTGCAGAAAATGAAAGGATTAATAGTGGCTACTTTGAACAACTCTACACAAGAAATTGGAAAACCTAATAAATGGAGATGAATTCCTAGACCTACCATTCAGCCTACCAAGATTGACTCATAAAGAAATCCAAAACCTGAACAGACCAATAACATGTAATGAGATCAAAGCCATGATAAAAAGTCTCTCAAAAAAGAAAAGCCTTGGACCCAATAGCTTCACTGCTGAATTTTATCAAACACTTAAAGGATAATTAATATCAATCCTAAGCAAACTATTCTGAAAAATAGAGGAGGAGGAGGGAATACTTCCAAACTCATTCTATGAGGCCAGAATCACCCTGATACCAAGACAGACAAAGATGCATCAAAAAAGAAAATCATAGGCCAAAATTCCTCATGAATATTGTTGCAAAAATCCTCAAGAAGTGCTAGCAAACCAAATTCAAGAACACATTAAAAATATCATTGGTCAAGACTAAGTGGATTTAACCAAGGATGCAAGGATGGTTCAATGTACACAAGACAATGTGATGCATCATACCAACAGAAGGACACAAATATATAAGCTTTTCAACTGATAAAGAAAAAGCATTTGATAATATTCAACATTTCGTCATGATAAAAACCCTTAAAAAGCTAGATGTAGAAGGAACATACCTTAACACAACAAAAGCCACATGCTAAAGACTCATAGGTAGTATTATACTGAATGGAGAAAACCTGAGAGCCCTTTCTGTAAGACCTGGAACAAAACAAGATTGCCCATTTTCACGACTGTTATTCAACAGAGTACTGGAAGTCCTGGCTAGAGAAATCAGACAAGAGAAAGAAATAAAAGACATCCAAATGGGAAAGAGAGAATTCAAATTATCCTTGTTTGCAAATATAATCTTATATTTGGGAAACCCTAAGATTCAGTCACAAACTGTTAGATTTGATAAATTCAGTAATGTTGCAGGATACAAAATCAACATATTTAGGAATAAACAACCAAAAAAGCAAAACATCTCTATAATAAAAACTATAAAATATTAATGCAAGAAATTTAAAAGGGCACAAAAAATAGAAAGATGTTTCATATTCATGGATTAGAATAATAAATATTGGGAAAATATCCATACTGTGTAAAGGAATCTGTAGATTCAGTGCAATCCATATCAAAATCCAATAACATTCTTCCTAGAAATAGAAAAAAATAATCCTACGGTAGATATGGAGCCACAAAAGACTCAGAATAGTCAAAGCCATCCTGAGCCAAAAGAACAACACTAGTAATCATATTACCTGGCTTTAAATTATACTATAGAGATATTGTAACCAAGACAGCATGGTATAAAACCAAACTACATAGAGATACAGAATAGGGAACTCAGATATAAATCCATACATACATAGGAACTTATTTTGGCAAAGATGCAAGAACATGCATAGGAGAAAAGATAGTCTCTTCAATGAGTGGTGGTGTGAAAACTGAGAAGAATATATAGAAGAATAAAACTAGACCCCTATCTTTTGCCTTGTACAAAAATCTAATCAAAATGAATTAAAGACTTAAATCTAAGATCTCAAAGTATAAAACTACTTGAAGAAAACATTGGCAAAACCCTTCAGGACATATACACAATAAAATACTACTTAGCCATAAAAAAGAATGAGATAATATCATTTGCAACAACATGGATAGAACTGCAGGTCATGGTGTTAAGTGAAATAATCTTGGCATGGAAAGGCAAACTTCACATGTTCTCATTTATTGTGGGAGTTAAACATTAAAACAAATGTACTCATAAAGATGGAAAGGCAAATCATGGTAACCAGAGGCTAAGAATGGTAGTGAGAGATGAAGGAATTTGGGATGTTTAATGAGTACAAAAATATTGTTAGAAGGGATAAGATCTAGTATTTAATAGCACAACACAGTGAGTATAGTCATCAATAATTTATTGTACATTTTAAAATAACAGTATAATTAAATTGTTTATAACACAGAAAGAATAAATGTTTGAGGTGATGGATACCCTATTTACCGTGATCTGATTATTATCCATTATATGCCTGTATCAAAATATCTGAAATGTCACAAAATATATACACATATTATGTACCCCCGAAAATTAAAAATATTTGAAAAAACATAGTAGTATTATAACATAAATATACATACACATATATAATATCATTTGGATAATGAATATAATGTATGCAATCATAAGCACAGGGACAATAAATATCAATTCAGTAAAAAGATTTTACCAATTTTGTTGTGAGCACTGTGTTTGCCTACATTTGGCATGCTGGAAATGATGTGGTTGGCTATAAGAAAAGGAAATTCCCATTTTTTCTCATAGCAGGAATTCAGTGGATTACACCTGAAACTGAAAAAGTAAGATATGGTGTGAAAAATATCTTATTAATAAATTTATGAAAATTCAGAAGCAATAGCTAAAATAGTTGAAGATGTTGGTAATAGGTACCAAAATTATGGATGACTTTCGGTAAGAAGACAAATAAGTTGTGGTGATGTACAGCTTGGTGACTATACTGTATATTACAGTACAGTATATTAGTGTACTGTTTACTTGAAATTTGCTCAAAGAGTAGATATTAAATGTTTTTGTCACACACACAGACACACACACACCACACAATGGTAACTGTAATAATGGATGTGTTAATTGGATTATGGTTATCATTACACAATATGTGTGTGTGTGTGTATATATATATATAAAAAATCACATTGTACATCTTGAATGTATACATATTTTATTTGTTAAAAATACCTTAAGATAGCTAGAAAAAAAATTTAATGTAACTCTAGACAGGTCTCAATATAAAAATAAGAAGGAAATTAGGGATGACGTTTGTGGCAGTGATACTGCTACATTTGATAATAAGCCTTATTGAGTTATTGGATATTTTAAATGATGAACTTATAAAACTTGTAAATTAAAGCTACAGGACCAGTACTACCCATATGGAAGATTTATGTTAATTAGAAAAGGACATTTCCTCTGGGCAGGCTCAAATTTTTATGGAGCTGGGTGTCTGTGATTTGGGCTAGATTTTAGCCTCTATCTACATACTCAGACAGGGACCCTTAATTGATGGAAAATCTGCATAACAATACATGGCAGCCCTGTACCAAAACAGTGGAATACTGTTCAGCTGTTGGAAAAAATTTGGACTTGTTGTGGAAAGATGTTCACTATACAATAAACATTGGAGATAAAGGATTCTAAAAGAGTGTTTGCAAAGCATCTCATTTTGGTCAAAACAAACTTGTAAAAACGACTCATTAATTTTAAATTGCATTAATATTATTCACTGTATTTTTCTCTCTACATAAAATTTTCATATTTTATAGTGATTTATCTCTAAGTAATGCAACTAGTAATTTCTAAACAACTTTTTCTCATTTATTAAAATATTTGTGTATTTTATGGCATGTATAACTACCATAAACAATGAAAAATTTAAATAGCAAAAAAAGGGAATTTTTGCTACAAAAATTGTGCTGTTTACATAGTGATCCTTGCTAGGAATCCCTCAAACAAATGAAACAAATTTTGGACAGGGGGAGTGGAGAAGGGTTTTTAAAAAGCAGCCTATTTTTCCTGTGAAAAAAATTCCTTAAATTTGTTAATGATGCATTTATTTATCATTCTAAATGAGAGAATACATATGCAGTTGCCCTCTTAAGGAAAACTGGCATCCAGAAGTTAGAGTATACTGTTACTCATACTTCTTCCAAGAGTTAATCACTCAAACCAGAAAATCAGATTTTTTTCCTAAAGGCATACTCATCTGTATGGCATTTTCTCGGATTTAAATGTAGCCCCCTCCAAAAAATTTAGGTGTTGCCAAAGTGATAGCATTCAGAGGTGGGGCCTGTAAGAAGTGATTAGGCCAGGCCACAAGGACTGCTCCCTGTTAATGGGATTAAGCTCCCTGAAAAGAGAGTTCACACAATGTTAGGCTAGCTTGCCATTCTGTTTTCTGCCATGTTAGGACTCACTCAGAAAAAAGTTCCTCACCAGATAAATTGCCAGTGTCTTGATCTTGAACTTCCCAGTCTCCAGAACTGTGAGAAATAAATTTCTGTTATTTATAAATTAACCAGTCTTAGATATTTTGCTGTAGCAGCACAAATTGACTAAGCCAGCATTTTTAAGTGTCAAGCAGGTGACTGAGAAAACAAGGAATAAGAATGAGCAATGATAAGGTGAGTTAAGTTATGCCCTTTTAAAATGCAGCCTATAAAGTTTCATTAAGAGAAAATGGGCCAGTATAATCTGTAAGACAGTTTATCAAAGGAAAATGGTGTCCAACATAAAATGATGCATTACACTAGGATTAAAGTGCAAGAGATAAATAGAGCCTTTATTCCCCCAGCCACAGAGAGATGCAAATAGTTAATGTACACCAGATTTTTTTTTTTTAAGAAAAATTATCACGACTAGATCTGTGCTAGAAAGAATTAATTTTTCTGCAAGAATGTAGAATGCAATTTAGCAAGAAGGACGTGGGTCGGAAGAGGGGGTTAAGAAATTTAGGAAGATATTTCATGAAAGCGTCTAGCTATTAATAAATTTCCTTGATGTATTAGTGATTGCAAGAATCTCATAAAAATTTTCCTGGAACATTATTCAGTGATATTAAATTTGATTAGTGCACAAAGGGATGAAGAAGATACCTGTACAGAATGAGATTACAATTAAATTGTAATCAAGCTTTATTTCAAGAAGAAGTGGAACAATCATTGAGAACCAGACATGTAATGACCTGGGGAAAATTTTGCTTTGTTACCTTATCCATACCCTCATGAAAGGGCAGATTTAATCAATCTTGAACATTGAGAACCCGTGACAAATTTTGGACTACCATATGAAAATACTTTTCTCAGTAATGTCTTCCCATTTAATAATTCTCCCATGTAAGGAAAAGTTTCATTACACTTGACCTAATTTCACTATCCTGCAGAGAAATAGCATTGACCCCCTTCTTATTCCTCTATGGAGAACCTGACGGCTGGCTTCCTTTCTTTAAAATGAGACTATTTTTACACTTGGCAACTATTATCCAGTCTCCCCTCAACCCCCTTTGATTCAGTTTCAGTAATCCAAGTTACTCTAAGCTATCCTCAAAGGCAACATTTCCTAGCACTTTAATTATCTTTCTAGCTTCCAACTGAGCACACTTCAATTTGACCACATCCCCATTTTGCTCCTGAGCTCAGAATTGAAGATGTTATTCTAATAAGGTCCTGACCATTGTTTAGTAGAATGAGATGCTCCTTTTTCAATTATAGTATTTCTCAGTATAATCTGTGCTTATGCTGTATATTTTTTCACTCACATTATGATGTTTCTAATTCATGATTGACTTATGATGTCCTATGAGCAATATATCTTTTTCTATCTTAATTATAAATTATTTTATGTATCAATAACTCAGATTTTATAATATTTCAAGAGTACTACTTTTATATGCTAATATATATCTTTATTTTCTCTCCCAAATTTATAATACACATAGTGGTAATAAAGACATGTGATAGTCATTTCAAGAATAATTTTTTTAAAAAATCCCAATTTCTACTCCAAATCCTGATAATTAACTACCTGACTCTGGAAAGGGCACAACATCTTTGATCTTCTGTATTCACTCTGTAAAGTAAGATTGCTAAAAGAAGAAAATCTAAGATTTCTATATTTCTAAAATCCCATGATTATAAAAAGTATGCTTCCCATATCTAGGAAAAATGTTAAATGAATATTTATAGAGTATCTACTTTCTATGTTTTATATACTGTACTAAACACTGGTATAAAACAGTGAACAAAACATAAGAAAATAATTTTCTTCATGGAGCTTGCGTTCTATTTGGGTAAATAAATAATAAATATTAAGAGGTGCTAAGAAGAAAAATAAAGAGAATTAGGAAGTAGTGGTAAATTTTCAAGTAGAATAAGAAGAGGAGGCTACACTTAGAAAATGATATGGGAGAAACAACCTAAAGGAAGAAAGCCAAATGGTTATCAGGAGGAAGAACACTCTAGGCAGAATAACAAGTGCAAAAGGCTTGAGGTAGGAATGTGAGTGGCATGATTAAACAGCTAAGAGGTGAGTGTGCCTGGAGAGACTGGGGCAAAAAAAAAAAGAATATTAGTAAATGAGATCCGATATGTAATGGGACATAGGAGACAGACTGCACAATGCCTTGTAAATCATTGTAAAGATTTAGCCTTTACTCTAAGGCAGATAGGGAACACTGGAATATTTTGAGGACAGAACTGATGCAATCTAATGGTACCATTATGGATGCTGTGTTAAAATACACCAAAATTATGCAAGAACAGTGATCAATTAGGAGCCTGTAGCAGTAATTGAAATGACAGATCATGCTACGTGGCTGTTCCCTCATAGTTTAGACCACTGTAGTAGCAATAGAAGGGTGAGAAGTGGTTTAATTTTAAATATGTTTTAGAGTTATAGCAGATAGAGTGCACTGAAGGATCAGATGCAGGAAGTAGGACTATGAAAAGTATGAATAATTATTAATAGTGTTATGAATGTATAACTTCAGTGTGGGCATACTCCTGTAAAACGCTTTAGGTACATACAGAATTTGGTATGTTTCACATTTCATATTCATAGTTCTTGAATGTTTCATATCTTGTAAGTTACTAAAAGAGAAAAAGATTACAAGAATGATCTGTTAATAATTAATATTTTTGCTGTTAATAAGTAAGATGAAATAATCTGATGGTAGACTCGGATAAGCCTACCTTTGTGTCTTGTTTTCAGGTGGTACATCTATATATGTACAGGTAGCAATAAAGATACATTTACCCTAATTTCAAAACACAATCTTGCATAGCTAATGGATTGCTGAAATTAGAATTTGATGATCATTATTCTACTTTCCACCTACCAATAAAAAATGCGTCTGCTACTCAGAGTTTCTGTCTCTAAAACAAGTTCTTTTCCTTCTTTGATTTCAGAAAGATGCAAAACTGATCAATGGGTAAAATCTCTCCAGAGGGAAGCTGATGTTAAAAGTTGCAGCTATTCCTGTATTGATTTTTTAAATCAGTTATTAGATTATTTGAGGGATTTTTCTCAGAATCTTCAGATAATTTCATTCATAGATTTAGTAGCTCACCCTCTATAGGCAAGTATTTTCAAATATTACTTGCTTTTAAAAATATGATATTTAATTCCCATCACTAAGAAAATATGAGGCTATCAATACTTTGAGACACAGGAAATCCAAGAAGTATACTTTCAAAAGGGAAGATAAAAACTGGCCTACAGTAATAATCATAGCACTTAAGGTCTGTTCAATTTTTTATTATTGCTTTTACTTTACACCTGCTGTGTTCATACTGTGCAGCTCTGAGAATGCATTAGCTGCAAGCAATAGGACTTCCAACAGTTCAGTTAACAACATATTCCAGTTACCAGGAATCATCAAGGCTCAACAGAAAATGTTAACAGAACACAGTTACTGAGCAAGGCAAGGGGATGCAAAATAAATTTCAAGTGAATTTTTGAGAATTCACAGACATTTTTTTTATCTTCATTCTTGTTAGAATCCTGGCCTTCTGCTAGAGGGAACTTGGCCAGAGTTTAAAGAAGGGTTTCTTTTTTATTATATTGTACTTTTATATGAATATTTAGAATTTCAAACCTGAAAATATTTAGGATGCTGTGCTTTGGTTGGGCACACAAGCACAACAGACAAACACACACACACCATCCACAAATATTCCACCAGCTTTCTAAACACTGTTCCCATTATTGCTGTAGTTTTCCCTTAAAGATTCACTTTGAGATAATATATAAAGTTTGCATTTCTTTTTGTAGTTTTGTTAGTAAGACCCACTAAGAATAATTCAGGAGAGAAGCAAAGTATATTTTTTTCCTTTTCATTTGTATGTTTTTGAATTTTTGTCTGTGGTGCTCTTCTGAGACCAAAATATTTGACAATCACCAATTGATAGGGAGTGTTTTGCATAGTATTAAAAAATATTTCCCCTGCAACTTGTTGTGATAAATGTGATTACCACTTCATTCACTCTTTGAGTTAATTGCCATAAGCACATTTGGAAGGCATATATTATGTAGGTGATAGGTAATATGTAAATAGAACATACAATGAAAATTCATCTGGAGTTATTTTAATCATTTTCCTTAGTAGGTTTCTAGGATTCAAACATAGGGCAAATTCAATTGTCTGTATTTAATCCATCATTTGTTCATTAAGTTTTTCCAGTTTATTAAATTTTATTCAGTATTTCCTAGATGTCTTTAACTGCAGGACTCTGTTTAATATACCTATCACTATTTTGAGAAAATAGTGTTTCTTAATTCATACTTTGAGGAAACGTTACATTGTAGTTTATATTTTGATTGGTGACATTTCTGAATTTAGTCTTCGAATTACTGGCAAAGCTATTCTTTCACTATTGGGCTTAGCCATTTTTCTATACAAGTGGTTACAGTATGCTGGTCTTCTTGATTACATATGTATATGCACAGAGTTTTTTTTCTTTATTGAGATAGGGTCTCACTCTGTTGCCCAGGCTGAAATGCAGCTGTATAATCTCGGCTCACTGCAACGTCCACCTCCAGGGTTCAAGCAATTCTCTCACCTCAGGCTCCTGAGTAACTGGGACTACAGGCACGCGCCATCACGCCCCGCTAATTTTTGTATTTTTGGGTAGAGACAGTTCACTATGCTGGCCAGGCTTGTCTCGAACTCCTGACCTCAAGTGATCTGCTTGTCTTGGCATCCCAAAGTTCTGGGATTACAGGTGTCAGCCACCAGACCTGGCGTATATTTTCTACTTATTCTTTTATTACATAGTTATTGAATGTCCTCTGCTAGATGCTGGAAATATAATAGTGAGTGAATATAGAGATTATATTTGCATTCATAGTGATTAAAGTTTAGTTGAGAATGCAAAGGAAATCTTGATCCTAGAATGTTTTTTCAAGAGACACTATTTGAGAGACAAGGTATGAGTAAACAATCAGAGGAAAAGTGAAAACTAATTAAGAGAAAGGACCAGGGAGATGAAAGCAAGGACAAAGGTGGGGATGTATAAAGTCATCAGCACTGATAGACATAATGACCAATTTTTAAAATATCACTTTTCAACAATTAGCCAACTTTGACATTTCTCAACTGTTACTAGTTGTTAAAATTTAACACAAATAATTTTGACTGATGGAATTATATAAACCAGCTGAGCTGTTTAAAGGACGTCCTTGGGCATTTGAACACATTTGCTGTCACAGCAAAATGCTGACACTTAACTTGGAGTGCTCATTTTACCTGTTGCTTCGTATCAGAGATAAAGAAGCTTCCTTATCTCTTTTCTTGCCATTTTGAATTCCAGCCCTGCTGTCTTCACCACTCCCTGCTACTTAGCAGCTGTCTGGAGAATGAGGCTTGATTCAAGAAATGGGTGCTCTCATTGGGAAGGTGGCGCAGTCTAAGCTTAGTGGACACATAAGCAAGTAAACTTAGTGGACACATAAACAACAGTCGTGTGCTGGTGTAAGAAATGAACCAGCCTTCTGTTCTGTTGACATCCTAAATACAAGGCTTTCAATAACAAAATATATTTTTAATTAGGTTATAATTTCATAGGTGATACAGTTTGGAAATATCTCCCCTTTTGGAATATAGACTGTTCATGACTGAAGATTATAGGTATCAAATCTTCATGGTATTTAGATCCTGTGGATTACATTTAAAGCAATGATATGCAGTTATATTTTGTAAAGTCTGTATTTATAATATACTGAAAATTATACCCTTCACAGTTAAACTTACAGGGAATCATTTTAATTAGCAAACAATAACTTTTTTCCAAAATTCTTTTGGAGTTGTACAAGCAGCAGATGCTTAGTATAACCAGAAAAACAAAAATGGTGGAAGACCCTCAACAAGTGGTTGTCTGAAGTATGTCCCCATTAGTAACAGTGTCCTGGGCCATTGGAGGAGCCCTAATTCCAGTTTCTAAGAAACCAGTTTCCTTCTTTTTATTCAGGGCTATCTCATAGATTTTTAAATTACTGATTTTGTGCTTAAGTTAAGCATAATGACATCATGTTGCTTTCATCAAAGATTTCTAAATTTATACACATAAACACACACACTCACACATACTTTTCATCTCCATTTTACTTTCTTAAAGGTGAAAATCAACTTTATCATTGCCCATTCTTTTTACTCTCAGTAAACACCATTAAGATAAGTTTGATAAATGTTTGTATGTAAAACTTACATATATACACACACTAAATTTTCAACAATACTCAGTATTTTGTAGCTTAATGCTCTTATTCTTCAGTGCCACCACAAAAAAACGAAAAATAAGAAAATAAAAAGCTCTACATTTGAACTGATGGAAACTTGTTAATGGAACCTACATTAAGAATCTCCATGAGATTAAAATAATGTTGTATCTAAAATAAGCTTTTTTAAAGGTAAAAAGTAAAATAATTCTGTGCTTCAAAATTTAACATGAGGTAAGCCTTAACTTACTTATTTAAGATCCAGGCCTGGCGCGGTGGCTGAAGCCTGTAATCCCAGCACTTTGGGAGGCCGAGGCGGGTGGATCACGAGGTCAAGAGATCGAGACCATCCTGGTCAACATGGTGAAACCCTGTCTCTACTAAAAATACAAAAAATTAGCTGGGCATGGTGGCGCGTGCCTGTAATCCCAGCTACTGAGGAGGTTGAGGCAGGAGAATTGCCTGAACCCAGGAGGTGGAGGTTGCGGTGAGCCGAGATCACGCCATTGCACCCCAGCCTGGGTAACAAGAGCAAAACCCCGTCAAAAAAAAAAAAAAAAAAAAATGTTGATTCAGTGTTGCGTAGAACATAATTAATGTAATTCTAAAAATAATATTACTACTCATAAAGGTACTACAACACGTACTTATTGTCAGTTTTAAATATTGATGGCATAACCCTAAAATGAATACTTGAATGTCTATTACAAATATCTTGTTTTCCCAGCCAAGTCATTATATTAGCTTTAGCAGCACACTTTTAGGCACAAACAAATAAATTTTTGCCTGAAAATGCAAAGAACTTTGACATTGATTTGCTATAACTAGTCAAAGATATAATTTTTTTTAAAGTTCAGTTTTATATTTTACTAAAGCTATTACCAGAATTTGAGAAACAATTTTTATAGTATTCAAGTATTATTTTCCCTTCCATTAATTCTGATATTTTTCTGCATTTGTGAAAAACAAGAAACTTTGTTGAATAATGAATTTTGAGATTATATAATTGTATTTATTTTCTTTCCAACATTTTGCAAGCATAAACAATGTTTGCATTTGTAAGCTTCCTTTGGTTTATAAAATTCTCTTCTGTTTTGCAGCTATGACTAGAATTATGGTAATTTTAATTCCTCTCTACACCTATGACACAAAATTTCCAAGCCACATACACTTGATATTTCATCATAGTGAATGAGATTATTGTGCTATTGTATTTCTTCCACTTATGTACTCTAAATTACTTTTTAATGTCTAAATAAATGAGACTTCTTGAATGTGTTGACAAAGATTTAATAAAAAAAAAACCACAAAAATAAATTATGAATCCTAACTTGTTCTTTGTGTTCTCAATATATGACACATTCCTCTTTGAGCAACTATTATTAACAGTCTCTATCATTTTACTCAGGACACAGTCTATAACAAAACTTTACTATTATGAAATACTTACATATCCTGAAAATATATATTCAGAGATTTAGTGTGTCTTTCATTGGTATGTTTCTGAAAAAGAAATCATCCAAGTTGTATTTCTAAAGAAAACTATTAAAATTTCCCTCAAACTAGGACCTCTGTCATAGCATTATTGTGATTTTAATTAGAATTTTTATTTTGTTAATCTATACAGGTCCTTTACTTAGGGAAAAGCAAAGTAGCCCAAAATATACTCCTCTTTCAGATTTCAGTCAACATTATTCATTCTTCTAGAAGCATCTTACAGTAGCATGAGCCAAGTTCCTATTAAACAAATTCTACTTTGTTTTCATTGAATTAGATAGTTCGATGTGTCGAGTTTCTAGAAACTGCTTACCTCCTGGTTGCACTGATCTATGTTAGTGATTTTCTAGGCTGAACACCATCCTCTCTGATAAGTCATATGATTGTAATGATAGCAGCACAGTTCCTAAGGCTCTGGCTAACGGCCTGTGAGAAAACATGTCCATTTTTTTTGTCTATATTGTCCATATTACTAACTACATCTAACACTGCTGAAGATAAGACAAACAACTTTGTATTTTCTGTATCACTATGTGAATATGCATGTGTATGTGAGTTCATGTGTGTTTCTATGTATGTGTGCAGGATTAAGTGTCTGGAATATTTTCAGAATATTTATAGCTATAGACTAGCCGGTTTATGGGGATTGGAAAGCAAATGACTCCTACAAAAAAGATGTGCTTAAAATCATTTTAAAGGCAAGAGAATGGAAACATACTATAACCACATTCTAAGCCTCAATTCCGTGGTATGTATTGTATATATGTGTGTGTATATATGTATGTGTATACTCCCTAAAGGGTACTACTATGGAAAAGTTATTATGAGCTTGATTTTTGTAATGAGGCAGCTGTATCTCAGAACTATTTAATAATTCTCTAAAGTGCACAGCTTGTAAATGCCATTCTTTAGAGGTGAACAAAATCTGATTCCAGAGCCTTTATTCTTTTCAATAAACTGCAGGCTAAAGAGATGGTACTACAATACCCATTTTCAAAATATGCGGAAATCAGGACTACCCAGTTAGCTGTTACATTTTTTATTCTCAACATCTCTACAGCAAGCAAAAACAATCTTCCCGTGGGATGATTCTTAGACTGTAGCTAATGACTACTTTCTAAAAGTCTAAACATGAGAGTACATGTTATTTGTATTAAGTGGTTTAGTTTTGGAGACATAGATAATGAGCACAGGAAACACTAAAGAAAGACTGTCATTGTTGATTTTTCAGAAGGAATATGGATAGTTCCTTACCAGCAGTTTGTCCATAGCTCACAGCAAAAAGCAGATAGCGTCTCATAAGGTCAAACTCCGAAAGCAGTGTGAAACATAGATGGGAAAATTCTGATGGCCAATGATAAAGCATCCCCTTTTTCTACTCTATGTGATTTTGTGATGTATTCTTAATATTTTTGAGGTTAACTCCATAACATAGAATTCTTACAAGTAAAATTCACCTTTGTATTTTGCTTTTTTGAATGAACAAAAGCTATTCAAATATTATGATAAAGCTCTCCAATTTCCCCCATTTGTGAATTTCAGTGGAATTACTCTGTAGCTGTCTAGCAATATTAATACAGCCTACTTTTTCTTTCTCCTTTTCTACTTAGTATATCAGTTATTAAATTCAGTGCAATGCTAGTTTCAAGAACATTTAATTTTCTGTAGTATCATGGAAGAAATATCACTCTTATTCTAAATTACTTTTACTCTTTATTTGTTGACCATTCCAACTTAACTGCTTAGAGTTAAAATAAACATTTGGAACGGAAGACTCAGCTTCTCTCTGTTAACTATTAAATATAAATGATTACAGGAAAACTTTATAATACATTTATTTGTCTGAAAGTCTTAGATGTGGAGTTTTATAGTTTTGGGTTTTTAGTTTTGTAGTTTTAAAAATATATATTGTTGGCTAGGTAATGTTTTTCATTGTTAAATAAAGTATGGGTATTGTAATGAAGTGATATTCAGGATCCTCTCTCTCTCTCCTCCCCCACCCCCCACACATGCACACACACGCAGGCACACACTCACATATAATTTTGTCTCAACAGTGCAAAGCAAAGTAAAATATTTATTATTTTGCCTATGATTTTCCAAAAAAGGTTTAATGGATTCCATAGAATATTTCTTTTCTGGAGAAATTAAAATATAGTAGATATCCTAAAAGTTAATACCACTGAGAAATGCTAAATTCAGTTAAATGAGCTTCCTTATTGAAGGATCGTTAGAAGTATGTAATATACTCTGTGTACATATGTGTTTTCTAGGAATACCTCTTACTGTGATCTGGCATATTATTTCATTAATCAATGTTTATAGATTGATCCAGGATCTATATCAGGGAATTCATATAATGCATCTGTATTAGTGTGATTTCATGCTGCTGGTAAAGACATATCCAAGACTGGGAAGAAAAAGAGATTTAATTGGACTTACAGTTCTACATAGCAGGGGGAGAAAGGTACTTTTTACATGCTGCAGGCAAGAGAAAATGAGCAAGAAGCAAAAGCAGAAACCCCTGATAAACCCATCAGATCTTGTGAGACTTACTCACTGTCAGGAGAACAACATGGGAAAGACTGGACCCATGATTTAATTACCTCCTCCTGGGTCCCTCCTGCAACACATGGGAATTCTGGGAGATACAATTCAAGTTGAGATTTGGGTGGGGACACAGAGCCAGACCATGTGATTCCACCCTTTCCCCTCCAAATCTCATGTCCACACATTTCAAAACCAGTCATGCCTTTCCAACAGTTACCCAAAGTCTTAATTCATTTCAGCACTAACCCAAAAGTCCACAGTCCAATGTCTGGTGTGAGACAAGGCAAGTTCCTTCCACCTATGAGCCTGTAAAATCAAAAGCAAACTAGTTACTTCCTAAATACAGTGAGAGTACAGGAATTGGGTAAATACAGCCATTCCAAATGGAAGAAATTGGTCAAATCAAAGGAGTTTCAGGGCCCATGCAAGTCTGAAATTCAGTGGGGCAGTCAAATTTTGAACCTCCAAAATGATTGCCTTTGACTCCAGGTCTCACATCCAGCTCACACTGATGGAAGAGGTGGGTTCCCATGGTCTTGGACAGCTCTACTTCTGTGACTTTGCAAGGTACACCCTCCCTCTCAGCTGCTTTCATGAGCTGGTGTTGAGTGTCTGTAGCTTTTCCAGCCTCACAGGCATGCTGTTGGTGGATCTAGCATTCTGGAGTCTGAAGTATGGTGGCTGTCTTCTCACAGCTCCGCTAGGTAGTGCCCCAGTAGGGACTCTGTCTGGGGGGCTCCAACCCCATGTTTCCCTTCCATTCTGAGCTAGCAAGAGTTTATTCATGAGGGCCCCATCCCTGTAGCAAACTTTGGCCTGGGCATCCAAACTGAAACCTAGGCAGAGGTTCCCAAACCTCAATTCTTGACTTCTGTGCACATGCAGGCTCAACACCACATGGAAGCAGCCAAAGCTTAGGCCTTCCACCCACCAAAGCCCAGGCTGTATGTTGGCCCCTTTCAGTCACAGCTGGAGCAGCTGGGACACAGGGCACCAAGTCCCTTGGCTGCACACAGTACAGGGACCCTGAGCCCAGATGATGAAGCTACTTTTTCCTCCTGGGCCTCCAGGGCTGTGATAGGAGGGGCCGCTGTGAAGGTCTCTGACACAACCTGGAGACATTTTCCCCATGATCTTGGGGATTAACACTAGTCCGCTTGCTACTTATGCAAATTTTTGCAGATGGCTTACATTTCTCCCAGAATTTTTTTTTTTTTTTCTATTGCAGGTCAGGCTGTAAATTTTCCAAAGTTTTATGCTCTGTTTCCCTTATAAAACTGAATGCATTTAACAACACCCAAGTCACATCATGAATGCTTTCCTGCTTAGAAATTTCTTCTGTCATTTACGCTAAATCACTCTCAAATTCAAAGTTCCACAAATTTCTAGAGCAGGGGCAAAATGCTGCCAGTATCTTTGCTAAAACATAACAAGAGTCACCTTTGCTCCAGTTTTTAACAAGTTCCTCATCTTCATATGAGACTACCTCAGCCCGGACCTTATTGTCCATATCACTATCAGTATTTTGGGCAAAGCCATTCAACAAGCCTCTAGGAAGCTTCAAACTTTCCCACATTTTCCTGTCTTCTTCTGAGCCCTACAAACTGTTCCAGTAACTCTGCCTGTTACCCAGTTACAAAGTCATTTCCACGTTTTTGGGTATCTTTCAATAATGCCCTACTCTACTGGTACCAATTTGTTGTATCAGTCATTTTCACACTGCTGATAAAGACATAACTGAGACTGGGAAGAAAAAGAAGTTTAATTGGATTTACAGTTTCACATGGCAGGAGGTGAAAGGCACTTCGTACATGGTGGCTGCAAGAGAAAAAGCAGCAAGAAGCAAAAGTGAAAACCCTGGTAAACTCATCAGATGTCATGAAACTTAATTCACTATCACAAGAATAGCACAGGAGAGACTGACCCCCATGATTCATTTTCCTCCCTCTGGGAACCTCCTATTACAAATGGGAACTTGAGTGATACAATTCAGTTGAGATTTGTGTGGGAATACAGCCAAACCAAACCATATAAGCATCTTATAAAAGGAATTAATTGGCTTTGATTTTGGATATTGAAACTTAAAGACTCCTTTGAACTTAAGATACATTTATTCATTTATCCAATCATTCTACATATTTTGTGTACCTACAGACTGTCTGCTTTTGTAGATACTGGAACATATAAAGATGAATGAGACACCACCTCTGCCAAAAGGCACACAAAGCTTTTATAATGTAGTGTATATATGACTGGAGAAAGGTGACAGCAGAGCTCATTTAAATGAGGGAATGTTTCATAACAAAGGCTGCATTTAAGTTGTCTCAATGAATTTGTAGTAGTCTATTAAATTCACAATATGCTTAGGAAAAATCTTGAGGCATAGAAAATGTCACGAACAAAGAGACAAGAAAAAATGTTTTTAATTCCAATCTATTTCAGAAAACTTGTGGTGGAAAAATGGTTGGCCTTCCCTTGAAAGTTTTCACATTTGTCGTTGTAGCAGTGGGTTAAAAGTTGCAAGACATCTTTTTTTTTTTTTTTTTTCCAAAATCCAATGGCAAACAGCAGAAGACATTTTATCCTTCAAACATGAATTCAGCAAGGGATGCTTAGAAGTAAAGCATCCTATTAGTTCTTGTTCCTGATAATCATCTACTGCCAGGTTCTTCAGCATTGTGTTTGCAGGTGATTGTTGTTTTTTCCTCTGATGTGGCACTGACAGGAACTAATTTTTTCCTGCCAGTACAATGAAGTTTCTTAAGTGAAAGCATTTCATCTGTTTCAAGTGAAAGTATAAAAAGAAAGTCTGGAAATAAACATGAGAGGAAACATTGTAGTACTTCCTTGGTAGCTTGCCTTGCACACAGGACAGTAGATGGAAACTAGAGGGAAACACAAAGGGGAGTTTGAGAGAGGTGATTGGAGTTTTCTTTACAATTTTTTTTTTTTTTTTTTTTTGGTCATTCGCTTGCTTCTTTAAGACTTTAAGGATACTTTACTTACCAAGTGCAACAAATAACCACTTTCAATATAGGTAGCTTGTACTCACTTTCCAGAGTATCTTTGGATCTCCTGAAGCCCATCCATACATGGGATCCCATAGACATCATGGTAAAATCCCCAAGAACAGAAAAAGAAAAGGCAAAGAGAAGAGAAATAAGAGATTATAAGGGGAAAAAAGCACTAGAAAGGATGGGGGAAAATATGTAGTTGAGGGAAAGGATGCAAACGAAGAAAGAAAATGATGGAGAAGAGAAAACAGGAAAATAAATATAAAGACAGCATTATCAAGGGTAAAATAAATCTAGAAATTGTAGGATTAATTTTTGGGAATGCCTCGTTTTAAATGTGGTGATGTATATTCCAGTACAACATGGAGTAACAAATTATGAAATATAATTTGATAACACTCAGAAGAGCAGTATGGCTCAAAACAGCAGCATAAAATTGAAAATGCTGAATTTCTGAAAGAATTACTTTAGACTCCACAATACTTAACGGCTTTCAATTAGAGGAGGAGTGGGTATTCTGAAGGAAATGCAATTATAGGCAACTTTTTTAGCCTTGAAATTCAGCTTTTAAGACAGTTAAACCCTACTTTTATGCAGACTGGTAGATCTAAAATTTATTTTTAAAATGAACATGTATTTTAATTACAGTAAATCATGCTCACAGTTTTCAAAATTAAATAATATTAAAGGTAATTTTGGTAGCTACCAGAGTAGAAATTGATTACTTGTAGAGAGCAAAATTTGGCAGGTATGCATCATAAAGCCTTTTATTATTTGAGTAATCCAAATAACTTCTAAAATTACTCCTTGAAAGTATACAGTATGTTATGTGGACATATGGGGACATACTAATGCTCATTTGCTTTTCTGATAAGCTTTCCTGATTCCTAAATCTCAAGGCATCTCCTTTACTGGTTTACTATCAGGCTTTTTTCCCCTTCATAAATGAAGATTGAATTTTATAGCTGTGTACGAGCTAATTCCTTATTTTTGTGGAATAGAATTTATAGTAGTTTTGTTGTTTCTATAAATGACTGGTAGAAACATAGAAGTTATATGATGTCAGTCCTCAAAATATCTGTATCCTGTGTCACACAGTTTCCATCCAAAATGGTTGACTTCTATATCTGGAACACGTTTCATCTTGGGATCTCTCTTTACAATTATAATGTTGATTCTCTTTAATTCTCTCCCATGTTCAATCTATTTATTTTCTGTATTCCAAATCTTCCTTTGTCCTAGTTTATTTTCTCATTAGACAGCAAGTATTCTCCAAAGGCCCCTTTGGCATAGGTAATAGAATGTAAATATTTTAAGCTCTTGGGTATCTAAAAGTGACTTTATTCTAATCTAAATTTGATTGATCATTTGATGGATTATAATTCAATGTTAAAATAATTTTCCCTCAAGAATTTTTAACCAAGTCCATTTTGTCTCCTGCTGTAGGATTCAAGAATTTGAATTCAAAGAGAAATGGGGTTGGCATCTCTTGTTTCTTCACTTCCTTCTGCACATGCCCTGGACTTCACATGCAAATTTGATAATGCCCTCTTCTTCTGTATGCTTCTACTGCTGCATCTTCAACATTTCTTCTCTTACTTCTACCAAAATATGGTTTGTGTTTTAGATGGGAAAATACAGATTTATTTTTCAGAATTTTAGCGCTATTAGTTCACTGTCTTTTTGCTTTCAGTATTCTATTCAAAATGCCCAAAGTCATTTTGAGGTCTAAAATATTTCATTTCCCTAGGATTTTGCTGAAAGCCAGTGAGCTGACATTTTACTGTGATGTGGACTATGACAAATCTAATTTGTTCCCATTGCTTTATAAATTTACCCTGTAACTTCCACATTGAAATTCATGTCTGTCAATTATAAAATATTTTCAATTTTTCTGCATTTCTTCAAATGTTCATGTGATTTTTCTCATTTTTTTCAGTTAATATACTAATGCATATTGATGTATTTTCACATATTAAACCTTGCATGACTATAATGATCCCTACTTGTTCATAATGTATTATCCCTTTTATATAATATTGGAATCAGTTTGCTAATATTTTTTCTTTTTTTTTCTTTACAGAGGTAATCACTTTAAATTTGCTGATATTTTGTTAAAGATTTTTGCATGCATATTCATGAGAAGTGTTATTCCATATTTTTCCTGTTTTGTAATGTCCTTGCCAAGTTTTAGTGTCAATGTTACTCTTGGCTGATAAAATGAGTTGTAGAGTTACTCATCTTCCCTTACTTACTAAAATACTTTTTCATAAGAGTGGTGCTATTTCTTCCTCAACTGATAATATTTCACAGTAATCGGAATTTCTATTGCTTCTTGTATCAATTTTATTCAACTGTAAACAAAAAAATCTGATGTGTTGTATTTTAATTATCATTTAGTTTAAATGATAATTAAATGTATCATTAAATTATCAGTTTAAATCAGTCAGTCATTGCTTTTTGTTTGGCATGTTTAGATCCTTAATATTTCAAATCAACAATAATTGATATAATTATTATATCAGTATAAATATTAAGGATGTAAACATGCTGCAATAATTATTCAGAACTTTGAATTTACCTCTACCATTTTCTTATTATTTTGAATTATTATTGTTTGTCTTCTGTGTGTGTCTATTTTTCCTGACTACTTTTTGGTTATTTAGTTTTTTCTTCCTTTTTCCTTTCCTTTTTTGATTTTATTATTTATTATATTTTTGTCTATGGCTCTTTTTATTTTAAATGCATTTATAATATCAGACTTCATCTTTCATAGTTTACTTAAAGTTCATATTGTATTATTTCTTACAAAATACAAAAATATATAACCTTCATAAATTTGTTTATTCTTTCTCAATAACTTCAAATTGTACTTTTTCTATATGTTATATATCTTATCTTTAGAAAGATAGTGTTTTGTTGTTCTTTGTTCATTCTTGAGAATTTAAGACTCTTTCTTATATCATTTCTCTTCTTCCTAAAAAAGCCTCCTGTAGTGTTGCTTGAAGGCTGAAGCTCCTAGCATTAAATAGTATTCTTTCATCTGAAAAATGTCTTCATATTGCCTTATTCTTGAAGGATATGTTTGCTGGATATAGAATGCCAGATTTATAGTTCTTAATTTTGTTAAATATGTTCTTTCTTTGTCTTCTAACCTCCAGATTTTTTTGATGGAAAATTAGTGTTCACTTGAACTCTCGTGTTTCTGTATGTGATGTGTCATTATTTTTTAGAAGTTTTCTATATTGTGGTCCTTTGTTATTTAGTTGTTTGAATATCACTAAGGCTTTATTCTGAGATATATTCAGGGCTTTCAAATCTCAGTTCAAAGACTTGTATTTGTGAGGGGTCTGTCTTGCACATATGTGCATTATTGGGAGTTAGTTTGAAATTTGTTGGGATTGACTCCTACATCATTTGGTAAAGATGGGTTAATTGTCACTATACCAGATACATAAACCGTATTTTTAAGTGCAAAATAAATTGTAAGCCAGTGGAATTCCTGTTAAATACATTGTTTGATTAACAGTTTTTTTTGCATTGTTTTGTAACCATTATTATCCTTAAAATTTATCGTCATGAAACTCATAAAAGACTAAAATTTGTGTGCCCCTTGCAGTGGTGACCAGAAGCTTCTTTAACTTCACAGAGATGTTTTAGGGGGGTCTATACAATTTTTCACCATGTAACACAGATCTATATTTCTCAAGTCATGAACACTGACTGCATCATAATTGTCTGTATCAGATTCTGAGATATTACTTCAAAGCAATTACATTTCCTTTTCAGAGTAAGGGGTGGGAGGTGGGGATGCTAGTTCAAGGTGGGATCAAATACATTAATTATTAAAAGGTGTGCAGACATATATCACCAAAGGTTAAAAATCGTTTTTCTGGGGCACCCTCCTGTCACTGAAAAATCTCATTTGGGCCATCAGGCTAAATGCTACCCGGAAACCCTAGGCTTCATCCAGAATGACAAGGACTCGCTTAAAACTACATAAGCAACATGTCTTATGACAGTGTGCTTCAAATAACTCTATGTAAGTGTCTAGGAATTCAGTAAAAAATGAAAGCTTAAAGATACTGAATTACTAAAGGAAATCTTGGCATAGCATACATTTGGGAATTGTGGTTCTTTTCTTGATAACCTGAAAGAGATTGTTTCTATAACAAAAAAAAGCTAAGCCAGTATAGTTTGAGAGATGTGCAATATTATTATATTATTATTTTAATTGGAAGACTTTCCAAAAATAACCTAGGTGCTGTTATTTAAATAGAGAATGTAGGATGTTAATTGAAAACACAGATTTACAAAAGGCAATAGTCAGCATGAAGCCGTTCTTCTCTAATATTAGAAACTATTGGGTTAAGAACAGAGCATGAAGATATACATGTATTTTAACATCTTCCCCAAAATTCACTATGATAAAGAAATATGTTTGCGAAGGTTATGAACCCATAAAAAGAATGAAGTTAGGAAAAAACACAATAACACCACATTTTGGAAGTCAGAAATAAAATGGACAAGTGTTAAGTGTTGGTAGACCACCAAAAGCTAAATTTGAAACCATCAGAAAACTTCACTTCAAAATTCTTAGAAATTGGCATCCACAATTACTTCTGAAACTAAAAAATGAAGAGAAAACCTGAATGCTGAGGACTGTGCCAAAACTGTTTAACACACTGGATTACAGGATCCACAGGGGTGAGCAGCTGCATTTCCCCAATATATGCTGCTGAGCAGCTGCATTTCTTGATCCCCAACTCAGATGAGTTTGTTTTCTGAAGAGAATGAAACAGATAATATTCAAGCCAAATGCTGAATTCTGACACCTTGATCTCTTTGTTCCCTGAGATGCTAGAATGAGACAGAATGAGAGCAGTCGGACTATTATGCTACAAATAGGTGATTGAAAAAATCCTTTCTGGAGGATCTGACTCACTTAAAAGGAATGATCATATCTTAATGAATTATTCATTTATGAAACAATAATGGATAATATATTGTTTAAAGTAATTATTATATGGACAAAAGTGTTGTTGGAAATTAAAATGAGAAAAGCAATTTTTTTTTTTATTTGCAGTTGAACATTTAGAAGACAAAGTTGAGGAAATTCCTCCAAAGGCAGAAGAAAAAAAAAAAAGACATTAAAAGAGACAATTATTTTTTTGTTTCTTTTAAATGGCTGGCAAGGAAGTATAACTTAACTTTGAGTCATAATTGTCAAAAAGTCTTAAAAACACTTAAATTACAAGTAGAAAAAAAAACCTCTTTTATAAAAACATTAAAATTTCTATAACCAATATAATGTTTAATGGTGAAATACTGATTATCTCCCTCTAAGATTAGAAGCAAGACATGGTGTCTGCTTTAATTAATTGTGTCCTATCACTGTAATGGAGTTGACTGAGCTACTGAAATTGGCAAATAAAAGAAAATATAGGCAACATTTATAATTCAAAGAACTTCATGTGGAATATCTAAAGGACTCTTACAGGTATATAACAAAAGATAAGCAAACCAATTTTTTAAGTGGGCAAAATATTGTAACAGACTCTTTACAAAAGTAAAAACATGAATATTGGATATAGCAGTTGTCCAATAAGTCTGTAAAAATATTCTGAACATAATTACCCATTAGAAAAATTCAAATTAAACCACAAATAAAACCACTACACACTCATTAGATTGACTAAAAATAGAAGCTTAACTATTAATAGTTTTTGCAAAAAATAAAGAAACTGGAATTCTTATTCACTGCTATTGAGGATATAAATGTCACAAGTTATCTGAAAAATAATTTGGCTGTTTTTTAAAAATGAACATGACCTACAATATAAATCAGTATTCCACTCACATGTAGTTAACCAAAGAGAAACACAAAAGCTATTTTTCATACCAAGACTTGTACATGAATACTCATAGCAGTTTCATTTGTAATAGCCAAATACTGGAAACAACATAAAGTTCCATCAACAGGTGAATTAAAAAAAATTATGATATACCTATATAATTAAATATTAACGATAAAAATAAATTATTGATAACAATAACATGGCTGGATCTCAAAATCACTAGGCAGCATGAAAATTCAGTTAAAAATAAAAAGTACATACTCCTTCAATTAATATAATTCTAAGTCACAAAAATATTAAAAGTCGTCAGTGTTTGCCATAAATAGGAGTGGAGGAAGAAGCATATTACAGAGGGTATAAGGAAATTGCTAAAGGGGATGGAAATATTTATCATCTTGCTTATGACAATAATTTTCAAGTATATACACATGCCAAAACTGATGAAATACAGACTTTAAATATTGTACTTCAACTATACCTGAAATTGTGTTTGTTTTTATTCTGAACTCCTAAATTTCAAATGACATTCTTTCATTTTAATTTGGATTTTTATCAATGAGCAACTCATTTAAAAAAAGGCATTCAACCAATGTCCATACGAAGCTTGTTGCACTGTTGTAAAATCATACCTTTCTTTGAAGTAACTCCATTCTATAGACTCTCTGGGACAGTTGTTGCCTTAAAATGAGAAAGAAACAAATTCAAAGAAATAAAGGAAAACTTCTATACATTACTTTTCTATTTAATTGTTTCTTGAGAGATCTTTGTCTAGTGGGCATTGCTTGCAAGTACCTTGGAAGAATGAAGTACATGTGTATTGTGCCTAGAATGTATTCTTCTGAAATTCAAAACTGCCTGTCTTCAAATAATTATCTGATACTTTAGATCTCTATAATGAAAAACAACCTAATGCCAATGAATTTAAATAGGCTTTCACCCTCATTAACAGCAATAGGACTAAAACTCCATTTTGCCAATGAATAGATGACATACTAATCATGATATTCCAGAGACATCAAAAAACAGCTCAGGGACATTGTCCAAATATGCACTGAAATCAGAGAATTGTTACTATTCTACTTAAGTACTGTTTGGGTCCTAGATCAGATGCTATAATGTGAAAATTAATTTTATGCTACTGTATCAAACATAATATTATTTTTCAGAAGATAACAGGCTGGTAGGGTTCACTTCCCAGATTTTGTTAAATGCATGCGATGATTCACAGAGTTTGAAAAAAAAACTCAGATATTAATGTTTTTATTTATTTCGTAGTAAAATAACAGTCTTGGAATGTAGAAGTCAGTGGGGTGTTAGTTCCAAGATATTTCAATTAAAATATGTAAATATATATTATTTCAAATACATGTATTTTAACTGAACATGTATAATACTTAATTTGTATATAAAATCTATATATAGCCAGGACAAAGAGGAAAATGTCTCCTGGGCATTTCAGAGATCTTCATGGCAGTTCCTCCCATCACAGGCCCAGCATAGGAGGAGCAACTGGTTACATAGGCTGGGCCCAGAGTCTTGCTGCTTTGTACAGCCTTTGGACATGATGCCCTGCATCTCAACCACTCTGTTTCCAGGCATGGCTGAAGGGGGCCAACATGCAGCTCAGGCCATTGCTTCAGAGGATGCCAGCCCCAAGCTTTGGCAGTTCCATGTGGTGTTGGACCTGTAGGTGCACAGAAGACAAGAGTTGAGGTTTGGAAACCTCTGCCTAGATTTCAGAGGAGGTGTGAAATGGAAGTTCAGGTAGAAGTTTGATGTTAGGGTGGAGCCCTCATGAAAAGCCTTTGCTAGGGCAATGCACAGGGAAAATGTGGGATTGGAGCCCCCACACAGAGTCCCCACATGGACACTGCCAAGTAGATCTATGAGAAGAGAGCCACTGTATTCCAGACCCCAGAATGGTGGATTCACTGACAGCTTGCACTCATGCACCTGGAAAAGCCACAGATAACACCAGCCCTTGAGAGCAGCCTCAGTAGTTGTACCCTGCAGAGCCAGTGGGGGAGAGCTGCCCAATGCCTTGGGAGCCCACCTCTTGTATCACTGTGCCCCGAATGTGAGACATGCAGTCAAAGGAGATTATTTTTGAGCTTTCAGTTTTAATGACTGCCTTATCAGATTTTGGACTTGCATGGGGCCTGTAGCTCTTTTGTTTTGGCTAATTTCTCCAATTTGGAATGGAAACATTTGCACAATGCCTGTAACTTCATTGTATCTTGGAAGTGACTAACTTGCTTTTGATTTTTACAGGCTTTTGGTGGAAGGGACTTGCGTTGACTCAGTTAAGACTTTGGACTTGGAATTTTTGTTTCAGGCTGGAATGAGTTAAGACTTTGGGGGACTGTTGGGAAGGCATTGTTCCGTTTTGAAAAGTTAGAAGGACGTGAGATTTGTGAGGGCCTAGGGGCAGAATGACATTGTTTGACTCTGTGTCCCTACCCACATCTCATCTTGAATTGTAATCCCATTTTAAGGGAGAAACCTAGTGGGAGGTAACTGGATCATAAGAGCTGTTTACCCCATGATGTTCATGATAGTGAGTGAGTTCTTGTAGCATCTGATCATTTTAAACGGTTTTGCAGTTCTTCCCCTCACTCTTTCTCTTCTGCTACCATATATGACATGCCTTTCTTCCTCTTTGCCTTTCCCCATGATTGTAAGTGTCCTGAGGCCTCCCCAGCAATGCAGAACTGTGAGTTAATTAAACCACTTTTCTTTATAAATTACCCAGTCTCAGGAAGTCTTTATAACAGTATGAAAACAAACTAATACATACAGTGAACTCGTTTTTGACAATGGTGCCAGAACGTACTTTGGGGAAAGGACAATCTCTTAAATATATTGTGCTGGGAAAATTGGGTATCTATATGCAAAAGAATACAACTAGTCACCAATTTCTCAACATGTGCAAAAATCAAATTGAAACTAATTGAAGACTAAAACCTAAGACTTCACTCTATGAAACTACTAAAAATAAACTTCAGGGAAACTCTGAAGCTTAGGGAACTAAACAAAGATTACTTGAGAAATACCCAACAAGTAAAGAAATCAAAGCAAAAATGGGCAAATGAGTTCATATCAAGTTAATAAGCTTCTGTACAGCAAAGCCAACTATCAACAAAGTGAAGAGACTACCCACAGAATGGCAAAAATATTTGTAACCTACTCACCCAGAAGGGGATTAGCAGCAAGAATATGTAAGTAGTTCAAACAACTCCATGGAAAAAAAAAAAATAATCTGATTAAAAAGTGGGTAAAAGACTCAAATAGATATTTCTCAAAAGAAGACATGAAATGGCTAACAGATATCTGAAAACCTACTCAAAGAATTGATCATCAGAAAAATGCAAATCAAAACTACAGTGAGATATTATCTCATTCCAGTTAACATGGCTTTTATCTAAAAGTCAATTACAAATGGTGGTGAAAATATGGAAAAAAGGGAACCCTTTACACTGTTGGTGAGAATGTAAACTAGTACAACCACTGTGGAAAACAGTTTGGAAGTCCCTCCAAATATAAAAATAGAGCTACCATATGATCTAGCAATCCTACTTTTAGGTATATACCCAAAAGAAAGGAAACCAATATGTCAGAGAGGTAGCTGCACTTCCACATTTATTACAGCACAATTCAAAATAACCAAGATTTGAAAGCAACGTGAGTGTCCATCAACAGATGAATGGACAACAAAAATGTGTTACATAGAAATAATGGAGTATTATTCAGCCATTAAAAAGAATGAGATTCTGTTATCTGCAACAACATGAATGAAACTGGAGGTCATTATGTTATGTGAAATAAGCCCAACACAGAAAAAATTTACATGTTCTCCCTTATTTGTAGGAGCTAAACATTGAAGTAATAGAACTCATGGAGATAGAAGCCAGAATGTTCATTACCAGATGCTGGTAAGGGTAGTTGAGGGTGTGGAGGCAAATGGGGATAGTTACTGGGTACAAAAACTACATAGAATGAATAAGAGCTTGTATTTGCTATCACAACAAAATATGCAGTCAACAAAAATTTAATTGTACATTTTAAAGTAACTAAGAGTATAATTGGATTGTTTGTAATACAAAGTACCAATGCTGAAGTGATGGATATCCCATTTACCCTAATGTAATTATGACAAATTACATACCTGTAGTAAAATGTTTCATGTAACCCATAAATATATACAGCTACTAAGTACCCATACAAATTAAAAATATAAACAAGGAAAATAAAGCGTCTCACATTACACTTGGTAATGATATAATCTTCATCAACTAGTAATATTAATTAGTAACATGAATCTAAAACATTTTAACATCTTTAAGAAGATTATATAAACATCTCCAAATCTACTAGATAACCTAGTCTAAGCTATTGACTCTACGTAACTTGGACAAAGCTAGACCACCTAGAAACTAAAACATTGCATGTTAACAGTTTAAGTTAGCATATCTATGCAAAGTTTTCTCTGTGGATTCAGCATTTTTAGTGGCTGTGTTATCCTACAGTTTTCTTTAAATTCTGCTGCCTTTGTGAATCATACTTAACAATTAATTTATTAAAGAGTTACCAAATGAGGTTTTACTATTTTCTAGGCCCATGTAAATAAGTGACTGTATTTTTGTATGGACTCCTAGAAGCCATTGAAACATATCAGTGGCCCACGGATATAGTAAGATACACAGAAATTCTTCTCTCTCTGATGCTGAGCCTGAAGTCAGAAGCCAGGTAGTCTGTACTGAAAGATAATCACAAAGAAGAGGAAAGCTGGAACAAATAGAAATCATGAGGAATAAGCTTACATTTGCATCACTCATCACCCAAGTTGGCTGCTTCCTACTTCTAAGCCTTCAAATTTGCTATCTTGGATGACCTGTGAAATTGCACTCTTATCTGGTCTGGTGTATAAAGACACTAAAGGAGTACATTCTGAAGAACCTCTCATCTGGCTTGGCATATAAAGACCCCAGATACAAGAATCTACACTAGAGTAGATTCTGAAGAATAGAAACAACCTGAGTGTTTTACAAAAACAAAAAAAACCATCTTATTTTAAACATCATATTTAATGATGAAATATTAAAGTTCTGAAAAACTGGGAAGCATTTCTATTTAACATTCTTTTGAATTATCTAGCCTGTCCAAGATGTCAAAAATAAATAAATAAATAAAATATCTTTTGGAAAGAAAAAAAATTGTTTTTACTTGCAGATGGCATGATTGTGTTCAGATAAGACTCTCTTGAATCTACAAATAATTGCCCCTGATAATTAATAAGTTAAATATAATAATTCTCAGGGGGAATTATTTGTAGATTCAAGAGGATGTGTGTGTGTATATGAAAGTTATGTACTTGTTATGTTAAATTTATCCCTAATTATAAGTATTTCATATTTTAATGATATTGTAAATATTTAAATTTTTTTTTTCCTTTATCTTTACTAGTATAAATTTACTAGTATATTAGTCTATATATATCTATTGACTTTGTATCTGGCAACCTTACTAAGGCTCTGTCCTTTATAATTACCCAGCCTCAGGTATGTCTTCATTAGCTGCATGAGAACATGCATGGTTGTTGTGAGCCGAGTCTGAGCCATTGCACTCCAACTTGGGCAACAAGAGCAAAACTCCGTCAAAAAAAAAAAAAAAAGTGAAACTTCCAGAAATGAATACAAATACACAAAATCTTTTTAGACTAATTCAATACACTCTTGCCACTATTGGGTCAATAATTAAAAGATTAACTTTTTTTTTCAATTTGTAGTAGGAAACACTGCCTAGGCTCTTATGCTATTTTCAGGGTCATAGAGGAATGTACAGTAGTGTCAAGTGTAAAGAGTATGAAAGGAGAATAATTTCAGGTAGTGTACATTGGGAACACCACAGAAAGGAGTTTTTAAAGGAATACTTCCAAATACAGTTTTAAGTCTGTTTTCTTTTCTATGGATTAATAAATTCATGCTGATTCGCATATAAAAGCATTTGCAATACTCTCTTGTAATGCTGTGTTAAAGAATAACCTATTTCTTAATCACACATTCTGATTGATAGTGTATATACATCATCACCAGTATTCACAGAACAATAGACTATAATATGGTAGCAACAATTGAACACTAAGCACAAAGTATACACTAGAAATTTGCATATGAAATTCAATTTGAAGTTCAATGTACATACTATATTACTTTGCTTTTAATTTTTTTTTTTTATTATTCCAGTAGGTTTTTGGAGAACATGTGGTGTTTGCTTACATGAATAAGAAGTTCTTTAGTGGTGATTTCTGAGATTTCTGGTGCACCCATCACCTGAGCAGTTTACATGGTATCCAGTGTGTAGACTTTTATCCCCTGCTAACTCCCACCTTTTGCCCCAGTCCGCAGAATCCAAAGTATTATTCTTATGCCTTTGCATCCTCATAGCTTAGCTCCCACATATGAGTGAGAACATACAATGTTTTGTTTTGGGCTGGTTCCATATTTTTGCAATTGCAAATTGTGCTGCTATAAACGTGTGCACAAGTATCTTTTTTGTATAATGACTTCTTTTCCTCTGGGTAGATACCTACTAATTGGATTTCTAGATCAAATGGTAAATTCTACTTTTAGTTCTTTAATATGGTCTGTCTTGGGAAATGCTCCATTTGCTGAAGAATAGAATATATATTTGGCAGTTGTTGGATAGAGTGATCTGTAAGTATCTGTTAAGTCCGTTTGTTGTAGGGTATAGTTTAAGCCCATTGTTTCTTTACTTTCTGTCTTGATGACCTTTCTAGTGTTGTCAGTAATGTATTAAATTCTCCAATATTAGTGTGTTGCCATCTATCTCATTTCTTAGGTCTAGTGGTAATTGTTTTATAAATTTGAGAGCTGCAGCCTTAGGTGCATATATACTTAGAATTGTGATATTTTTCTGTTGGACTAGTCCTTTTTCATTATATAAAGTCCTTGTTTGTCTTTTTTAACTGCTGTTGCTTTGAAGTTTGTTTTGTCTGATATAAGAATACCTACCCTTGCTCACTTTTGATGTCCCATGCATGGAATATGTTTTTCCACTCCTTTATGTGATTCCTCATGTGTCAGGTGAGTCTCCTGAAGACAGCAGAAATTTGGTTGGTGAGTTCTTATCCATTCTGTCATCCTGTTTCTTTTAAATGGAGAATTTAGGCCATTTGCATTCAATGTTAGTATTGAGATGTGAGGTACTATTCTATTTATCATGCTATTTGTTGCCTGAATACCTTTTTTAAATTATTATGTTATTGTTACATAGGTCCTATGATATTTGTGCTTTCAGGAGATTCTATTTGGGTGTAATTTGAGGATTTGTTTCAAGATTTAGAGCTGCTTTTTGTAGTTCTTTAGTGCTGGCTTTATAGTGGCAAATTCTCTCAGCATTTGTTTTTCTGGAAAAGACTGTATCTTTCCCTCATTTATGAAGCTTAGTTTCCCTGCATACAGAATTCTTGGCTGAAAACTGTTTGGTTTAAGGCGGCTAAAAACAGGATTCCAACCCCTTCTAGATTGTAGGGTTTCTGCTGAGAAATATACTGTTACTGACAGGTTTTTCTTTATAGGTTACCTGATGTTTCTGCCTCACGGCTCTTAAGATTCTTCCCTTTGTCTTGACTTCAGATAATCTGATGCTTATGTGCCTAGTTGACAATATACTTTTGTGATGAATTTCCCAGGTATTCTTTGAGCTTCTTGTATTTGGATATCTAGATCTCTAGCAAGGTCTGGGAAGTTTTCCTTGATTACTCCCTCAAATATATTTTCCAAACTTTTAGATTTGTCATCTTCCTCAGGAACACCAATTATTCTTAGGTTTGGACGATTAACATAGTTGCAAACTTTTTGGAGGCTTTAATTTTTTAAACATTCTCTTTTCTTTGTCTTCGGCAGATTGGGTTAACTCAAAACCTAGTCTGAGTTCTGAAGTTCTTTCTTCTGTTTGTTCAGTTGTATTGCTGAGACTTCCCACTGCATTTTGCATTACTCTAAGTGTGTCCCTGATTTCCAAGGGTTGTGACTATTTTTTATTTATGCTATCTATTTCACTGAAGAATTTTCCTTTTAGATCCTGTATCATGTTTTTATTTATGTTGGACTTCACCTTTCTCTGGTGCCTCCTTTATTAGCTTAATAGTTAACCTTTTGAATATTTTTTCTGGTACTTCAGGGACTTCACCTTGGGTTAGATCCATTGATGGTGAGCTGATATGATCTTTTGGGAGTATAAAAGAAACTTGTTTAGTCATATTACCAGGATAGTTTTTCTGGTTCCTTCTCGTTTGGGTAGACTATTTCAGAGGGAAGATCAGGGATTCAGGGGCTGCTGTTCAGAATCTTTTGTCCCATGTGGTGTTTCCTTGATGTGGTGTTATCCCCCTTCCCCTAGGAATGCAGCTTCTTGAGAGCAGAACTGTAGTGATTGTTTTTGCTCTTCTGGGTCTAGCCACCCAGCAGAGCTACTGAGCTACAGGTTGGTACTGGGGAGTGTCTACAAAGGATCCTGTGATGTGTGATCACATCCTGTGCTATAATCCATCTCTAGGTCTTGCAACCAGGGATATCAATACCTGCTCCAGTGGAGGTAGCAGACATGTGAAATGGACTCTGTGATGGTGCTTGGTTGTGTTTTTATTTCGTACACTGGTTTTGTTTTGGTTAGCCCCCAGCCAAGAAGTGCCACTTTCAAGAGCACATCAGCTGTGTTCGTGTAGGGATGATGCAAACTTGCCCTAAGTATTTAGGTTTCTCAGGCAGTGGGCAGGGTCATAGACCTGCCAAGAGACTAAGATGTTTGTCTTTGGCTACTAGGGCGGGTAGTGAAAGACCATCAAGTTGGGACAGGGAAAGATGTTTCTGAGCTCAGCCTTTCCTTGAGCAGGGCTCACTGTGGCTGCTGTGGGGATGAGGTATGTTTTCCAGTCCAATAGAGTTATATTCCCAGGGGGATTGTGGCTGCCTCTTTTGAATCATACAGGTGGCCAGGGAAGTGAGGGAAAGCTGGTAGTCACAGACCTCACCCCACTCCTACTCAGCCCACAGTCCTAAGAGCTGGCCTCACTCCCACCATGTAGCCACAACAGCTGCAAGTCTATTTCCAGGCAGCTGGTGACCAGGACTGAGAAATTGCCAGAGGCCATGAACCTCCCTGTTAAGAAAGCAAGCAGACTCACAGTTTTTTGACATCCCAGGGAGTCTGTGAGGCTAATCCAGTTCCTTCAAAGGGTTTGTGGATTCTCTCAGTTTTCCTAGTATGTTCCTGCAGTAGTTTTTGGAGAAAAGGTTCATGGTGTGAGTCTGCACATGCCGCTCTGTCCATCTGAGTGAGAACTGCAGGCTAATCCTGCCTCCTATCAGCCATCTTAATCATAGTGAATTACTTTGAATTTTTAATGTATTAAGTCTCCCCTGAAAAAAAAATCTACATGGTTCTAGGGAAACATCCTTTATTAATGTATTTTACTTAGATAATAAGAAAGCAATAGCAAATATGAATTGAGTATTCATGATGAATAATGTACTGACATATAAAAACGAGGTTGCAGTCTTCTCAGATTCATATTATTATCAAGCAGAAGATAATTTTAACATTGCAAAGGTCATAGAAGTCACATAACCCAATATGCTTGTCAAAATAATGTCTTTACAACATTTTGAAGAGATAAGTCATTCTTTTGTTTTTTGCCTCTATTGATGGGATTCATTTTACTCTTGCATGCTCATATAATGTGACAGAAAAAGTTATAATATGCATATATTTTTTGTGTAATCAAGGATGACAGCAGCACAAAAAGCACAACTTGAGTATTACCTTTAACTAATACTTTCTGGAATAACAGTTAAATTCCAAATGAATTGGGGAAAACAATAAGCTACTGATTGCATATTGCAGATATCAGAGAAGTATTTAAAAATATGAACTTTAACCCAGATCGTTAAGTCAGTGTATTATAATGTTTCAACAGGTTGAAAAGTAAATCATACATAATGTAATCATTCGAAATGGGGTATACTAATTAATGGCTTAGATGCAATGAGATACCAGAATCGCACTTGAAGTGGATTAGAAGAAGGATGTCAAGCATTACCCAAAAAGCATGCCAATAAGAATGTGCATGATAGGTTGCAGCAACAGGACCTAATTATTTATTTGTGGTGGCAAATCAGAGTTGTAAATTAGATTATTGCAAGTATTGGGTGTTACATAAAATATTTAGCTCTCTTTTCTAAGTCAATTGCTTCATACCCTGTTAATCAGATTTCAATGACAGACAAACTTGTAACTAAAAAAATCTATTAGAATATTAATTTTCAACCAGATATATCCATGAACTCAGACATTTGGTGCCAAACTTTGTACTTCAATATGTATGTATTTTCTGTGTGTGGAGAGAGTGTATTAGGCATAACTGTTTGATTAAGTTATACTGTAGTAAAATATGAACCCAAAACTTCAATGATTGCAGACAAAGTAGTTAATTTTTCACTAGGTTACCTGTCCTATCTGAGTAAGTGGGAGTCTCTGTGGCAGAGTCACACAAACTAGCAGATGCTGTATAGTCTTATATTTACGTCATCTATAACATGAGAGCTAGTCTGTGACCATTTTGAAAACGGAAGAGACTGAAGTATCAAAATCTGTCTGTCTTTACCTAAAACAAGATGTAACACGTAACTTTTTCTTACACTTTTATTTATATAAACTAAGCATATGGTTTTGTTCATGTGTGCCGGCAAGTAAACTGTTCCCTATGTCCAGGTGCAAAGGAAGAACCAAAGTGGGTGACTGCTAGTAATAGCTCACAGTTTGTAAATTTATTCTTAAAAGTTTATGGGAACGTGTATGGCTACAGAATAGTTAGGACTCTTTGCAGAAGTACAATGTAGTAGTTTTTTCATAAGCGATGAGGATCTGTGATGACAGAAGGGATAGAGAAATCTGGAGGAACAAAGGGAAGAAAGAATACCAAAAACAAAGTAGTTTTTTATTTCCAAGTGTTTCATTCAATTTTACACAGAAAGCTGGGAAACCATTAGGAGTACTATAGACATTCATTAGTAGAGATTGGTTGCTGTGGTTAAGTGAGGATTAAATGATTAATACTACTATGGTGAATTTGATTAAATTAGTGCAGTATAGTTAGTTGTGCTGGATAGCAGTTGGACATTGACAGAAACATAAAATAAGAAATTATTCTAAAGTGTTTGGTTTGGAAGTAACTTATATTATAATGGGACTTATTATAGTGAATAACCAAAAATGTATATCCATGTGCATACAGATCCAGGCAATAACATGTTGAAAGACTTCAGAGGTCAAAATGAAGAATAAGACATTATGACACAGAGTAAAAGATCACCCTTCCATGCACTGAATTGGAAAAGAATTGAGGTGGTCAGCATCCAAGGAAAATGACCAAAATGTGAAGAAGGACGAAAAGATAGTGTATATTCATGAGCATTTGCTATTAAATACTGTGTACATCTTTTTTCTATTAACATATTTACTGTTAATTAGGATGTTTTCACATTAGAAAGGTAATTTTCTTTTTATTTAAGATTTTTTGCCTGTGAGAGATTGTGGTCAGAATATCCAGGCAATAAAAATCCAGTGAATGGTGAGAAAATTTAGGTTAAAAAAAGAAGTCATAAATTTCCAGTGCATTATAAAGGACTATCTCAAAATGATAAAGTTGTGGTTCTCTATTTGGTTACTTTTTATTGTTGTTGTTTCCAAGAAGATGATCTAAGACTTTAGATAACTTGGAAAAAACAGAAAATGGTTAAGAAATTAAAGACATAAGATAATGGGATGGAATTATATGAAGAATATTAAAACATAAGAAAAGGAGTGTACTAGTCCATTTTCATACTGTTATAAAGAACTACCAGAGACTGGGTAATTTATAAATGAAAGACATTTAATTGACTCTCACCTCAGCATGCCTAGGGAGACCTAAGGACACTTAGAATCATGGAAGAAGGTGAAGAGGAAACAGGGCACCTTCTTCACAAGGCAACAAGAAAGTGAAGTGCCAAGGAAAAGGGGAAGAACCCCTTATAAAACTATCAGATCTGTTGAGAGCTCACTATCATTAAAATAGCATAGGAGAAACTGCACCCATGACCCAATTACCTCTACTTGGTCCCACCCTTGACATGTGGGGCTTATGGGAATTAAAATTTGAAGTGAAATTTGGGTGGGGACACAGTGTCAAACCATCTTTGAAGGAGAAAGGAATTCTTTCTCTGAAAAAAAGAAAGCAGAAAGAATTATAAACGAAGCAATTTTGGATGGCAAGAACTACAAAGGAATCAAGGACAGGATGTTTACAATTGTTTTTACCTGTGCAATTATTGCTTCTATCTTTAAATCCTGTGAGTTTATTCAATCATTTTAGGAAATCATTCAGTTTGGGAGAAGCCTGGCTTATCTGTAACATTATATTTGTTGACTCCATTTATAGATTCTGTCATATCCAGAAGTTGTGCTCCTATTAGTTATACATAAATTAAAAAGATATATATATATATGTATGTATATATATATATATGTGTGTATATATATATATGATACTATAATTTTTCCTTTTGAATCTCTCTAAGTTCTTCATAAAAACAATGAACAAAGCCTCATGAGACAGTACCTATGTAGAAGACAAGTAGAAGGTCAATTTCTCTAGTAACTTACCTGCAGAACATATTATTTTCAATTTTGATGCAGCATTACTAAATATTTTACTTATTTTTTCTAAGGAAATCCTGTGTTCAAGTTCTTTAAATTCTTTGAAACAGTTTTCTTTGCATAAATTACTGAGTTAGTGACATAATCATCATTTTCATTGGGATAGAGAAGTATGATTTTCCCTCTTTTTAGACCAAATGAAACATAACCAATACAGCATCCACTGCATGTAATAGAACTTACTCCCAACATGCACATACATTCTATAAAGCTGTCTGATTGAATATTTAAGAAGCTTACAGAAATGAAAAGAAAAGAAATTTTGCCTGCATAGAATTTTTTTACTATAAACTGTGGAATTTGACAGTTAAGTAATAATCTTAAAAACACAGGGAGAGAGTTTGTACATAGCTGCAAAATGGAGAGAATCCATTGATAGCACTTACTGAGGATTTTGTTGATTTATTTATTCATTTTACAAATAACTATTGACTCTCTCTTTTGTCCAGCTATAAATCTAGACTATGGGTCTTGGGATAATGAACTAAATAATTTAGTGTTTAAGTTCTGCAATAAAGATGCCTAATATTTTTCATAAAAAGTTTTAAAAGGCAGTACTACCTAGCCATGAAAAAAAATAGGCTAACTTATAGAAAGAAAAATATGTCACTTGAGCAGACTTGTCCAAAAGTTACCTTGGTGGAGGGAATATTTGACAAGCCAATGACAGGAGCCAAAATGAAAAGAAAAAGGAATCCCAGGAGAGAAGAGAGTTTAAAAAAGACATCGAGGGTTGTGTGAATGTGCTGCATTTGGGAAACAGTGGGAAAGGTCAGGATAGCTGGAAATAAGAGTACATAGTAGATATCCTAGGAAATTAGGCTGAACAACTATTCAGAAGCGATTTTGTAAAGTTCACATGTAGCATGCTGAGTTTAAAAGATAGTAAAAGGAGCAATAGTTTTCTGGAAGAAATATCTAAGAATTGGCCAAAAAAGATGTATATAGATAACCACAGAATGATTCCATCATAGTTTGCAGAGTATCTATATCATCAACACTTGTCAAATAAACCAGTATTGGCCAATTACAAATCCGTCTGTGAAATAACTCTCTATACAACTCATTGTTAATTTATGACATATTTACTTTTCATAATACCTGTTGTAAATAACACTAAGGCAGAACTTGTTCTACTAAATCATGTCTTTCAATGTTCATATCAGAGGACTTCTTATATTATACAATCTGCTTATTTCTTTATTGTAATAAATGATTAACTTAAAGGAACTTTTAAGAGATATCACACTCAATTTCAGAGCTTATGGACTGAGAGCCATATGCTCATCAGCGTCTTCTATGCAGCTAACACTTTACAGAATCTGTCTTTTTCTCACCATTCTCTGCTTCCACATCTTCCTTCTAACCCACTCCACTTCAGAAAGTCCCCAGGAACTCTCACTGTGCACCATCCCACTTTGTTTGGTTGTGTGTTTTGTTTTATTGTTTTATTTTTGTTTTCTTCATTACCTGTCTCTCTCAGGTAGTGAAAAAGCCCTTCAAGTCAAGGTGAACTGAGACTAAGGACTAAAAACCACCAGAGAATAGGTGTAACTATTTACATCAACCAGGGATGAAAATGACCCCTGTGGTTAACATTGTAATGTAATTATTATTTATAAATTGCTTCAATGGATATCTTCATTCCAAATTATAATAAAATTAGTTATAAGTAACATTTGAAAACTTAATTTTTTTTAAGTTTGGATTTGTCAGTATTTTTTTTTACTTGACTGACTTTTCTCCTTAAAACCTTTGTCAGCCTGCAATCTCTTCATATAGTTTTTCTAAGGTAAGAATTATATATATTTTTAGTTAAAGTGAGAATTTTCAGACATCAAGAAAAAATTTGGTAATAGAATGCTAAACTGTTACCCCAATCATACATGGAAAAACAGCCATTGGAAGCCATGAGGTGGAAAAGTTTTGTATATGCAGGGCCTTCTACTTGGTTGCTTGCTGATGTTTTCAGCAACAGTATTAAATGTTGTTTTTAGTTCTGGGTCTAAGAAGTGGCTAAGTGGAAAAGGCATTCATACTTGAACACTTGTGTAGCCATTTATCTTGAATATTGCAAGCATGCAAACCTACACATTTTAACCTCAATCTTATACCATTTCTTAAACAGAGCTTAGTTGTGCAAAATCTCACTTATCCAGGAGAAGAGACATCCCCATTCTAGAATGCTCACACACTACTTCATGTTTATTTCTTGAAAGCCAAATATTACAATTATAGGCATACTGTACAAATACAGAGATATTATCAGGCTGATTCTAGACTACCATAAGAAGGAAAGAAAATACCACAATAAAGTCAATCACACTTTTTTTTTTCCTTTTCCAATGCGTATAGAAGTTGTGTTTACACTCTACTATAATTTATTTAGTGTGCAATAGATTGTCTAAAAAATGTGCTACCTTAATTTAAAATGGTTTATTGCTAAAAAATGGTAACAATCATCTGAACCTTCCACAAGTTTTAGTTAAACATTCCACATGTTTTTGATGAGAAAGTTGGCTGGTAGAGAGATTAAGTAACCCACCCAAGTCAATAAGCTGATTACTGACTTGAGCCAAGATTTGGACCCAAATATTATGCAATACATTATCTTATTTAATGTTAACAGTTGTCTCTGATCTTTTTACTCTATTCACCTGAAATGTAAACTAAAGTTTCGAAATATTAAATAGCCGTAATTTTTTCCCATTAAAAAGGGGTTGAGCTACACTTTAAGAAACAGAAAGAACTTGCAGTTGCCATAATGACATGTTGTCAATTCTATTAAAAAAACAGAAAAATAAATAAATAGATTTACCCACCCTAGCTTTAGAAAAATTATTTCACTTTAACTCACTTCATCAGACTTTCTTGATCTTAATCTTGCAAGATATGGAAAAAATTCAAATTAATATAATTTATCAAAGTTAGAGTGTGAGGTCAATAAGAGAGAAATCCCACAGCTATATAATATAATAATATAATAAATGATTATATAATAATACAATGAAAAATAATCAAGTAATTTTAATTTTAGAAATAGACCTTTAGGAAGCTACAGATAGAGTTCTCCTTTTACTTTGAGAAATTATTTTTATGTGTTTTAAGCTAGAAAATATTAATAATCTCAAGATTCATACACAATTTGAATACTGAATTCTTACCTCAACAAGAAATTTTTCTTAAATTTCTGTAATCAAGGTCAATCTACCTTTTGCAGACTTTTAAATGTTCTGAAAGAGAACACAGCTTGTCATATTCATTCATCTTAGTAAATGTATTTTATTATATGTTCAGTGAAAGATGAGTCCCATTCTTCTTGACATTTTAATTCAGATTCCATAGCCCAATGGGAAACTATTTAGTTTTACTTTTTCTTTTTTAGGGTGATCAAAGATATTAAAAAATTATAAAATATAGTGACTTATTCCAGTGTATTTGCTTTCAAGTTTCAACTGATGCAGTATTCATTTTAGTATGCTACAGTGTCTTAATTGCTGGTATTTATCATGGCTTAATTTACTTATGTATAATTGTATTTTCTTCACTTTTAACCTGTCCAAAAATAGTGTGCAGCAGAATCTATCAAGAATCAGGAAATTTACTGAATTTGAATAAGGGTTTATGCTTTGGCAGTTGCAGCTTTTTTTTTTTTTTTTTTTTAAGCAGAATTCATGGATGTCAGTGATGTCACTGGTTACATAAAGATAATTTTTATTTTGCTGTGTTTTAGTATTAAAGTGGAGAAAAGCATATCATATCAGTATCTCTCCAACTGTTAGTTCAGAACTAGTACAGTGAAAGATGTTACAGTTTAACTTTTAACTAGATTTAGAACTAAATTAGAAAAGTTTGAACTTAAGATCCTTTCCTTTCTAAATTACATAGTTTTAATGACTATTCAGCTTTTAATTAAAGGTTCAAGCAATTTATTTTCAATAAGTATTGTAACTATTAAGATTAATCATAACCTGTAATATCTTCTAAATTAACAGGGTCTTTTGTTTGACAAATCTTTGTTCAGTAGGGTAAAAAATAATTACATTTTATTTCTGTTAAATGTCATGTGTAATTAAAAATTATAATTTTCTATGTAAAGTAAATGCTTTGATTAAATAAAAAAGAGAAATTAGCAAAGACTGCATTTATAATTTAAACTGAAGTCACAGGATATACCTATTCATTTGTTAATATTACATTTTTTTTAAAACTTTCTGATCATACTTCCTTCTAATTTTTTTTTTTTTAAGATAATAGTGTTTCCCTGACAAAAATACTTTCAGGGTATGTTTAAGACATGTAAAACTCTAAAATAAAGTAAATTAATGTTAAAAAGTGTAAATAATGCTAATGCCCCACCCCTGAAAAAAAACACAGATGCGGACAGGTGCAGAGTGCGTTTCCATGCAATGACCTGGAAGCACCCTCTATACATTTTAGAAGATTATTTATTTATCAAAGTGCCTAAACACATTTTGAAATAGAAAAACTACATGGATTCCAGGCCAGTTTCATAGCCTATCACTAGAAAAGGTATTGAAGTTTCTGAGCATATCTTAACATTGAGTTGCTAATCAGAAGTTCAGTATTTCAGACCAATGCGATATGAGCCAAATTTTACTGAAATGTCAACTTATTAAGCTCACTAAAAGATCAAAAACAATTTCTTTTCTCAAAGACTAAAAGCAACATTATAAATAATGGTATAAAATTAACATTGTAGGTCTTAACCATTTGTTATAATTCAAGTCAGACATAAAGTTTTAAGTGTATCTTCATATCAAAAAAGGCCTAAATTAAAACACATGCATTCTGAAATTTAGTTAATAAATGATATTACTAATTGACTGCTTTAGATGGCAATGAAATATTATGTAGAACTTCTGATTAAAACATTTAAAGTGATCAAATTAATTCTCTAGATTCTTTAAAAATTCTTAGTCAAATTAGAATACATTTTTAAAGTAGCAAACAAAATGTTCTATACATTATACTTGAAAAATTATTCAAAAATTTTGTTTCATTTCTAAATCTGTACAAATGGCAAAGTTATTTCATTTCTATAGATTCAGAATCAGTCATAAATATGAATCACAATGCTTTTTCTTAACACTTGAGAGAAACCATTTAAGTAAAAAAATAGAATCAGAGTAAAAATATAATTCTTGTCGACATTTGGCTTATGGACTCACCCTCTGTCTTCTCAATATTTCTGCCTTTATTGGCAATGAAAAGAAAGTTTAAATATAAAAGCTTGAAATACTATAAATAGGCCTATTTTGGGAGATTCTAATATAACTGCTTGAACTGTTGAAAATTTTTGCATTTGTCTTAATGTTTCTTGTCACAAGGCCACCCTACTATACCAGCTTATTCAGATAATTCATAAATCCAGTGGGGAATAAGATTAATTAGATCAGGCTTTCACCACAAATAAATGACGAAACTTACTGCCTAAGTTTATCTTAAATGTTGCCCCCTTTTTTTTTTTTAGCATAATGGTAATAAAATATAAGATTAAATTGGAAAATACTTGGTTGTAAAACAGTAAAACATATGTTTTAAGAAACTATCAAATGACATAAGTAAATTAGAGATAAATGTCAGAAAAGTAAGTTAAAAACTTCAGGTAGGTTTAGGTAGAACAGATTCCTAGCCTGGTATATGATGTTCCATTGCATTACAAATTAGAGATAGAGGATAATAAAATATAATTTCCTTCTACTTTCTTTTTAGTCTTGTGAAATCTATACATATTTACCCTCTGAAGTTACTTGCATTTGAATATTTTATATTAATAGATATGTCACTGGTCAGTTTTAACGGATGACTGCATGTGGGACAAGGGATGGAAAGTACATCCATGATGAGAGATTAAAGCTATCTAAAAATTCTTTGCTACTTCTCTTATTTGAATAGCAAATGGAAATCTGGTTCCCCTCTCTTGGAATCTGGGATGAATTTAGTGACTTGTTAGATTATTAGAATGCAGGGCAGACTAGGTAATAGGAAGTTCTGCAGCTTCAACCCAGGAACCATGGAACAATCTCCCTGTGAGCCAATATAGAAAAACAAACAACCAACCAACCAAAAAAAAAAAAAACACACCAAACAAACTCTGAGACCTTCGTGTAGAGGCCAGAGGACTGTTTCAAATCTACTATCAAGCCCACAAAGCTTTCTTCTTTTACCATATCAGAGGTTTTTTCACCTTAGCCTTTCAGTTGATTCTTATAGTTTGTATTTCTCTGTTAAAATTCCCTATCTATTTGTGCATGTTACCTACCATTTTTATTAGATCCTTTAACATATTAAATACAGAGACTTTAACATCATTATTGGAGAGTGTGTTATGGGTAATCTCTGAGTCAGATCCTTTTGATTGTGTTGTTTCCGGACAATGTGTTGGGGTTTTTTCCTCTTACGTTGTTACATATCTTAAAATAGTATATATTATTATTTATAAAGTTAAATACTGGACGTTATGTGTAAAACAGTAAATGCTGAGGCAAATAGTATTTACATCTTTCAATGAACATGCCTCTTCTCTAAGGACATTGAAATATGTGTTGGGATATTCAAGGCAAGGAATGAGGTTTAGGTTTTGTTTCTACTTTGACTATGGTTAATGTCAGTGACCCAATCTTCAAAATCTTCCATTGGTGGCCTGCTGTTTTATGCTTAATGTGAAGACTTTAGTCTCAGAGGTTTTTTCTCGGCGTTAGTTCTTCAACATTATCTTTTAGCATTTTCTCCCCATCCTCCAACTCTCACACTGTGCTTCTACCTTTCCTCATCGTTAGACTTGTCTGTTAAGCTTATGATGGGTCAGGAATGTTCTTTGTTCTGATCCATCCTCAGTCTTAAACAGACTCTTTGAATCCGAGACAAAATTATGTGAACTTTCTCAGTGTTTTTGCCCTTTCCTATGGCAGTCAAACTTTGCTTATATTTATAGTTGGTCTTAGGAGTTTCCTTCCCTTCCCTCAGTGGAATGAATCCTGTGCTTGGTAGCAATAGAATATCTCTGGGCCCAAGATGTTTTTCTACTTCTCTTTCAGTAATACAGGACTTTATTTCTTTTTTCTACCTTTCCCCTAGCCACAAATGTCTTTTCCTATACCTTGGGAGCAGCTATGCTGTCTCTGCATTTACTCCTTAAGTCTTCTGCTTCCTATAAGAGAAGAATACAGAGAAATGGTTTTATGTGCCCGTGACCCCACAACCACGGATCATGTACTGCATTTTTGTCATTACCGATGGAGCTTTTTCCAGTCCTCTCTACATTCTCCAATTTCTCTTTTTTCTCTCTGTTCTGTTCTTTTTACTTCCCTCCCATCCTTCCTTCCTTCCTTCCTTCCTTCCTTCCTTCCTTCCTTCCTTCCATCCTTCCTTCCTTCCTTCCTTCCTTTCTTTCTTCTTTCCTTTCTTTTTTCTTTTTTTTGGTTTATTTACTTGTTTGTTTGGTTGGTTTTTGTAAGCACTCCTCAGTGAAGATATGTAGGAAACAGTTAAAAGAGTATCATTTTCACTTAGGTCTGTGGCCTCAAACTATTCAAAAATGACATGCTATCCCATAGTTGGCCTTTGGCCGTTCATTAAAATTTACCTGATTTCTTTGTATCCACTTAAATGGTGTCCTGTATCTCTTCTTCCAGTGTTCTACCACAGGAGATATAATCTGTGTGCCCTGGCTCTCCTTATAATTTTCTCTGCTTGGAATTCATGTTCCTTGCTTACCACATGCCTTCAGTTTTCTGATGGGTTCAAGGAAAGTTATAATATTTTAATTAATCTGACTTTTTCTCATTGTTACTGTAAAAGCAATGTTATTCAAAGCTTTTTACAACTTAAGTAGAAATGAAAGTCCAGCTGATTTATTATAGTTGTATGTACAATTATTCTGAAACTTTTCATGAAATATAATAGGATTGAGCAAATGTATAAATGTATGATGTTGCTGCAGTCAGAGTTCTTACTGTGAAGCAAGAGGGAAGGCAAGAAATAACTATCTAGAAACAGAATCAGGGCTTATTTCTGAACAGTTTTCTAGATGCATATAAATTAGCAGAGAGGAAATATTTTGGCAGTCCTTCTAGTGCCTAAAATTAATCCCCTTCACAATGCTGTAGAATTCTATAATATTTAACAACGAGAGTTGCTCAATGTAAAAATACTATTATAATATTTTATAACCAAATAAGTCACTCTTCTTACCAGTTTGTAAATGTGTCCTTGAACACCAAAAATGATGTAATTTATCAAAGCAAATAATTATAAGATAAAAATATAGGATAAAAGAGTAAATTAGTTTTCTTGCATTTGGTATGCTAAATATTGTAAATGGATATTCACTTGTATAACCATTTCTATTGATAAACAACATGTTCTATATATGTGTGTGTGTGTGTGTGTGTGTGTGTGTGTGTGTGTGTGTGTGTATGTATATATATATGAATGAAATGTTCTTTAGGTTGGCTATGAAGAAAACCATCATTCTACCATCGAAACACATTTATGAAAATGAAGTGAGATTGGCAAAGAGAAAACTGAAGGTACCTGAATAAAACCTGTATATCTGGATAATTATCTTTCTACTCTGTGAATCATTTTTGAGGAGTTCATACATTTGAAGACTTCATTTTAGAACTGAAATGAAAATGAAAGAATCTATTCTTAGAAGATTTACAGAAATTCTACTGACTCAAGTGGTTTAGATAGCTGATAGAAGTACCTGCACTTTTTCACTTTTTCATAAAGCCTCTTCTGTCTCTATTACTTTGCCAGCCATCTAGCTTGTAACTGTTATGTCTGAATCCATTCTTGATTTCTTCCACCTCCTTTCTTATTACAAACTTTTGTGTCTGATTTCACCAAAGTATGAGCTTACTGTACTAATTTCCCAATGTATTGCAAACATCAAGGTCAAAACCCTCTTTTGATTAATGTAACCTCTTTTCACGATTTCCAACATTTGAGCCTCCTGATCTCTAACCTGACAAACTCTATTTACATCTTCTTTCCTAGTTGATCTGATCCCAGTAGAGACTTAATTTTTAAAAATTATTTCTGAATGAAAATAGCGCTATCTATCAGTAGCCATTGTAATATGGAAATGTTGGGAAGGACTTTAAATAATACCGAAGGAAGGAAGAGAAGTGCTGGGTAGAGGAGGGGTGTGGTTTCTGGCTAGGACTCCACCCCCACAGACCTAGGTGAAGTAGGATACTCCTGCCTTCCCACCCAATGTTGTATTTCCCAAGACCACCCTGACCCACCATGCCCTTACCCTGGGCCTATAAAAACCAAGATCCTAGCAGGCAGATACACTGGCCACCGGACATCAAGAGGAGCACTTCTGCAGAAGATGCAAGAGGACGTGGATAGGAGCATGTCAGCAGGCATCCCCGCACAACAGCAGGCCATTGAACAGCAGAACAACTCGGAGTTTGGCCGTCCCAGTTGGAGGACAGCCGTGGCAGCCAAGTGGCCCAACTCCAGGGGAAAACCATTTCTCTTCTGGCTCCCCCCCCATCTGCTGATAGCTACTTCCACTTAATTAAACCTTGTACTCATTTTCCAAGCCCACATGTGATCTGATTCTCTTGTACACCAAAGCGAGAAACCCCGGGACACAGAAACCTCTCTGTGCTTGTGAGGGAAGGCGGTCTAATTGAGCTGGTGAACACAAGCTGCCTATAGATGGGAAACTAAGAGAGCACCCTGTAACACACGCCCACTCACACCTAGACACTGCCATGGGGTTGGAGTCCCACGGCCTGCCCATCTATATGCTCCCCTAGAGGTCTGAACAGTAATAATAAAAAATAACTTTTTATTTTCATAGGTTTTTCAGAAACAGGTGGTATTTGGTTATATGAGTATAATTTATTATTTTTTGCTTTTCTATTTATTATTTAGTATATTGTAATTCCTTTAGTTTTTGAGATCAATACATTAGTTTTCAGCTATTCTTTTTTGAAAATTTGTTTATAGATGTAAATTTTCCTCTAAACACTTGATTTGTAGAATTGCATAGGTATTGATATAACATTTTTCACAATCTTTAATTAAAATATTGTCTAATTCTTATTGATTCTTCAATCCATGGATTATTTATAAATGTGTTAACTTTCCTAATAATTAGGGATTTTCTTGTTATTTTCTTACTTGTTTCTATGTGCTTTCAGGAGTAGAGAGAGACAATTATCTGTATGCTTTTTATTCTTTGAAATTTGATGAGATTGGCTCTAGGTTCTAGAACCTATATATGTTCTAGGATTATTTGGAGATATGCTTCACATGAATATGAAAAGAGGAGCATTCTGCAGTTGCTATGCACAGTGTTTTATAAATGGCAATTCAATAAAAACTTTTACTTAAAAAAAAATCTTCTATGTCCTTACTGACTTTTTAATATATTTTCTCTAAGTTACTGAGAAAGATGTGTTAAATCTCATTTTCTGTTGTTAATTTTTCTATTTCTCCTCATTAACTGTTGCTTTGCATATTTAGCAGTATGTTTACAGAGCTATAGTAAAATTGCTATTTACACTCACTGGAATGTTCTGTTTATCTTTATGAAATATATCTCATAATGTCCTATCCTAAATTTTTCATAACATTTAATTGTCTGACATTGACATATTTTTAAAATTTTTTGATATTTTATGTGTAGTATGACTCGTTCTATATTTCTTTTTCATGTTCCTTGTTTTTGTTTTTTTAATATGTCTTTTTGAAAAGCATAATCAACATTCTCAATTTAAATATAAGTTGATAAAGGCCAGGTGCATTGGCCCACGCCTGTAATCCCAGAACTTTGGGAGGCTGAATTGGGTGGATCACCAGAGGTCAGGAGTTTGAGAACAGCCTGGCCAACATCGTGAAACCCTGGCTTTACTAAAAATACAAAAATTAGCCAGGTGTGATTGTGGGTGCCTGCAATCCTGGCTACTCAGGAGGCTAGGGCAGGAGAATCACTTCTTCCCAGAAGACAAAGGTTGTAGTGAGCCGAGATGGCACCACCACACTCCAGTCTGGGTCACAATGTGAGACTCTGCCTCAAAACAAACAAACAAACAAAAATTTATCTATCTATCTATCTATCTATCTATCTATCTATCTATCTATGCTGATAAAAATCTTCCCTAAAGTGGAATTTTAAAAAATTTATGTTTGATATATTTACTGACTTATTTTAGTTAAAATCCATAATCTACTTGTCTTAGCTATTCAGTGTCCTTTTTCTCTCTCCTTACTTGCCTATTTTTTACTTAAGTGACTTTTTAAAAAAGAATAATTCTTGGTTTATTTATTAGGGGTGTGCGTATGTGTGTGTGAGTGTGTGTGTGTGTGTGTAATATATATAATTTTATGCTTATTGGTTACTCAACAGACTATAAGTTTTTTCTCTTTTGTATTGGGCACCTACATAAAATATGACCTTAGCAATTTTGGGATGACATAAGAAGCTTAGAACACGATTCTTTTATCTCTTTTCATATGTTGTATCACTATTTTTGAATCTTTTTACTCTACTCATATTTTAAACTTGACAAAATATTACTGCTACTCAGTAGAGCATAGTCTCATTTATATTTCCTAATATATTGATCATTTTAGGAGTTTCTAATTCTTTCGTGTATATCCTAGTTTACAATTAGTTCCCGAGAAGAACTCACTAAGCATCTCTTTCTTCAGGTTCAAATGTGATTAACATATAACCTGTTAATTTTTTTAATTACATTTTAATTCTGAAGGATAAGTTTTATTTGTTTTAGAATTCTAGCCATATTGTTATTTTCTTTCGGCCCCTGGATGATATTTTATTATTTCCATAATGCCATCATTTTTGCTGTGAATTCAGCTGTCACAATAACGTTTGCTCATTAAAAGATAATGTGATTTTTGCTCCCCACTTGGTGACGTTATGGTTTTCTCTTGTCATTGTTTTTACTTTTACTCCGATGGTTCTGGCAGTGGCTTTCTTTGTTATTTATCTTACGTTGTGTTTGAAGAACACCTTAAATTTGTTTCTTATTCTACTTTCTTCAGCTCTAGAAAATTTTTGGCCTTTACATCTTCTAAAAATGTTTCTGCTTTGTATTTTTTTCTCTCCTCTTGTCTCCAGTAACACTTAGGTCAGACTTTTACCATTTTTTATATACACATTAGGGTCTTGTAAGTACATTACAACCTTTATTCTCTACTTGTGATATTTTTCTTCTGGATATTTTCTGCTGATTCATTGATCCTCTCTTCTTTTATGCCTAATCTGCTGTTAAGTCTTCTAGTGTATCTACATTAAGTGAAAATATTCCTCGTGTCATCTGTCTAAGTCTGTTCTCACATTGCTATAACAGTTCCACAGGCTATAAAGAAGCATGGCTGGGAGGCCTTGGTAAACTTAAAATCATGGTGGAAGGCAAAGGGGAAGCAAGCCCGTCTTACCCCATGGCAGAGCAAGAGAAAGAGTGAAAGAGAAAGTGCCACACATTTTTAAACCATCAGACCTCATGAGAACTCACTATCATGAGAACAGCAAGGGGAAAATCTGCTACCATGATGCAATCACCTCCCACCAGGCCCCTCCTCCAATCTGACATAAATTTGCATGGGGACACAAATCCAAACCATATCATCATCTCTTTTCTTTTTCTTTTCCTCTGATAACTACAATTTTTAGATCACTTCCTAGTTAGATTTTATGTGTTTGCTTCTTTGTTTGCTTTTCTCACTTTTTATTACTTTGATTTTATCTTCTGTCATCCCAGTAACTAAATATATATATATCATTGGTCATTTTAAATGAAAACAAATTGAGACTCCAAATACAGTTATCTTCCTCTTGAAAAATATTTTTATATTATGTTGTTAGATATAGTTAGTTGTATAGATTAGTTTCACTTTGGGATTGAGTTTGGTCCCAGGCATACTCTATACTTGATATTTTGTTAGGACTAAATATCAAGTTTATTTCCAATTCACTCTTATTTTGTAGCACTGGAGGATCGTGTGTGTGTGTGTGTGTGTGTGTGTGTGTGTATTAATGGTAATGCTTGTGTTATCTATGGAGACCTCCAGTACATACTTGGCTCTCATGTACATTTTTTTTTTCCACTCAGCACTGGAAAACTCCTGAAAGCTCTCTGCTTCTTAGCCTATTAGCCATCACTCTCTCGGTGTTAAGCCTGTCGTTGCAGTACCATTTAGAAACCAATAATGTCTTGACTTTAAAAAGTGCCTTCAAATGCTGGGCTCACTTCAATGTGCTTTCTTTCACTTTAACGTATTAGTTATCACTGACTTGGTAGCCTAGAAGCTCCAATTTTGTTTTTCTGACCCACGGCATTGTGGAAAGTTAATATCTGCTTATCAGCTATTGCCACCACTTTCTCCTTGGACTATTAATTTTTCCTTTCAAAATGATGAGAGCCTTGAAGGGGAAAATATTGAATAATTTAAATCTGCTTCAAAATTCTTATCTTTTCTTTGTGATTCTTGCTCTTCAAACCTGGATGTTTTGGTGTACCTCTGGTGTCTTCAAGGAGTTACTTTTTGGATTTTTTACTTATTCTCAATGAAGAGTTAATAGGGAAAAATTAATATGCCATTATGCTACCAGATATTTTATTATTTTTATTTATTTGTGTACTGATTTCCATGTCCCCAACTTCACTTTTACAACTGAATTTTATAGTATCTACATTACAGAAAGTCTGTCATGTATTTTACCTTATTTTTATATTTAGAATCTCCAATATATAAACAGGGAAAGCACATCTCAGAAAGATTAATTGCCTTGACTGTTAAATCAAATTAAGGGAATAAATAACGAAGCTATTAGGGTAACAGAGTTTTGGGGGTGACCTATTTACACTGATCCAAAATTGCCTTTTTTTTAATGTTTCCCTGGCTTTATCTTTTATATATTTGGAAAAACTTTCTGTATTCTCCAATACTAAAGAGTAACATTTTTGTGCTGTATTTTTCAACTTTGCTCATGCTGCTGTGCAATGTCAGAAAAAGCAGAAATGAAGAACTAGGCAATTGTCCTCTTTCCTTTAGTTGGGAAGTATGCTTATTTGTGAAGTTTGTCAAAGGATAGGGACAAAAGAAAGGGCATGGTGCTGTTTTTGTTATTTTAGTGTCAATGTGGCTAGAAGGTATGGTGCTATAATAGCAGAAAGTGAAAGTGCCTTTCCAGTTGATAAGAGAAAGGGGGAGAAAAATAGCACTAACATTGCAGTTGTCTTAAGGGACTTTATCAAGCATGGAAGCAATTTTAGGTTCATGCTTCTGTAATATTTTCCTTTATTTTTATTTCACCTCAGGCCTCATCTATTTGGGCAGATTTAATTCCAGAAGGAGTAGTCAAGAATGAATCTCTAGAGGTTGAAATGCAAAAAAAAAAAAAAAAAAAAAAAAAAAAATCCCATGGCACTAGAAAGGTTCTGTGTGATTCCTATTGCCACCTCTTTTTAAATGATCCATTTATTACTGTTTAAATTCTAGCTCTCAGTATGCCAATATAATATTTAGCAGAGTATTTGGTCTTCAAGAATACAAAAATTCTAGATGCAATTACGAATGACCTTGCAATAGTAAGCCAGGACACTCTACAGAATCAATAGCCAGAAAGGATTCTGTAGTGAGTCCAATAAGGTAAAAAGGAACTTTGTGAATTAACGGAGCTTTGAAGGAGGGACAGTGATAGTGACGAGCAGGAGGAGAGCAAGAACATTAAACAGAAGTCACACTGATGTGGCTGTGCCAGACTGTTCATGCTGCTTTTGAAGTGAAATTTGATTCCCACAAAAATGACAGATGTTGCAGCTTTGGCCAATTAAGGGACAAAAAACTCTAATAATTGTATGCTTTGCTGGCTATATAACAGTCATTTGAACACTAGTCATGTAGTCAATGACAATCAAATGTGAACATGCAGCCGATTGCTAGGTAAAAAAGAAGTAAAGAAAGGCATCAATAGCCAAAAAAAAAAAAAAAATCAAACATGCATAAATAAGAACTTATAGATGAAATACAAATTACAGAAAACATTTTACTATATAAAAGTCAGAAAGAAACAACTTGCATGTCATGTGTAATGCATGTAATTTTATGTTCATTTTCATTTTCAATTGGGTGAACTGTTATCTAAATGTTAATTCCAACGTTGCATATGAAAAATCAAATGGCCGGGCGCGGTGGCTCAAGCCTGTAATCCCAGCGCTTTGGGAGGCCGAGGCGGGTGGATCACGAGGTCAAGAGATCGAGACCATCCTGGTCAACATGGTGAAACCCCGTCTCTACTAAAAACTACAAAAAATTAGCTGGGCATGGTGGCACGTGCCTGTAATCCCAGCTACTCAGGAGGCTGAGGCAGGAGAATTGCCTGAACCCAGGAGGCGGAGGTTGCGGTGAGCCGAGATCGCGCCATTGCACTCCAGCCTGGGTAACGAGAGCGAAACTCCGTCTCAAGAAAAAAAAAAAAAAAAAGAAAAATCAAATGTTTAAGAGTATAATCATTAAATCAATAAAAAATTTTACAATGTGTTAATTTGTTTAATAGATTATCTCTCTTTCTTTCTCTCTCTCTCTCACACATACCACAAACACACGCACACACATGCACACATATAAGCACACATATACATGTAAGAAAATGTTAATTAATTACTAGGGCTTTTCCAATATTAACAGTGTAAGGAATATGAAAACATGGGTGTGGCCAAGTGTGGTGGCTCATGCCTGTAATCCCAGCACTTTGGGAGGCCAACGTGGGTGAATTACCTAAGGTCGGGAGTTCAAGACCAGCCTAATCAACATGGAGAAACCCTATCTCTACTAAAAATACAAAATTAGCTGGACATGGTGGCACATGCCTGTAATCCCAGCTACTTTGGAGGCTGAGGCAGGAGAATTGCTTGAACCCAGGAGGTAGAGTTTGCAGTGAGCTGAGATTGTGCCACTGCACTCCAACCTGGGAAACAAGAACGAAACTCCATCTCAAAAAGAAGAAAAAGAAAGAAAGAAAAAAGAAAACATGGGTCTCTATATCTGTTTTACCTTCTTAATTTCCTAATTCCTACAGTGATTCTACAGAGAAATGCTCATTTAAGTTTTATTTGATGGGAAGTGGGCAATTTATCCTCTTGATACTGCTATTACTTAGCCTTCAAGTACAATATATTGCCTTAAAAATGAGGAATGGCAGGATTGATTAAAACAATGAGTTCTAGAAATTTTGGAATTTTTGATTCAACGAGGATTCTAGTTTGTCTACTCCAAACTCCTTTTTTACGAAAAGTTCAACCAAGACGAGATTTTGTGACTTGCCCAAGTTCCCATGACTTCATAGATGTGGAACAGGGAATAATGACATTTACACATTTACACTAGAAATTATATACAGTCTGTAGCTATGCTGAGAGATTTATATAAATATGACATAACTTGCTTTGTCATTCTCTCTAAACTTATAACTGAAACCCAATTAAAATGAGTTTGAGAGCCTGGCATGGTGGCTCATGCCTGTAATCTCAGCACTTTAGGAGGTCAAGGCAGGCAGATCACTTGAGGTGACGAGTTCAAGACCAGCCTGGCTGACATGGTGAAACCCTGTCTTTACCGAAAAACTATAAAAATTAACCGGGTATGGAGTGTGATAGTGCATGCCTGTAATCCCACCTATTCAGGAGGCTGAGGTAGGAGAATCGCTTGAACTTGGGAGGCGAAGGTTGCAATGAGCTGAGATCCTGCTGCTGCACTTCGCCTGGGCAACAGAGTGAGACTTTGTCTCAAAAAAAAAAAAAGAAAATCGAATTAAAAATATATAAATAAATAAAATAAAAATTAGTTTGAGAGAGAGAGAGAGAGAGAGAGTGTGTCTGCGTGTTGGTATATTTGTATACATCAAGCTAATCGTAAAATGAAACATTGTCCAGGCACGGTGGCTCACCCTTGTGATCTCAGCACTCTGGGAGGCCGAGGCAGGAAGATTGCTTAGCCCAAAGTTTGAGACCAGCCTGAGCAACTTGGCAAAACCCTGTCTCTACAAAAACTAGAAAAATTAGCTGGGTATGGTGACATATGCCTACTATCTAAGCTACTTGGGCTTCTGAGGTAGGAAGATCGCTTGAGCACAGGTAGTAAAGACTTCAGTGAACTGAGATTGCACTACTGCACTCCAGCCTGGGTGACAGAGGGAGACCCTGTCTTTTAGAAAAAACAAACAAACAAACAAACTTTTTTTTTTCCTAAAATACTGACCTAGTTCATTTTCATCTGTATAATTGATTATGATCCCTTTTGGTGATTGCCATTCAAACCATAAGTTCTATTTCTATGTTGACAGCAAAGTTTTGGCAACACAAGGAGACTGTCAGTCATTTCTTTCTAGCGCTTACATTGAATTAGAGTACTCATATATATCAGTCTTTTTATGGACTGAATATAGATCTCCACAGATTCCATACTATTGAACCCTTGTAAATCATACCACTATAGACTATGAAAATATTGTTTATGCTTGTACTCTAGAAGGATCCTCAAATCATGTATTGCACAAGAGAGAGTGATCACTATAATGAATGGCTATCTCAAATTTAGGCTATTTTTATGTATACATAATCTAAACTGGAATTGAAATAATTTAAGCAACATGGGACTGAATTCATGGTAAAATGAAAACTTTACTTAGGGGACATGTAGTAATTTCAACAGCATTTTATAAACAGCAGTTATTTGGTTTGGAATTATCTAAATTGTTTTATGTGTACCTTGTCTTTTTAAAGTAGTTAATCATCTTCAAAATAAAATCAAACATCTTGCCTAGGGGTATACTTCTTAATTTTTTATACATTAACTAGCTGACTACCTTCCTCTTATTCATAAAATAAAAAAAAGATTTTGAAACATAATTCCATATAAAACTAAATATTTAAACTAAATTTTAAAAATTACCTGTTAAGGAGGGGGATATTTTGACTACCTAGACTAATCCTACAGTAATAAAAGACAAATTTAGTTATGAATATTGAGAAAACAAGTGAAAAGAAAATTATAATGTATTCTTTCGTTGCTGTCCTGTTCATACATTTATCAAGCATTAATTGGTGTGCTAGGCATTGCATTAGGCAGAATTTTCAGAAATATTAAATTGTGGAATATTTTTTCAAAAGGAAACAAGTAATAAGTTGGAGGCTTTTAAACATTTCTTTTTGAATGATAGAAGTAAGAATAATAGAACTTCAAATGCAATATTTTTATTTTACTACATGCTCGATATTTTATTTTACTACATGCTCAACATAGAAATGTTCAAAGTGAAAAAAAGAAAAATGTTAAAAAAAAAAACCTGTTTTGACACGCTACTGGTATTTATTTGTAGATGAGTATATGAGCAATCCTCCACATTTTAAATATTAAATCTTCATATACATCTGTAATAACATAATGAAATATTGCAAAATAATATTTTGTAAGTAGCTCATAATTCAGACAACAACCAGTTTCCTGTAGTTGAATGCTTTTATCTTGTTGTTTTCTCTTAATATAAACAAAAGTAAACACTTTTGGAGTTGTATTTCTTATTGTACCTGTGACAACTAGTTTATAAAGTAATTTTCTACAGTCCAATAGTACACACCTCTTAGTGTTCATGTCATTGTGTCATCTCATTCACTTGAATTTTTTTCAGGCTTGGTAATTCACTGGTAACAAAGCAGAAATTAATTTTGCTGTCGTGTGTTGTGTGCCTAGTCAGAGGAAATTCTGCAGGTTTCACTTTGATCTCCTGGAGCACTCACTCTAGAGTTTTGAGCTATCATGCAAGCAGTCCACAAACCTAATCCACCATGAAGTGAAAGAAAGTCAAGCCTTGAAAAGATGCACTAAAAGATGAGATCCCACATGGAGGGAGAGAGGAAAGAAGGGAAGAAGAGATAGAGAGGCCAAAGAAATTCAAGGATTCAGATATGTTAGTGAGATACCATATGGAAATTTGTGTCTCCAGCTCAGCAATCCTCAGTAACATCATGTAGATAAAAGATGAACTTTCTAGATGAGCTGTTCCAGAATCCTTAATTCACAAAATAATGAAAAAGTGAAATAATTTGGGCCAAGATGTAGTCATGTGCTGGGGAAAAAGTTAGGAAAAAAAAAATTTTGTGTGTGTGTGTGTGTGTATGTATATATATTTAACAATGATTTTGAAGTCATTATATGTTAGAAAATGATACCTGAGAAAGAGGCAACAAACAAGGGGAGTCTTATAATTGTGCTAACTTAGATGCTAGAAAGATTTTCAGGATATGACATAGAGAGAGCGAGAGAAACAAGATGGGAGTCCAGAAGTCTCCTTTAACTGAGAAGATGAATCTGGGAGTCCAAGGAGATCATGAGAGCTGTGTTTCACTGGGCAAAACCCAAAGTTGAGCACTACACACAGAGAGAATGCTGGAAATCTGCAAAAGATTTGCCTAGAATTCTCTTAGGATTAAGGGTCAACATGTACATGTGAAAAAATTATCTGCAGCTAGAGAAACCACCACATGAATGATTTGAAGAAATAATACCTAGAGTTCACATAGAAATAGAAGTTTTTCAAGTATCTACCCACCAATGCAGAAAACCTCATAGTTCACAAAATATTGGATAGAATATTCAGAAAGATTCCTGAGTAAAATCCACTCGTCTTTTTCTTTTTTATTCTGCATTGACTTAATATGCCATTATTGGCTTCCAAGTTGTTTTTCAACTCAGTAGCAAAGAAAAAATAGCTGTAGAATAAAACGTGATCAGATATTGCCTAATTTTTTTCTAATGGTAAGATTTTTAAAATGTCAGAATGTTTTGAAAGTAACCACATCCTAGAACAAGGCTCAAGAATACAGAATTTAAAAAAATCTGGCTCCCAACAAGGAAAAATACACAATATATGGTATCCAATAAAAAATTACCAGACGTGCAATGAAGCAAGAAAGCATAATCTATAATGAAAAAAAAAATGAATCAATTGAAACAGTTCCAGAAATGATACATCATAACACATGATAAAATGATCAAATTGCAATTGTAAAGATGAAAACCACAGTGTTTAAAAACAACTTGGAAGCCAATATCAGTAATATTAAGTCAACACAGAATAACAAAGAAAAAGATGATTGAGTTTTATGACATGGCAATTAAAATTATCACAAATGAACCACAAATAGAAAAAAACAACAAAAATGAATATATCAGTGTGCTTGGAGCTAATTTTAAGCAGCTTAATGTATATATAATTGGATTATCCAAAGAGGGGATGGAGAAAGAAAAATGTTTGAAGAAACAACTTTTTAAACTTTTTCAAATGTGATGAAAACTATAAATCCACAGATCCAAAACTCAACAAAACACCTACTCCAAAAATATGAAGTAAACTACGTCAATTTTAAACAAAACAAAATGCTTGTATGTTGCCACTAAATGTTGATATGATTTATTATGTGTCCACAGAAAATTCAAATGGCATTCTTGTTTTTTTTAAATAATAAATTTCTAAAAATGGTGTTTAAGATGCAAATATATATGAAATGTTTAGGTTTTTGCTTTAGCCAAATTGTCCTTTAAGACATTTGTTACAATTTACCCTCCAGCTAAATGTGGAAAAATGCGCTAGTTTCATTACTTTGTTACCCCTCTTTGTTTCATCTTGAGAACCATTATAATTTAAGAGCTCAAGCCTCTGTGTTAAATTGATCAGATTCAACTTATAACTTCTGTGTCCTTGGAAGAGTTAAGTAAGAGTTAAGTTTATTAATCTATTTAATTGAATTGTTATTAGTGACCTGATATTTCAACTGTGAAATAACTGGGACACAGAAAGCACTAAGTAATGTTAGCTATTATAAAACTTGTAATTTGTAATCTATTATTGACCCTCCTTCCTTCTCTTTGCTATTTCTATTTTATTCTTTGTTTAATTATTATTTTATATATAATATATCTTGAAAAGAAGGGAAATGTATGTACTATGACCAGTTCTTATCAGGGTCAGATTCATAGACATATAACCAGAACAGTTGTTCTGAGTTCTTCTCTCAGAACATTCTTGCACTTGGGGTTTACTACTCTGAGGTCATCATCTAGAAATTTGTAATAATATGACATTTGAATTTTATAAGTTTCTAAGTCTTTTATTTGTGAAGACCTACTGGACATTGGAACATGCACTGGGAGCCTAGAGCCATAGCCTGTGTCTGGGATGCCTCCCACCACGTCTCAGTTCTTTAGTGTGGTCTTAGTTTCCTGTGTGCTCCTCTGCTTTCTGGCACCCAGCCTGCCCAGCCCCTCCCATTATGCTCCCACCCAGCTTGTTACTGCCCTCCACTCCTGCTGGTGGCTTTAACAGTCATGGGAAGTGTCAGGGTCTGGTATGTACACAGCATCATCTCATGGCAGGGCTAGAGGTGGCTTTATTTTTATTTAAGACTGGAATTTCAGAATAGAAGGATGAACTCTAGATATCTTATTAATCGAACATTTTATTTCTTCTTTACCTTGCACAGCAATGAACAGCAAATAGAAGACACCATGATGAAAGGAAAACTATGGAAGAAAAGTAAAAGCTTCATATGTTGGTATGTTTAATGCTACTTTTCCTCCAGATAATCCTGGATAATGTCACTGTCTTAAGGTGTGTAACCTTAATTCCACCAGCAAAGTCCTTTCTTCCATGTAATTTAGCCTATCTATAGGCATGACGTCAGGTGGCAAAAATCACCAAAGCCCCCAAATTCTGCCTACTAGGAGCATCATACCCTAACCCAATGAACATATTTTACAAGAAACCAAACAAATGAACTCCTACTGGAAAGCAAGCCAAATGCTGGTGATCAAATTTATGCAAAGATAGGATATAAAATAGAGGAGAGAATGAATAATGACTTATTTTTCAGATTATTTTATTAAATAGCATTTATCTTAGCAAGGTTTGCAGCAAAACAAAAAAGTTAAGGCTAAACTTACCTGCAAAAATCTGGACTCCAGATTTTCTCATAGATAGATATATGTTTTGTGTAGCAGATGTCCAAGTGAAAAGGTGAATTAGAAAATATTGGCCTGTATTCACACATAAAGATTATCAAAAAGACATAATACACAAATGGAAAGCCAGTTATCTTTGTTTACATTTTAAATATTGTCAGATGCCTCAACACATATTCAGACAATTTTAGGAATATTTGAAAACATTTTTTCATTGAATAAGCTAAGCATACAGCATTCCACTACTATTTTCACCAGTGTCATTGCTTCTTTGAACTAATTTAAAATTTTCAGAATTGTCATAAGTGTGTATCTAGCTTTTACTGAAGCAGTAGTCTAATTAAATATTGGTAAGATTGCTAATGGTGGAGGGTGTCCAGTCTCTTGTCGTTTTAAAGAAAACTTTTGTGTGTTTTGTCCAAAGAGACAATTATTTGGACAAAACACACAAACAAAGCAAGAAAGGAATTAAGGAATTTATTGAAAATGAAAGTGCACTCCACAGTGTGGGAGTGGGCCTGAGCATAGGGGCTCAAAAGGCCCTATTACAGAATTTTTTAGTTTAAATACCCCCTAGAGGATTCCATTGGTTACTTGGGGTATGCCCCATGTAAATGGAGAGGGTGAAGTAAAGTTACAAAGTCTTTCACAGTGTATGCTCTATGGAGAGGACATTTCCTGTTATAGCTGAAGTATGAATTAGCCTTTTGTTCCCTGCCTCCAGACCCTATTTTCCTGTCTCATTTTTCCCCTGTGAGATGTATTCCCATAAATCTTTATGGGAAGCAGAGGAACCCATGGTTTCTTTCTGCCTCAAGATCAATTTAACAAAATACTTTCATATTTCTGAATGTTGTTCCATTCTGCTAGGGAAACTACATGCCTTAATATTTTCTTGTTATTTGTATTACTCATGTAGTTATAAAAATATTACCTACCAATTTTAGAAAAAGTTAAGATATAAAATGCTTTTAAAAATTATATACATCTGTGTTTGTATATATACATATCTGTTTGTGTATTCAACCACCAAAAGACAATTCTTAATATTTTCTTCCTATATTTTTTGTATATATAGCCTGCATAGATAATTTCAGACTGTTCAAAGCTAACATTGCAATACAAACCAGTGTTCTTTGTTCTTTTAACATTTTAAAAGACAATATTCTACCTTAGAGCATTATCTGCTTATTTCTTTCTCCTTGTTTAAACTTTCTACAAATATTAAATTTTATAATATTTTTTGTGATAATATTCATATTTTGTGCACAAGACAGAGAAGCAAAAGGAAGTTAAAAAACATTTTTTTAAATTCTCACGTCTAATCAGTAGCCAAATTTTGGCAAGCTGTATTACATTATGGTAGAAAGTAAGTTGTCTCAGTTTGGAAAAGTGTTCCAAATTGAATATATGCAATCGTGCCTTAATAGTATTTCATTTCCCAAAAATTGTAGGGACAGTTAGCCATGTACTTTTGTTTTGTCAGCTCCCAGCTCTGATGTATTTGCTCCCAGGGATGTTCTTTTCTTCAATTGCCTTATCTAACTCTGTTGAACAACCCCAGGTCAGTAATCATCACCATTCTATCCTCAGGGACTCTTTTATTAGGTATCCCTTCTTTCCGTCTGATAGGTATCCTTCCATTTTTACACACTTACCCCTGTTAAGACTAAACCAGAGAATAACACCTTTCAAATACTTGTGCACTAATAACTAATTGTATTATTTCCTTAGGCAACAGCCTCGATGTAACCAAATCTTCTATCACTTTGCTTACATGATGCTACTATTTCTCGGTATATAAGTTATTTCATTGCTTGTTATTTTGTCCGGACTGGATTGCCTGCTCAGGTGCTCATTACCCAGAAGCATTATATTTTTATTTCTTCTGCACTTGCTTTAACATGTCTTACTCATCTCATTCCACCTACAATTGTTATTCTCCTAAGTAGTTAACTTCTACTCACCTTCTTCAGATCTGTGATTTCTTCAAGCAATCTCTGTTGACCTTCACAGCACTGCCCCAATTGTAATTTCACCTTTATTTGTGTGATCATTTGATCCATGGCCCTTTCTTCTCACTTGACCTTTTTCTTTGTGAGAGTACAATTTCCTTTTGCCTTGGCTTACATTGTTTCTCTGCTACATGTCCTATAATCAGAGTTCTGAAATGTTGATTGAATTAAGAAGTTAATGTATACAAACCATGCCAAGCTAACACAGCTGAGAGTTGTTTTTGAAGAGTAATGTGTATATTTTTCTAAATGGCATTCTATCCTCTTGCACAATTTATTAGGACAAAGAACACGATCAACCACCATGCATACCTTCTGTGGGCAGACACTAACTATGCTGGGCATTTTACAGATGAATTGTTTTAGTATCTTTCATATGGAAGACAAAAAAACCCTGATAATATAATTAAAGGGCTTTTCCAAGATCACAAATTTACTAAGTAGTAGATTTGAACCAAATTATATCTAGAACTAGACTTGATACTCAACATATATACTACAAGCTGCCCTAAATAGACACAAAATATGTTTAATAGAGTGGATACCAAAGCATCCTTAGCAAAAGACAAGAGTAATCTTGGTTTGGGCTTCTGAGTGGCCCCATTTTGTTCTCTGATTTGTATAAAAGAGCTAAAATTGAAGTGTTTTTATAATTACATTTCACAGAAAAAAATAAAAACAAAAAAACCCCAGCCATCAAATCCCATAAGTGAGCAGTTTGCTGAACGCTGGAACTCAGTGGTAAAGTGACCCAAGTACTAAAATTTGGAGGGGGCAGGACTCATGACCCTTCACTCTACCACTTCAAATTGAGGAGCTACACTGTTTCATAATTTGATATTTTATGTAAGATGGTATTTGAAAAAAAATTTCATATTCTACCACCAAATGAGCAAAACCCACAGCAGTTTGATAAGTTTGAAAACCAATAAAATAAAGAATAGGTGTAGAGTTCTGGAAGAATTCCTTCTGAGATAACCCAGCTATAGCAGAAAAATTAACTCCATCAATAATAATATGAAAAGAGAGGGCCCCCTTCTCTAAAGAAAGACATTCAAACTGAACAGAAGGCTTCTCAGGCTGCAGAAGAAATGACTCCCAGAAAAGCCTCACCAAAAGGAATCATTATTCCCATGGGAACTCTATATTTAAGATTTCCTTGGCTCAAGAAGCAGCTACATACAGAAGTTGAAAGGCTGTTCCTTTCAATTAGAAGCTGTGTAATCTAGGGCAATTTACTTGCTTTCTCTTCATCCAGATTTTCTTAAATATAAAACTGAAAAATCAACTCATAGGATTTAGTAAAGATTAAAATATTTAATGTACATATAAAATGTTATACATTATTATTGATAAACATGTAATACAAGTTAGGCAATTCATTCAGAACATTAACAAAAACAAAATTTTAAGCATTTACTCCCAAAGGAGGCACTTTGTTAGATATGATGGGAGTTGCAAATAAACCTGAGGTATGGTCAGACCATTCAGGTTTGTACAATATATTTGGGGAAAGAATCCAGAAAGCAGACTGGAGACTTAGAGACACAAAGAGAAATGTATACAGACTGAAATATTTAATCAATGACCACAGCATTATCCAACAGGAAAAAGATTACTCCCACTGTTAATGAGAGAAAAACCACTCAACTAAAATCACAAAATGTGACAGAGTATTGGGTCTGCTCATAAATTTATTTTACTTTTAGGGTGAGGGGAACTGGAACAGCTCTGCTTGTTTTCCCTATTAACTCTGTATGTACAGATTGTTGCTATTTTTCCATCGTAAGTTCCTTACATTTTGTTCCTAAATTTATGGATTTTGAGATACTTCTTTTATGAAATTTTTCTTACTGTAGTCTCACAAGTATCCTAGGAAATAGCAGGCAACTATGATTTATATTAGGAAGGAAAATACAGAGTGATTGTCACTGGGGAAGACCACACAGTGTAAGGTAGAACAGTTCCAGATTTTCAGAATTTCACGTCATGGTCATTAATGGAATTTGTGGTATTGTTTCTTCTCCTGAATTGTTCATCAGTGCCCCAGGTTTACAATCATAAACCCTCCAACTTTGTTATTAAATGTTTAATTAACTTCACAACCTTTACTTGCCCTTGCAGCAAAATGATGCCCCCTCCCTCAATGATAGCATCACTTAATTCACCACAGATAATGTATAACTTAGAAACTTCACTTTACTGCTAGATGTAATGGCATTTCAAGCAAGTTGTTTGACACCCTGTAGTTGTTTAACTGTCTGCATGTACTGTCCATTATAATTAAGGTTCAAAGTTTAATTGACACTAAGAAGCCACTTAATGACAAGCTGAAGCTGACTTGCAGGCCCTGGAAACCCAGTATAAACTTTTCATGCTAATCTCCACTTTGCCATATTTTGGATAGTCAAGTTCTCAGATGAAGTTTTATCCCTAGTTGCTTTCCCATGGGGTAACGGGAATGATACTTGGAACATCTTTGGATACTTTAGATTGTGCAGAGGGCCTTGTGTATAGTAGTATGGGAGCCAGAGGTGACTGAGAATACGTTATAAATTGGGATGGATAGGATAGAATGATCTGAAAGTGATGCACTCGAATACTTAAGTTTCTATAGCCAGACAATACAAAAAAGGGCAAAGTTCATTGGTCAGTGCATTATTCCAACATTGATTTTCCCCGCCACTTCCTTTCAGCTCGTTGATTTCCATTGCTGATTGAGTCGTGTTCATCGGCTGCAAGGAGGTCACTTTATTTCCCTTTCGCTCATTTTTTCTGCCTCCTCAGCACTCCTCTACATGTGTGTGTGTCCCTCCCACTAATCTCAATTGTCTGCTGTCAACAGAGTGAAATACTTTATGCTCAAATGGGCTGTGACATTCAGGGTGGGCAGTGCAGGCAGACACTGCATAAAACTTAAACAGAACGTACTCACAGACTTCATTGTATCTTATAGACATTTTGGTGTTTTTTAGTTTCCTGTATATCAGATTTAAAGGCATACAATGTTTGTGATCCCCAGTGGTCATAAAGCAATACCTCCTAAGCCTAGTAGAGAGAAATAAGGCCCTCATCTCTCTGAATACAGATGTCACAAAATAATCACCACCTCAAGCTCACAGTACTTTTTCATGCCACACTATCCAGAGCGCTTTCATTCAACAGCCATACCAGATCTTATTTCTATTGAGAAATGTTCAACAGGTGAAAGAAATAGCAGTCTTTTCAAGGAAGATAGCAGTTTGTATCATCTGTTTCAGCGATTTGGATTTCATTTACTAGGGAACCCATTTCAAAATCAGTCAAATATTTTCATCAAAGCGTCAGAAGGGTATGAGTATGTAGATTATGTTTGTACATAGAAGGCATACATATCTTAATTTAAAGTGTTCTTTAATCATAGCTCTAATCCTTGGGAAAATAAAACCGACTGGATATCTATACAGTTTTATGTTATGCCAATTCTAAATACATTAGTGGCAAGGCAGGCTGTACTCATTCCTAGTTTAAAATCATAAACATGTCCACAAAGAAAACAACAAAACCTTTCAGATCACAGAGCTACTGCTTTTAATGAGATTTTTTTTTCCAGGTTTGTAACATTGAAGATTATGCCTTTGAATTTTTTATACCACTTGAAGATGTGATTTACTTCATGTTTAGTAATTGGCCATGCAGGTTTCGATTCTAAAATTTATTATGCAACATTTAATAAGACTAACACTATTAAATACTAATCAACTTTTAATAAGAATTACAAATGCTATCTCCTTCTTCAAGACAAGAAAAGCAATCACTGTAATCAATCAGGTAGTCTAATCAATTTTCAAAATGAAATTAACCATGCATCATGTTGGGGGAAAAAAAAAAAACCTTGAAGAATAGTATTCTTTTTCTTTGCTACAAAGAAGATAAGCTCAATTTTAGAAAATAGTAATAGGATATTTAGTTTCTGCATGATCTAATTACTCTGGTGAGTTCTTAAAGGGTTACTGAGATTTAGTCTTACAAATCTTTTCACTGACTTGAAGGGGAATTACAAAACGTCAATAGATAAGTGTTAAGGGATGTGATATCATGTCTGCAATTTTTTTCCATATTATTGCATATATAAATTATATCAGAAACTGAATTTTAATTACCCCAGTATTTACCCACTTCCTAATATGATATAAACCATGAAATAGTTTAACATACAGGTATATTTTATTAATATTAAGTACAAGGATACAGGTATATTTTATTAATTTTAAGTACAAGGATTTTTGTAAGAAAGCTATTTAAATTGCTGCCCTAATAAGCATTTGTTTCATATAATTTTTAAGTAAGTTTTCTCAAATAATGACATGTTATATAAAGGCAAGTAAGCCAACTTATTCACCTAATATGGAATACAGGAATATCCTGTGCCAAACAATTTGCTGGGTGCCGGGAGCACCAATAAGAAACAAATGAACAGTGCTTACAGAACTGAAGAGTCATGGAGGAAATGGTCGCTGAAATAATAAGAAGCAAGTTGCTAAGTGCAGTGACTTTGCAGGGAATTGTACATACCTTACTGGGTAAAAAGAGTAAGTTTCTGTAAATATGTCACAGAGAGGCTAGTCTAATTTGTAAATAAAATACTACTACTGACAAAAGTGACTTTTATTGAATACTTATTAAGCGCCAGCTGCTCTATATGCTTTAGATATACTGGCTCCTTTTATTCTCCCGTGAAATGAGTAGGCTTACTATGATATTTATTTTAAAGATTAGGAAATTTGAGATTCAGAATGTTTGAGTAACCTGTGCAAAGTCACACAATTACTAATTGGTGAACCTAGTATACTAAACCATGCATTTGACCATGAAATGTCCTAGATGCGTCTCCTAGATGCTTAACTGCCTTGCTGAGATGTACTAAGATTGAGAGTTCAAAAGCCCCCATTTAATTTGGCCTTTAATATGAATCACAAGCCTATGTAAAATACTCCAAGACATGGTTTACAATTATTTGCAAATTATTGAACTAACATCTAATAGTGCGATACATATTTTAAATGATCTACTTTATTATAAAAAGTACAAAGATCCTTGGATTTGCCATTGACGTTAATGTTGCTAACTCTATCTGCATGACAAACATGCCTTGTTGAAGCTGTTCACTTTCTATAGGCAACTATAAGAAAGGAGATTTAAATAAGAAAGCAAGCATACTTGACAGCAAAACCAATATTATCTATTAAGAGTACACATTTGACATGACAATACTTGAATAAGAACAAATAATAATCAGTATTATATGACATGAGGATAACTTTTCAAAATAGCATCTAGCCTTGTTACTTAACAAATTCCTCAAAATCACTGAGGCATGCAAGCCTAAAGCCCTCCAAACTTCGTTAAAATTATTTTCAAATGTTTTCTGATGCTATTATTTTATACCTAAAGAATTATTTTTCAGTGATATATAGCTATATCCATAAAAATCAATTACAGATAAAGTATTGGTATGGAGAGGAGGAAGATTAATATTTGTACATATCATCTCAATCAACCTCCGAGTCAATCTTGACATCATTATCTCCAATTATTCAGATATGAAACAGATGGCAGAGGTTAATGAACAGGCCAGAATCTTGTTACACCCAGCCAGTTGTCAAGGGAGCTGGGATCTATATGTAAAATGTATGATTGCATTCCGCACATTATTTTTCACAATATATTGCTTCCTAAGCTTCCTTTTTTGTAAATTAACTAGATCACTTGTTTACAACACAAAATTAAGCATTACAATTTCCATAATACAATTCAGATTGAGAGGTTTTAATATCTCAACAAATATATGACACACACATATATTGTACAAATTGTTCTCTTTCATTCTCTATAATCTTCTAATTTTTGCCTGTCAATATCAGGCACCAAGTCTACCAAATAAATTGTAAATGCCTAGCAGGCATGTTCCTGTCCTATCTGCCTAACATCCACAGTGGAGGCTCTGCAGCTTTGGTGGACAGCTCCATACACATCAGGAATCATTCCATCTTAGATGAGTAATCTTTCTCTCTCTCTCTCTCTCTCTCACCTGCTTTATTGCTGTTAACATGAACACATTTTCAGATCTCCCCTGCCCTTATCATTTTCCATCTATTTTTATACATGTGGCCTTTTCACAAATGTATATAAGCCCTGATTTACACATGAGTAGCATTATACTACCCATGTAATGAATACTACTCCAAGTAATGAGTCAAGAGTATAGTACTACACAAACAAAGCCCTTATCCTCATTATGTTTACATTTTCATGGTGGAGATAGAACACCGAACGTAAAAGTCCCTGGAGCAATACAAGTTTAGGCTGCAAAAATGACAAGAATTGAGAAAGCCTATGAAAATTTGACCCAATAAACTATGTTAATGAAATACTGAAACTCTGGGAGACTAATGGTCAAGATCAGTTTGGCATTGGTGGGGTTAAATGCATAATTTCTGCAGTGGCCTTGTTAAATTTTAAATACCTATTATATCCAAGTGGAAATGTCAAAATGGAACTGTAATATATAAATTTCGTGCTCAGGGGAAAGGTCTGACCCTTAGATATAAACTGAGGAATTGTCTGCATATAGATTGAATGTGAAGGCATTAGACAGGTGTGATAACAAAGGGAGAGAAGAAAAATAACAAAAATATATGGGTTAAGGGAATGATTAAGGATATTTGAATATTTAGACAAAAATAAAGGAGGAGTAACCATAAAGGGAGACTCAGGAGGACTGCGGGATACGAATACAGCTAGATGAGAGTAATATGCTACAAACCAAGTACAGAAAGTGCCTGAAAAATGTGGGCATGGGCAATCATGTCCTGTACCACCAAGAAGTTTAAATAAGTACTAATATCGATACTGGATTTGATATGAAGGTTGCTGTTAGTGACTCTGGCACAGATAGTGTCAGTGAAGTGATGAGGATAATTCCCATTGAATAAAGCAAAAAGGGAGAATAAAATAAAAGAAAAAAATCAGTGACAGGGAAAAAAAATAATGTAAAATATATTTCAGACCCATGAAAGATTGGTTAGTACCAGATGCAGATAGAGAGAAGAGGCAAATAAAGAAACTAGAATATTTAAAAAGGAAAACAGACAAAAGCTATTTAAAATATAGTAGTCATTAAATAACATGGGTGTAGAATCTGTCATGCAGTAGTGTTTACAATGTAAAGTAATGAAAAGTTGTCATTTTGGAGAGAAATCTAGCAGTACTTATAATTCCTACATGGGCTGCCAAAGCAAGCAAAGTACTTATAATTTCCAGGCATGTGTATGTGTGCATATAGGTGTACTTTAGTAAGTTAGTTAAATAGTTCCTTGGTTAGCTAGTTGTAAAAACTTTCCCTGAGTAAACCTCCAGAGTAGAACAGAATCATTCTCATGTAGGTTCAAAAAAGAAGGCATATGAAGTTCTAGTTCCCAGCATTGTTTTTGTATATGAGGACATCTCTCAATCTAGATGTGCATCATTGGGGAACACGGATAACATGTAATAGAAAAAAGAAACACTAGAATTCCACGTAACAATTTCAATTAAAGCTTGGATATATAACAGCAATGTGGATAAATGTTAATGACATACATAGACAGAAAAATTGAGAAAGACAGCGTGGTCTATAAAACATACCACATATATGGACTAAAACTACATGCATAATTAATGACTCCAAGTTTTATGGAAATACATTCAAATTAAATTTTAATCACAACTCGTTGCTAAAGAGGTACAGGTAAATGGTGATGAGGAAGATACATAAGAAATATAAGAAAGGATCTTTGTGAGGATCAATGTTGATAATGTGTCACAAATTGGGGAATAGGATTAACACAGCCTTCTGCATTTACATTCCAAAAACAGATAAAATGGGAGTTTGGACAAGCAGATACAGAAGAAATAATAACTCTTTTAAAATATTTTGTACTTAAGAGGAAAAAGAAATGGTAACGTGCATAAAGACAGTTGGAGGTCAAAAGAGATTTTTCAGAGAGAAGATTTATTTGCATATTTGAACACAGAAGAACATTAAAGAAATGGAGGAGAGTGTTCAACAGAGAGGAAGAAACATTCATGAAAAGATTAAAGGAGGTTTGGTCAATAGTAGTATTTGATGAAACAAGATTCAGTTTAAAACTGGAGGCATAAGATGGGAGTAAGGGCATTTCTCCATGGCAACAGAAAGAAAAGAGAAGATTGTGAGTACTGACGCAGATAGGAAATAGAAAAAGAATTGGGAGGATGAAATAGCTGTCTTCTGTTTGCTTCTATTTTTTTAATAAAAAAGAATCAGTCCATCAGTGGAGAATAACAGGTGGAAAATGAAGGCTACAGGACTACAAGATGAAGAGATGTGAAACTGAAGAGAAAATGTGAAAGCATGAGAAATAAAGTTTCCAAGGAAAACTTGGTAGGATTGCTCTTTTTAATTTTTATTTTAAAAAAATTTCCTGCAGATACTTTTTGCTGTTTCAGTATAGATTAGAGCTAAGGAGAGGCTGAGTTGCACTAGACTTGGGTTTTTCCAGATGAACATGTAGACACATTCAGTGTATTACTGTGTCTCTTAGCAGAAGTAAACATATTTGATCCCAAACTTCTTTCCTGAAATCTGTTCCTTTGGCTTTGAGCATATAACATTCATTTTCAGTTTTCCTTCCAGGCTCCTCCTACTCTACTCAAATATTTAGTGTTAAATCCTCAGGATTTAATCTAAGATATTTTTCTCACTGTTAACATTTTCTTCACTCCATATACACTCCCCAAATATCAGGTACCATCTATATCTATATATAATGTTTCCTAACTTGACACTCTATACCAGAGGTTTTTTTTTTTTTAGTTTCAAATCTCAAACCTAATTGCCTACCCTACCTCTGCATGTGGATGTATACTAGGGTCCTAAAACTCAGCATGACCAAGCTGAATCCATCTTTTCACCAAAAATGAGTAAATGGGCTCTCTCTCTCAAGCATTTTTGTCTCATTAAATGTTCCTACCATCCTTCCTTAGAAAAAATCGGAAACTTGGGACTCATCTTTAATTCCTACCTCTTTCTAAACTCCACAGTTAATCAATCAAGTCGTATGTATTCTTCCTTCTAAGTATTTCTATAGTAGTTTTCACGTTGTCCTGAATATTAGAATAGTATGGAGAGCTTAACAAAATACATAGTTGTCTGAGTCCCATCTCCAGAGATCCTGATTCAATTAGGCTGGTGTAAATCCCAGACATTGAATTGATAATAATAATAATTTTAAAACTCCAAGAAATTTTGATATTATTGAAAATCACTGCTCTGTCCTGTCTTCCTATATCTCGTTTCTCTCTATCCTTTCTATATCTTAATACGAACATTAACAGTATTATAAACAGTAAATTTCATATAATTAGATTATTGCAATAACATCTTCAGATGTCTCTTTGTTCCTGTTCTCACTTCCTTTCTCTTCATTGCTGCAGGAAGGCTTTCTTTCTTTTGTAATGCATATCTCATCATGAAATGCCTATGCTTAATGCCCTTTAGTTACCTCCCACTACTACACATAGGTTAATGATTTCAACTTTATACACAGTTTGAAACAATAGGTATACTTTATTTTGTCCTGTCTTATGCAAGGATTTGTGCATGTCAGTCCTTCAGTTTGGATTGCTGGTGCCCCCTCTTCAGGTTTCTTTGCCTTACTTATTGCCTAGATAAGGTTCTCTTCTCCTGCTTTGTATACTCTTACTACACCCTCTCCTTGTCCTGCACGTTGCATAGTGCTCATCACACATTATCTATTTGTATTGTGCACAATAATATTAGCAAACAGTTATTGAGCACTTATAATGTGCTAAGCACTATGCTGAGTTCTTTAAAAGTAAATACAAAAGAATGCTATAAAGGATATGCTATATATATTTCCATTTTAAAGATGAGTAAACTGAGGTGAAAAAGAAATGAGCAATTTTCCCCATGAATTTTATGGTGAGTAAATTGTGGGTTATAACTTAAACTCAGGGCATTTTATTTCAGTGCACACCCTCATCAGCTCTAAACTAGTGCCCAATTATACTTTTTTTTTTTTTTTTTTGAGATGAAGTCTTGTTCTGTCACCAGGCTGGAGTGCAGTGACACAATCTAGGCTCACTGCAAACTCTGCCTCCCAGGTTTAAGCGATTATCCTGCCTCAGCCCCCCAAGTAGCTGGGACTGCAGGCACGTGCCACCATGCCGAGCTAATTGGCGGGCAGATCACAAGGTCAAGAGATCATCCTGGCCAACATGGTGAAATGCCATCTCTACTGAAACTACAATTACACTTATTTTTAATTAACATTTTCAATCAAAGGCTTTATCGAAGTATAATTGATATGCAAAAAACCACACATATTTAATGTATACAATTGGATGAAATTAGAATTGCATTCCCTCCTGAAACCATCAGTACAATTAAGATGATAAACATATCCATCATCTCCAAAAGTTTCCATTCCTTTGTTTTCATTTTTGTTTTGTAGTAATAAAACTTAACACAAGATCTACCCTTTTAAGATTTTTAGGTGTACAATACACTATTGTTAATTATAGGCACTATGTTGTATATCAGATGTCCAGAATGTATTAATCTTGCATAACTGAAACTTTATTTTGATTGAACAATTCCTATTTCCCTCTTCACCCAGACTCTGGCCACCAGCATTCTACTCTTTGCTTCCATGAGTTTGACTGTTTTAGATATCTCATATACATGGACTCGTGCAATGTTTGTACTTCTCTGACTGGCTTCTTTTACTTAGTGGACTGTCCTCCAGGTTCATCCATGATGTCACAGAGAGCAGGATTTTCTTATTTTTAAGGTTGAATAATATTCCATTGTATGTAATACCGTATTTCTTTTTTTTTTTTCTTTTTTTCTTTTTTTCGTTTTTTTGAGACGGAGTTTCACTCATGTTACCCAGGCTGGAGTGCAATGGCGCGATCTCGGCTCACCGCAACCTCCGCCTCCTGAGTTCAGGCAATTCTCCTGCCTCAGCCTCCTGAGTAGCTGGGATTACAGGCACGCACCACCATGCCCAGCTAATTTTTTGTATTTTTAGTAGAGACGGGGTTTCACCATGTTGACCAGGATGGTCTCGATCTCGATCAGGATGACCTCATGATCCACCTGCCTCGGCCTCCCAAAGTGCTGGGATTACAGGCTTGAGCCACCGCGCCCGGCAATACCGTATTTCTTTATCCATTTATCCATTAATGGGCATTAGGTTTTTTGCACATATTGGCTATTGTAATTAATACTGCAATGAACATAAGAGTACAGATAACTCTTCAGGATCCTAATTTTAATTATTTTTTATATGTACCCAGAAGTAGGATTGTTGGGTCATATGGTAGTCCCATTTGTAATTTTTTGAGGAACTTCTATAATGTTTTCTGTAATGGCTGCCTCATTTTGCCTTTCCACCAACAATGTACATGAGTTCCAATTTTGCCACATCCTTATAAACCCTTATCTTTTGCTTGTTTGGTTTTTGATAATAGTAATCCTAACAGATGTATGGTGATATCTCATTGTAGTTTTTATGTGCATTTTCCTGAAGATCAGTGATATTCAGTACTTCTTTATACACCTTGTTAGCTATTTTTATGTCTTCCTTAGAGAAATTTCTGTTCAAGTCCTTGGCCCATTTCTTTAAATTGCATAATTTGTTTTTGTTTTGTTTTGTTTCTTATTGAGTTGTAGGAGTTCCTTATAGTTTTTGGAAGTAAACCCTTAGTCCAGATACATGGTTTGCAAATAGTTTCTCTTATCCTATAAGTTGACTTCTTATTCTTTTATTTTCTTAACTCTGCAGAAGTTTTTTAGTTTATTTTTTCCACTTGTCCATTTTTGCTTTTATTATCTGTGCATTGACGAACAAAACACCATAAAATCAATTATGTGATTTTTGGAATTTTGTTAAATACTGTTTTTCATTGAAATTTTATATGATAATCAGTAAAATCAAAAGGAAAATTCTAATAACCCTAGTTTCTCATTAATAATTAACCAAATTACTTACAATAAATATTACTGGGCCATAGAACACATTGCATACTAAACCAAATTAATATTAGCCATAATCCTAAATAAACACATCTGTACTGTTATCATATGTTTACCATAATTACTAAGAAAAAAATGCTGAATATCGTAAGTGTGTTGTTGTCTTTACTTTCTCTTGCTAAGCATTGCCAGCTTCAAAGTACAATCAGCAATTGAGCAGTAGTAGGTCTGCCCAAGAAAGCCCACTTATAATGCAGATGTTAAGTGTGCACTGTTGCCAGATTAAGTTATAGTAAAAGCTTCTAGATATCTGACTATGTGAACACTACCACCTACCAAAAATATCTAGATACTTTTTATTATTTGGGAAGTATGCTAAGTGGCTTGGATGCTTTGCCTCATTTCATATAACAACGTTAAGGTAAGCACCATTATAATAATCCATATGTTACAGCTATAGATAGCAAGTCTTACAAATACTGAGAAACTTATTCAAAATCACACAGTTGGCTCAACTAGCAGACCCTCCTGACTTAAAATGTCATACTTATATTGACCATGTTGTACATACTTCTATAGAACATATGAGTTCTGGATGGTTTGGCTAACAAATAGGAACAGATAGTCTTTACTGATGATATTGGGAGTGTGTGGAATATATAAATACCTGAAGGTGAATGGTAACATAGTGAAAATTTTTCAGCTTAAAGATTGAGAATATAGGAGTTGGCTAGAAATCAGTTTCCTGCAGAGTTTAAAGGTAGATCTAAATTCAACTGACATTGTCCTATGCTCTCTTGTTGAGTTATATTTTATGTATATATTCTATCTCTGCAAGAAATATCTGGCCTAGTTAAGGTCAGGGGTCATTTGTTTCCCTTTGCATCCTACTATGTCGCTACTTGATTTACACTTTTGCTACAGGAGGTCAGAGAAATTAGTTTATGCCATGCCCTAGATGTAGAAGCTATGAGAAGAGATGAATGTCAGATATGCGTGCTTTGCTGGAATCAGAATCATCAGAATCATGGAAGAAAGGAGTAACAGTGTAGGCAAGGCAGCTTTTATACATAGAAAATCCATTCCTGTGCTTTTAATTAAAACCTAACTGGACAGTGGTATACTGATACTGATTCTTTATTAACATGAGTTCTAAGAAATATAGTCTTAAATATCTTCATTGATTTTTAAGGGTCCTGATTTTCCTTAGTTTGCTTGCACCTGCACCTCATATAATGAATTTTGTTTTCATAGCTGAATTTGCCATTGTTCCCTCCCTCTGTACAATTAAGCACAGAAGTTGATAAGTATGGATTAATGAGGTATTTTTAAAGTAGCTTTATATATTTTGTGGAATAAATAGTTTGAGAAACAATGTTCAGAACAAATAGACAAATCCAATCCTGTTGTGATTCTACTGAAATTTTCAAAGTTCATTTCATCAGCTCATCTAAATATGGCTTCATTTTAGTCACCTTCCATTATCCTGAATTTTGAAAGGATGAATATGCTGATTGTTGATTAGTGTATGTTGAGGGAGGTATATATGTTTAATAAAAATAAAGGTATGTTATTATTGAAGCCTTGTTACACTTCGTTCCCTGTAGTATCTCTGCTTTTCCAAATATGACTCAAATTACCATTTAAACATTCAGAGGACTGTTCTTACAATGTAATGGTTAACACGTACTCATTGTTCTGTCATCACTTTTAAAATGGAAATCAACTCACTTGAGATTGATAAGTATGTGAACAGAGATTATGATTTTTAGCCACATAAAGCATCATGCTGCATTGATATAGTTAAATACCTTTTAACACATTGTTATGAAAAGTAATATCTAAGAACCTGCTAGAATATAATAGAAAAAAAAAGGCTTTATATGGTAATGGATTCATTTGCCTTGCAACTACTATTTTAAAATTCTACACTTTCTTTACATGTCAGTGCTATTTCTTTTGATGCGTACTACAACTTTTGGTTCGCTAACTTGTTCACATTTTCACAGAATTAATTTTGTTATTGGTTTATACTACCCTCCAGCAGGGAATGTACCTGTTATAATATCGTGAAAATAGTACACCTAGTATCTAATTAACTTGAAGAAAATTTTAAGCTGCACTTTTTTGAGCAACATTTTTCATAGGCAGGGCTATTAAACATTTTAATATCTGTTCTCAACTCATTCAGAACATGGGCAAAATAATCACCCACTTTGATTTATAGGAATTTGCTTTCAGAACAGGAACTTCATCCAAGACATTGGTTTCCAAATGCATTTCCAATTCTTATTTAGTAGGAGGAACAGAAGACCCCATACCTTATCAGCAATAAATTACTCTCCTGTAAAACTTTCTGCTAAACAAGGAGCTGCAGTCCTATTAAAATCCAATTAAACATGCATCATATTTGATAGATATAATTAGAACAACTGTAGAGGGTAAATGGCTCCAAGCACTGTAGCTGGAAGAACTGTAAGATTGGTGTTAAAAGGGAAAATAGTAGACAATCTGCTGGGGATTTTTTTTCTGCAATGATGCTTTCTTTATTGTTGTGATTTTATTTATTACCTTCTAGTACTTTTAGTAGTTGCTCTAACTTACTGGTAAAGGACTGTTTTGCTTTCACATTTACTTCCACTAATAAGGATATTGTGTCTGCTTTCATAGGGGTAAATTAGACATTTGAGTAATAAAATAGCAGATTTTGCAATAATTCCCTAAAACTTGTAGCACTTTAAAATCATTTTTTCAGGTTTTTAATGTGCATTCCTCATTGCATCTTACAACTTATGTATGAATATTTCAAATTGTCTTTCTCACCAAGATGTAATTATTAGGAACTGCCAACCTAGACACTGCAGGATGTCATTGGCGTCCTTATATACTCATCCATTCTCCCACAGTAGCTGTAACAATATCTTTTCTGAATCCCTCTCAGTAGTTCTTAAAAATAATGTGTGCTCTTCATATACCCTGCTTTTGCTAATCAAAATGTAGAGTAGTATTTTTGGACTTCCCTGCTGGTATTCAAAAAAATTTCCCTTTATATCAGGGTTAAAATGAACTATTGTAAGCAGAGCTGTGTCCAATGCACAATATATTTTCGTAAAGGATGACAGGTACCGTCAATGTAACCATGTAGAACATAAATAGAATATTAAACTTAGGTTTCCTTGCCCTGGCTTGATAATGTTAAGATTGAACATTCAGATGATAAATATTATGACATGAAACATCAGAGACAAATCAGGGAGGATGATGCTTAAACTTTTTCATGTGTCCTTTCTCAGTTGTTAACTATCAGCTTATTTTTACCTATAAAGTCTTATTACACCAAAACAATCTTTCTTAAATTTCCCTCTAATTGCTGTCCCCACTTCAAGGCCACGTATAGTTGTCTTGGAACAATTAACAGCTCATATCTGTTCATGGACCCATCATGTAGAAAAAAAAATGAACCGATAGAAACAGAATTTGAGAGTCTGAAATTTAGGACTGGTGCATCATGTTTCTTGCTTTTTAAATTTTTTCTATTTCTCTATAATTGGCTTCCTTCTGTCTTACTGAATGGATTATTCTCTAGGCAAAAAGAACCACCGGCAGCTCTCCAGTTATTCCAGCATAGCTAATCCAAAGGAGGAAAAAATGTTTTCCGATCAGCTGCATAGGGACAGGACTCAGATTGTCCCTGTTTGGCTCAAGTTACACAATCGCCCTGACTGTGCTTAGCTCAGATCACGTCCTGTGCCCACTCGTGGTCGAGAAGGAGGATTCCTTTACTAGAAGTTGGATTGTGGGCAGGAAGAAATGTGCTAGGCAGACAGGAAAAGTAGTAATATCAGGTCTATATAAGAAGCAGCTGCCAGCTAGTCTTTGAGACTGCCCTGCCTTCACAGACTCTCTCTCTCTCTACCTGGTTCCTGCATGGCCACAGTCTGATAGTCAGCTTTTTAAAATCTTGCAGTGCATACTGGACAGACCCTTCCTGATTGCTCAAGTGAGAGAGAAAGTGAAAAGAAATTAATCTGTTTTATTGAGATTTCTGAGTTTCTCATGGGATTTCTGTCTTTTTCTATTCTTTTTTTTTTCTTTGCTCTCCATAAAGTACTTTTTGCTCTACTCAGATATCCTATAATTTCCTCTGTATGTCAGTTCTCCTCTGTGACATAGTCCTATAATCAAAACTGGACTACATAACTGTTTACAAATGTACAATTATAGTTATTTGTGTGGCTTCACTATGCAAAATATGTTAAAACTGAAAATGTATTTATCTGAAATAATGCAGGTGAAGACATATTCATATTAGGCTTTCTTAACATTATTATTTTCCAAAATCTCATATACATACAGTGTTTTTTAAGTCTTTGGATTCCATCAAAGTATAAGTTTCCTTGAGGGGGCAAGTTGAAATATTGGGAGATTTAGAAACGTAAATGCACAATGTAAAATTTTAGGAACTATCAATTAATTTATATTTTATAAAATTATTTTAATAGAATAATTAAGTAGACTCACATACTTAAAAGCAGCAATTATTTTGAGCTAATTTGCTTTTAATAAATACTTTATCTAAAAATACATTAAAGACTATATTGACCTTGTAGCTGGTCCTTTGTTTATTAACTCTGTATAGAATTATTATATTAAAAAGATATTTTGTGCTATGATACTTGGGAACTTTATGATAATCTGTGTTTTACAGCAGCAGAAATATGAAAGAATAAAATTACCAGAAATAAACCTCGATAGATTTATACTTAGCTTTTAAAAGCAAATGTGCATTCATTTGTCGAATTATTTTGGAATTATATAGTAACAATTGGCAAATGCTGATGGATTTTGAATTTAAAGAAAAGTATGAAGTTTATTTACAGTATATTTTGTTCTACATTTTTATTCATTTATTTACATGTATCAGATGTGACTTTTTTAAAAAAATACATATTATTTCTAAAGTTGATTGGAAATTTTAAATCACTTGGCAGCACAGTGTTTAAAAAGCTAAATAATGAGAATACATGTATACACAAAGAGTGGAACAACAGACACAGGCACCAGCAGTGGGGTGGAAGGTAGAAGGAAGGAAAAGACCAGGAAAAGTAATTAATGGGTATTAGGTTTTACTACCTCACTGATGAAATTATCTGTACAACAAATCCCCACAACATGATTTTACTGATATAACAAACCTGCACATATACACCTGAAGTTAAAATAAGTTAAAAAATATTATTTGAAAACAATTTACATAAAACCTAAGACCGTAATTTCTAAACTGATAGAGACATGTATCTATTTTAAGAGACATAAATCAAATTTTACTTCCATCCTAGCCATATAAGTAGAAACCTGAGCTTAAGGAAAAGCAGTTGTGCAAATCATATGTGAAATTAGGCATGCTTTCTTTTTTCTTTTAATTTTACTTTAAGTCCTGGGATATATGTGCAGAACATGCAGGTTTCATAGGTATACATGTGTTAGGCATGCTTTCAAGCTAAAAGTAAAATTCATATTTAGTATTAAAAATTACTGTTTTGGTAACCAAAACAGCATGGTACTTGTACAAAAACAGATAGATGGACCAATGGAACAGAATAGAGAACTCATAAATAAGACTGCACATCTACAACTACCTGGTCTTTGACAAACCTGACAAAAACAAGCAATGGGGAAAGGATTCACTGTTCAATAAAGGGTGCTGGGAAAACTGGCTAGCCACATGCAGAAAATTGAAATTGGACCCCTTCCTTACAACTTATACAAAAATTAACTCAAGATGGATTAAATAATTTTAAAACCCAAAATTATATATATATACACACACACATATATATGTATATAAACATATATACTCTAAAAGAGAATCTAGGCAATACCATTCAGGACTTCAGGACATAGGCCTGGGCAAAGAATTCATAATGAAAATGTCAAAAGCAATTGCAACAAAATCAAAAATTGACAAATGGGATCTAATTAAACTAAACAGCTTCTGCACAACAAAACAAACTATCATCAGACTGAACAGACAACCTACAGAATGAGAGAAAATTTTTCTGACAAAGGTCTAATATCCAACCTCTTTAAAGAACTTAAACAAATTTACAAGAAAAAATCGAACAACCCCATTAAAAAGGAGTAAAGGATGTGAACAGGCACTTCCCAACAGTAGACATTTATGTGGCTAACAAACATATGAAAAAAACCTTAACATCATTGATCATTAGAGAAATGCGCATCAAAACCACAATGAGATACCATTTCATGCCAGTCAGAATGGCAGTTTTTAAAGTCAAGAAACAATGGATGCTGGTGACTATGTTCTAGGCTATTCTCTTACTATCATATATTTTATTCAATTACCTGTTGTTCTTTACTTTTCTTCAGCTTATGTTTTTACTACTTTAAATAAAGTTATGATTACTAAGTTTATTTTTATCCTCTGCCTTTGATTATTCATTGAGCTTCATTGCTAGAAATTGATTAAAAGAGTAAAACATTAAAAGCATAGAGACAACTTTAAGACTTTTATTATATATTGGCAATATGGTATCAAGAAAAATTTTTGAACTTTTTTCTTTGCTTTTAAGCTGAGAAAAGCCTCTATGACTGCCATCAGTTATTTGTTTATGAAATTAATTAATATATTTATCTATAAATTCTTACATGGAAAAGTATCACAACCTTCTTTAAGTTAAAATGTTTTCAAATGAAATTTGTAATTGACTTATTAACTTCAATATTAGCATATGAAACATAATTTTTAAAACCCAGGTATTTGGTGAGTAGAACATTTTGTTTATGAATATAAGGGAGAATTGGATAATGAAAAGAGCACAGAAGGGCTGGGTGTGGTGGTTCATGCCTGTAATCCCAGCACTTTGGGAGACTGAGGCAGGTGGATCACCTGAGGTCAGGTTAGCCTGACCAACATGGTGAAACCCCATCTCTACTAAAAATACAAAAATTAGCCAGGCATGGTGGGACACACATGTAATTCTAGCTTCTGAGGAGGTTGAGGCAGGAGAATCATTTGAATCCAGGAGGCAGAGGTTGCAATGAGCTGAGATCACACAACTGCACTCCAGCCTGGGTGACAGAGTGAGACTGTGTCTCAAAAAAAAAAAAAAAAAAAAAAAAAAAAGCACAGAATTACTAGCATTAGTTTTCACTCATATGTCTATCAGTTTTTGTCAATAGTCAGTATTTAGAATGACCTATTATTCTGTCTCTCTGGGACAACTGGACTAATACTCATCTGTTTATGTGTTATTATGGAAGTAATAGGTGTTTATAATTGTTCATTATGACTGGTCAGGACCCATGCTATTTATTTATTTATTTATTTTCAAGATGGAGTCTCACTCTGTTGCCCAGGCTGGAGTGCAGTGGCATGATCTGGGCTCAATGCAACCTCCACCTCCTGTGTTCAAGTGACCTCCTGCCTCTGCCTTCCGAGTAGCTGGGATTAGAGCACATGCTACTATTGCCTGGCTAATTTTTGTATTTTTAATGTGACAGGATTTCACCGTGTTGGCCAGAGTGGTCTTGATCTCCTGACCTCAAGTGATCTGCCCACCTCTCCCTCCCAAAGTGCTGGGATTACAAGTGTGAGCCATTGTGCCCAGCAGGGACCCATCCTATTTAGATTTTGACCTCCTTCCAATCAACCAGATTGAACTTTTAAAAATATAAACAACATGACATGCTTTCACTGCTAAAATTTTCCCAGTGACTTTTCATGTCACTTGGAATAAACTCTAGACCCATTGCTGCTATATCCTATAAGATGTTCAGGAGCCATCTATAGCATGCTTAACATGCTCCTAATTCAGAACCTTTGACTTTTATTTTTCCTTTTGCCAGGATTGCTTTTCTCCCAGCTGTTTATATGGCTTACTGCCACACTTAATAGATGTCTTTGCTCAAATTCCACTTTCTCCATGAGATTTGTTTCTTATTCATCTTATCTGAGATAGTACCCTCCCCACAATCATACTCTATTCTCTTTCCAGATTCCTTCTTTCTCACTTTCTTTGCCAATACTTTACACGATATGCTTATCTATGCATTTGGTTATTGCTTGTCTTCTTACTAAAATGCAAACTTCATTAGGTCAGGGACTTTGTGTTTGTTTACATCTTAATCCTTTGTGCTCAGAGCATGCCCAGCATATGGTGGGTTTTCAATAAATATCTGTTGCAGTGATGAATATTTAAATCCATATGCTCAAAAAGACAGTTAACCCATCTAAGGCTCAGCTTTCTCATTAGCAAAATTGGTATAATGATGGCACTATCTATGATGAGATTTAATGATGATCAAACAATACAATGAGTATGAAAGTACTTTGAAAAGTGCAAATAACAATTGTGGTTTTCTGAAAAAAATCAAAAGCTTTTGAAGGCAAACCTTTACTAAGTATATTGGGTTTTCCACTTTTTCTTATTATTATAACCTGAGAACATTTTCTTCTCTCTCAGTATCAAGAAGTGACAGAATGTTATGATTTAATCAATGACACATAATAAAATAAGTACACCACTGATAATCCATATATATTCTCATGAAAGCTACATCATCCATCACGGAAAGGAAAATTAATAGTGTAATCATAGACACCTTGATAAGGCTTTAACTAACTGTAAATAAAGTTAGAAACTTGCAGTAAAGCCTAGTAGAATGAGCAAAATGAACTTTAAGACGAAAGTATTTTTCAATAATATTTCAACTAGCCCTATTAGGTAACTATTACTTCTGAAAATTGTGGTATCTATAGTTCTCTATAAGCAGGAAGTTTATTCCAAAGGAATAAAAATTAAAATTAAAAAGTCTATAGTATAATTGCTAAGTTTCATCATCATTTGAAGTCTAACCCTTATGAAATTACGCATTTTGTGAATCAGTTCCTCCAATAAACAATAAACTATTAATAAAACAGATAATAGCTATTCTGTCATAGAAACTTTAAAGTTGTTTCTCAAGTGTTTTAAATATTATATCTCAGGGAATAAATAAATAAATAAATAAATAAAATGATAGATATCTAGCCTTCTTTGGGATAAAGGCTCCACCTACCTCTTATGTAGGAGTTAAGCCAGTTTGCTGGCTTAAATAACTTAAACTCAATGTAACTTCTTGGCAGAGCACATATTTCCTAAATTAATGTATCTTCATATTTGTCTTCTATTTAAATTCATATTTGGGTCCAAAAAGTAAAGCTTTTAAAATAATTCATATATTCCCAGTTCCCTGTATAATAGAAATGTAGAAAAGAAGATAATCTTTCCAAAGTTATAAGACAAATATTTTCTAGCCAAAAACTCATGTTATATGTTATTTATTTTCATGTAAAATAGCTGTTATTCAAAATACTTAGATATAACATCACATAATTTGTGGCACCTGTAAAACCCAACAGACTTTTTACTGGAATAACCGGTGTTTCTTTTTTTAAATTTAAGTATATCAAATGTTGGAATGACAATAATAGATGAATGACAATCATGTTTCTGATATTGGCAATTATTTAGAATGACAGCTATCGTAATACCAATAAAAATTTTTCTTTATCAATTTAAAGCCATCAATATGGTAATTAACTTCAAAAATATGACTGTGTATTGAATATATTTTCAATGATTGATTTACACCTTCAGCTGTGATGTCCTCCTAAGAATTAGGAAGAATTTCAACTTTTTAAGAAAGAGAAAATGAAAAAACATATTTATATAATTTCAAAAGATAATTACCAAATTTGAGTTCTTTCTTTAAGCAGCACTCCAGTGACACAATGTGAGGGGAAAATATCCATTTTTTTAACCTACTGAGAAGTCCTTTTAGTGGTCATGCTCAAGTCTTTCACACTAGATCTTAGATTACAAACTTCTTTGCACAAATAGCAATATTATAACAGTGTAATTATAAATGTAAGGAAAAATTGCTAATAAATATGAATGCTTACATGTTAATCTGCTTATAGTTAAGCACGATGGCTCAGGGAGAGAAAAAGAAAAGATACATTATAAACATATACTGGAGCTCACCACTCTCAGAGCCAATGAGTTACTTGTTTTATATCCTTAAACTAATGTACTTTTGTAATATATTGTCTATTTCTTCTTACACAGGGCCTCAGATGGAATTGTCGTATATCTAATTTTCCTCATTAATTGATCATATTATAGGGAAATCCCATGACTTTTAGCAGCAAATGGTAAAGATGAAAAACTGTGGATTATTGGTCTAGACTATGAGTATTCTAAATCTGTGATATGTCAGGTGAAATGCAGGCTGTTTTAAACTTGTAAAGTGGATGACACTTTGATATAAAGTGGAAAATACATCTATAATAAAGAGTCTGACTCCAGTTTTCATGTTTGTCTGCTAACAACTTTTAAACTTTACCCTTTTCACTTTCCCTTTTATCCCACATCTGCCAAAGCTGATACAACCCCCCAGCTGCTCTCTCAATTGGCACCAGAGAGAAGTTAAAATCACGTCCAAGAATGGCAATACCCCTAATCAAAATGGAAAACCCCAAGGCAGTCTCTTTTTCCTACTCTCTGAAATCATTTTCAGACCTACTTGGAATCATACTGCTCTCCCCCAGAGAACCTCATTATGTAATAAAATGCCTCATACCTTCTTGGTGTATGTGTGCTATCATCAGGCTTCCCATCCAAACCAAATTGTGTATAAGAATCCATCTTATTCCCTCAGAGTGGCTTTAGACTTTTCTCTTGTCTTTGTGGAATGGTTTCTTCATTTGGATGTTCTTTTCTTGCTTTGGAGGTGACTAATTCTAAAGACACAGGGTTTCTATCAGTGGTGCATTTTACACAGATATACCCCGAGATTGATCTCAATCAGCAGTCACATATGTGAGTCCAGTTTTGTTGTTGTTGTTGTTGTTTGTTTTGTTTTGCTTTTTTGAGACAGGGTCTCACTCACCCAGAGTGGAATGCAGTGGCATGATCACTGCTCACTGCAACCTTCGCCTCCCAGGCTCAAGCGATTCTCCTGACTCAGCCTCTTAAGTAGCTGGGATTACAGCCCTGCACCGCTACCACACGACCATTTTTGTGTTTTTAGTAGACACTGGGTTTCACCATGTTGGCCAGGCTGGTCTTAAACTTTTAACCTCAGATGATCCACCCACCTCAGTGCTGGGATTACAGGCTTGAGCCACCACACCTGGCAGTGACTCCTGTTTAATAACAGTAGATATGCTCTGGTGCAGGATTTAAAGTTTTTTAATAATTTGTGAATATGTAGATAAGCAAGATATGTTCATCTTAAAACATAAGTATTGATGTATTAAAGTACACAATTTTTAAGTGTGCCCACTTATGTATAGCTCCATCAACAATTATAGAACTACTTTTTGTGTAGATTACTCAATGCTTTCCTTGTGTCTCCTAAAGGGAATCTTCTCTACCAGGATTTGAAATGTCTCATAGGATATTCAAGGTAGAAATATAGGCACTTTGAAATTAGAAAATAAGTTTTAAAAATATCTAATAGTGAGAAAAAAGTTGATAAATGTTGCAATTTCGGGGATACTAGTATTTGGGCATGGCATCTTTTTTAGTTTGTTCACATAATCAATGACCTAACTATGAAACCAAAGATAGAACATTCCTTCCCAAAAAGCAATGGCAAATTTATAACAATGCAGTGTTTTTTTCTAAAAGAAAATGTTAAAAAGTCATGAAATAATAATTAACACAGCATTCCTGGTTATAGAATTATTTAAGACATCCTCATTTAATATTAAGTTACTCTACTGAAGGAAGCAGGTAGTAGGCCAATAATAGAGACTTGCTGTATAAATTGTAGTTGTTGATGATGATTCTGATGCAATAGTTATTATAGAAAGCTAGGACACCATTGAACACAGCCTTTGCAGACATGTGGACCTGAACTACAATCTTTATTAACTAGGTGTGACACAGCAAACAAGCTACTGTTCCTGTCTGATTTCTCTCACCTACAAAATGGAATAGGAAGGCTGAATTCACATGCCTGTTGAAAGGATTACTGCAGTTGACACAGAGCCTATAATAATAGCTATGGTTTTTATATTCACCAATATTTTAGTCAGTAGAAATCACTTATTTGTATCTTTGTCTCCATCACTAGATTGAAAGCTCCTTGTGGATGAGTATAATGTCTTTTCATGCACTATATTCTTTTCATCACTATATTTTCATCACTATATTCTGTGCCTGTGAAAATTTAAACAAAGACAGTTAAGTCTCCCAGATGGAGAGAGATGGGAAGGGGGCATGGCACTGTGAAGTTCTTGTACTTAAAACTACGCCCCCTCGTGGACTCGGAAAGATAACACATTCCATCACTCCCCCTGTGAATAAGAAGTCCAACATCTGTTGGAACGCGGGCGTCGATCCTCTTTAGCTACTTCTTGCTGAAATGGGGTGTAGAAGGGGCCCTGCCATTGAGGTTTCCTGCCATTGAGGGGAGGCTTTCAGGGGGGCAGCTTGATCCTGAGGTCTACGATAGAGCCCACAAGCCAAGAAAATCCGTGGTTCCAGCAACAGGATTGTGACCTTACGGTTCTAGAAGAAACAAATGTGACAAAAGGGTTAAAGATGAGAGACCCAGAGGCCAACAATTATAGAATGGTTATAAACGAGCCTAGGAGAGAATAGAGCCAGGGTACTCAGTTGTTAAGCTTTAAGATACTGTTTCTTGAAGATTTTTAGCTCTGTGTTTGATTGATTCCTGAGTTCTATGTTCAAAACAATACTTGACTAGTTTACAAAATAGCAGAATTTTTCCTACAAAGAGACAGGTTCCCTTCCCACTATGAAAAGGATAATCGGAGTCTGAGAGATATCAAAGTTGAGGATTATAGTCCTATTAATGCCGGTATATAAATTAGACTTATGAGTGGTTACTTTCCTGGGGATCTTGATGGAAGAGCAGATGTAGATCGTCTAATGGCTTGCAGGGATACGAAGGGTCATCCCCTGGAACTTCGGTCTGCAGAGTGGAGGGTCTTTGACTTTCCTCAGGCATTGTCCAAGGTTTCAGCCGAGTGTGATGAATCCATGAGTTAATTCCCACCACCCCACCTTAACTGCCATTGGGGTAGACAGAATAACCAAAAATGGTCCTTTCCAGGATGGTCCTAGAGAGAGAAAGTCTGAGGGGAGAGAATTAACAAGCACCAAGTCTCCAGGGTAGTAGAGAAATTATAATAAGGCCATGCCGGTGTCCAGGAGAAGATCAACTTCCTGGACTTCTATGGTCAGCTTTACCCAGGGCTCTGTGAGGGTGATGGCTTGTGCTGGCACGTGCTCCAGGCACCCTCAGTCCTGCCATTGGGTCATCTGGTCAGACATAGCAGGCTCTGAGAACCTTTATTCCCTGGGACAGTGTGCTTTCCAGTGATCACCTTAGCACAGCGGACAAGGATGAGATGGTGGTTGATTCCTCTGGGGATAATTTCTTATAAAATGTCCCTTCAGATCTCACTGGTAATAAGCTCTGCCAGGCTGGCAGCTAACCCGAGCCTTTCCCTCATTGAGCCCCTGGGTTCTGCTTGCCTGAAAACCATGACTAAGGTAGCAGGCTTTCTCTGATCTCTCCTGTTCCTTTCAGCCTGTTACTCCTGGTGTCTGTTAGGTTGCTTGGTTCAGTAACGATTCTAGCCTCTGTTCTGGCCCCAAGGCCAGTTTCTGGAGTTTCTGCCTGCTATCTGCTGCTGACCGAGTAATAAACTTGTCCTTTAGGATTAACTGACCCTCAATGGGGTCTGGTGACAAGAGAGTGTACTTTTTTAAGGCCTCCCACAATCACTGAAGGAAAGCTATTGGATTTTCTTCCCTTCCCTTTGGGGGGCTAGGTTTTTTCTCTCGAAAGAGGGCATTTCAGCCACTCTGTTCAGCAGAGAAAAATGAGCCACTTCTTCTCTAAAGGCTGTGTGTCAAATTGGTCCAAATTTTCCAGGATAGATTTTAATGGGGTATTGTGTTTGGGAATAGAAGCACCCATCTGAAATTGAACACAAGGGATGCCCACACCCCTGGTTAAAGAAATTACAGCCACTTTGACCTAAGGCATTCCTTAGGTAAAATGGGTACTGAAATGAAACGTCTTTCAGTCAGTACTCCGAAATTTTGTGTGCCCAAGATGTGTTATCCATCTTATCAGAGGGCCTCCCATGTACTGGATTTGAATCACGACTTACCAGCATCAGGGGACTCATGCTCACTGTCTGCATGACCTCCAGTGACTACCATAGACGTATGGAATGAAAGGGGCTATTGGGTTGGGTAGTAATCATTCCAATGAGCCCTGACAAGGCCAGTGAGTCTCAGGAGATGGGTACCAATATTCCCCAGCAAAAGTCCAATTTACACAGGTCAATTTATAAAACTGCCCTAAAAAGGTAAACTTCTAGAGAGGCCATTAGAGCCCACAGTTCAAAGAAGGCAGGATGGACGTGGCTGAGGCCAGAACAGTACTCTCAGGACCTGCACCTCCTCTCTCCTAACCCATTTTCCATTGTAGGAAAATGCCCCTAGGGATGTGAGAACTGCCATTGACTATTTGGGCCCTAGAACTGGCTTAACTGTGATCTTCTAGATGGAAATGTTCTGCCATACAGAGAGAGCCAATCCTAAGCAAGACAAATTATACACAAAACACAAAGTCCCATAGCCGTCAGCTTCTGAATTTCCCCAAAAGACTTCCCCAAATCAAGATTGATTCCACCAGGGATTTGAACCAGCAATCTTGTAGTTGCAGGCTCTATACCTTAAACAACTGTGCTAACAGGCCACTTGCATTAAGGCAAGGCAGAAAGCTTTCTTAAACCATATTTTGAATGAGACTGCTACACCCTGAAGTTGTGTGACCTGCTGAAAGCCAGGTGGAGCTGATGGCCAGCGGCTGCCCTTCCTTTCCTAGCTGGTGGCCCAGAGAAAAAAGCCGCTTGCCACTGTCAGTTTAAAAGCTGCGTTTGTAGCCACTGTGTATTTCGGGAACTGTGCCCCTCCCCTGCAGCTTTCAGTCACCATGTTGACCTCACCAGAATCACGTGTGCTCTTGGGCCACTCCCCAAGCCACTGCCCACAAAGGGACCCATGGCTGGCAGGCGAACGCTCTGGGAGAGCCTTTTTACACTGCTGCCTGCGACCAGGCCGCCCCTCCAGCATTGCCATTTGCCATGATCCAGGGACCATGTAGGCCCTGCCCCGGGACTGAGTAGCAGTTCTGCCCTCCCAAGCAAGAAAGAGGGCTGGCAAAAGCACTTCCCTGCTTTGCCTTCTTAAGCACTGCTGCTCTGCTTAGCATGGGTGGCAGGACTGTTCGGGGAAGTTACAGCACTTAGAGCCTTCACACCTTGCTGGGAAACACCTTGCCCCGGTTGCCCTTCTTTCGGCCTGCAGTGCTGGTGGCTGCTGTGGCTTTCTGCGCATGAACAGGCCAACCCTCCGGGCTGGGCCACAGTCTCCGTGGTCCCCATTCCCAGCCTGCCAGGAGTGAAAGGCCCAAGGGGAGTACTTGCCCACTCTGCCTCGCTGGCTACTGTAGGCTTTTGCCCAGAGAAACAGCCAAGAGAGCGAGGGAACAAGAGAGACAGAGAAAGAAAGCCAAGAGAGGGAAAACAGAGAGAGAGCTTGGAGGAAAAAAACTGCACTTTTAATTCCAGCCAGCTGCACTGCCATGTCTTGGCACAACTGCTCTGGTTCCCAGCAGCCCTTCTCTGCTGAGGCTACTTCAGGTGTTCTTAAAGAGACAAGACAGAATGGGGCTGGTTTTACTTACAGTTATGTCTTCTTCTCCTGGCTGGCTCGCCAAAATGTCGGGGCCCAGGGGAGCCCTTAGCTCCCCTGAGAGGATGTTTCTCCAAGGTTCTTGGTCTCCTGCTGTCTCAAGAATGAGAGAAGGGACCAGGTGCACTTGAAAAGTAAATAATGGACCCCAAGCAGTGTTGCAAAAAAGTGATTTTATTTAGGTGGAGAAAGAGACAAAAAGGAGGAGAGAGAGAACTTCCACCAGAGAGAGTGTGTGGAAGGGGATCCAAACACGGAGTCCAAAGGGGTGTGTAAGAGGGGACTTTTAACCTAGGAGGAACCCCCACCTTCTCCAAGTTCTCTGGCCTGAAAGAAGATCCTTGGAACTTCCAGTGGAGTGATTGACTTTTTACCCTTTCCTGTGCCCATGGAAATTTTTACAAAGACAGCTAAATCACCCAGATGGAGAGAGATGAGAGGGGGGCATGGTGCTGGGGAGTTCTTGCTCTTAAAACTATGCCCCTTTGTGGACCCAGAAAGAAAACACATTCCCTCAGTTAGAAATGGATTAATAGACCTCTGCCTTAAGTACTCCAGCATGTGAAAACAGAGGTTCAGAAAATTACTTCCTGAAAGAAAGATCCAAAGAAGTCGAGATAAGAGGTTTGTGCTTGAAACTAATACTGAAAAATACGTAGAGGTTTGAAAACAAGAACATTTTAGAAATAAAAGAGTATGTGCAGCTTTTGGCAATATGAGAAATAATGCTTTACTTGTGGAGAATAATAAGTAGTGCATTATGCCTGGAGCATAAAAAAGTGTCAGAGGAAAGAGGTGTGAGATGAGAACAGAAAAGTAGACTGGGATCTCATCATGAAGCGCCTTTATATTTCAAGCTAGAAAGCTTATACCTTAAACTATTAATTGAACTATAAACCATAAATTGAAACCACAGTATTGAGAATTTTAAGAATAGGATGAATAAAATCAAATTCACGTTTTAGAATATTATCTGGTTACTGTATGGAGAATGGGTTGCAGTATGGGAAATTTGTAGTCAGAGAGTAATAAAGTGAAGCAATAGTGTAAGGAAAAGATGGGATCTGAAACCATGGTAGTAGCAGTTGTGTTGGATATGAGAAAACAGCTATGAAAGATATTTAGAACTGGAATTTGTAAGTTTGGTGATAGGCTATGAAAGATTAAAGCTAGTAAAGAAGAGCAGAGATTAGCTAGTTTATAGCTTAGGCTAGATGGTACATGTAATAGTCTTTATGGCTATTATGTTATAGTACCTACGGTCTTCCTCCAAGAACATGGAGGATGCCATTTGTGAGAAGGTGTGGCCATGTGACATACTTTAGATAATGACCTTCAGGAATTGACATGTCTACTTCCAATTGAAGCTTTAGAAACCAGAGTGTGATTGTCCACACTCTCTCTTTCCCTTTGCCATGGTGCCTAATAATGTAATAGTGGCTACTCCCATAGCCTGGGTCCTTGAATACAAACTATACAAAGCAAAATCCCTAGCCACGCAAGACACATTTGGAAGATTATGAAACAAATTCCTGTATTAAGCTACTAAATTTTTGTTTGTTTGAGATTTTTGTTGTTATTGTTTTCTACTATAGCCTTACCTTGATAATACTAAAATGATGATGGAATAAAATTTAATTAAAAATAGGATTTGTGGGTTAGATCATGAGGTTAGGAATAGACTTGAGAGATTAAATGTAGGTGAATACTTTGGCAGTTGTCAGATTTATGGAGTTAGTTTCTCAAAATTGAAGTGTGCATATGTGATATATATAGGTGTTACACAAAGTCATGAAAGTAGGGTAAGTTTACTACATCTACTTTTCATTATGAAAAATAAAGAGTAGTGGAGAAGACTGCTGATAGCAGAGCCCTGAAATACACCAACACTTACTGTGAATTTAGACTTTACCTTGAAAGAGATGGTTTGTCATCAAAGGATTTAAATAGAGAAATGACATGTTAAGAGCTCTGTGTTTGAAAAGCCATTCTGTAGCTGAGATAATTGACTAAGAATAAGAATAAATTGGTTATTAATAAATCTTTACATTCTTTGGTTTATGTACATATTTATCCAGAAATTATGTCTTTGAATATACATGTTGCTCTTGAACATGTTCTCCTTTGGCTATTGTAAAATTGCACCATAGGCAAATAGTCAGTGTTTGCTTTTGTAGTTCCTACTATATATCTGATATAATTCATGGTTTCATGGTTTCTGAACATACCCAGAGAATATGCATGTTTTTGAAGAGAAAACAACTCTAAGCTTGCATATGATTAAAACTAGCTTGTGTGTAATACAGAGTACCTCGGAATACCTCATCTTATCCTCAGCAATAGCATAGTGCTAAACACATAAAGGACACAAAGGATAATAAGCTGCAATTGCTGACCTCCAGATAATTAGAATCAAGGGACAGGTTGGGACAAAATTGCTGTGAAGATATTTAGTTTTTTAAAAAATACCTTATTCAAGACTGGTAAATAATGCCAAAAGGCCATATGGTGCTATCTTTTGAATAACATATTTATGTCTGGAATGTTTTATCACTTATGGAAACTTCAATTAGATTTGCATTTTTCATGCTCTACTCCATACAAAATTTTAATTCCTTCACCTTTCCCCACATTCACAAATCAGTTTTATAGTTCTTACTCTCTTATTAAACTATGCCTAGGTGCTCAATTCCAGTGAAAATATATTATCTGCAATGTTTCACTACTTAGCAGTGAAAAAAATACTAGCTATGGTGAAATACTATATTTTGCACTATCCACATAATACAGTAAATTATTTGAGCCTGTGTCAGAAAATACTTTTCATAGGTAAGTCATCCAGTTAATAATGAAAAAATTAGGCATATATTTTGAAAGTCAAAAGAATACTGTATCAATTGACCTATCACAGCCTGCTAACTCATGGAAGGGTTAGAGGAAATAGACTGTCTGTTACTTGGATGCGTACACACAACAGACAAGAAGAAAGGCCAAATAATATCTCACAAATGGCATAGGAAGGATTTTAATACTACAGAAGGCTGGTTCTTTAAAATAAATGGGTGATTTCAGAACACTCCAGATAGACGATTGACCTTGTCTGAGTAAATACAGAGGGGGGGAAAAAAAGGAAAAAGAAACACAAACTACATAGAATGACCTCAAGTTGAATAAAACAGAAAATCCTCTTATCTGAAATTGCCCTGTAATTTCTATTTGAGTGGAGCAAAAGAAAGATTTCTATTTCCTACTTTATTTTTTCTTTCCAATTTATAACAATCTAATTCATTTTAAATTAATGCAGCTACAGTAATATTTTTCCTATTATATCCCAGTAAACTGTATGGCTGCCTGTTCTATCTTGAGAATAGGTCATGGGTCTGTCACATAAAATGTTATTTTTACTCTAGTTTCTTCTTCTATGCAGTTATAATATAGTTTTTAGAATAATCTACAAATAGTAGCAGTTTTCTCTCAATGTAGACTTGTGATTATCATTAATTTTATTCCTATTTGATGATAGCATTTGGCCTGAATATGGATTTGAATCAGAATGTAAAACAGAGGAATTATGAAAAATAGAAAGATAGAAATTGAAAATATTTTAATATGATGAGTCTTAATATGTACTAATGCAATATATTAATACTTAGCAACTACTTTTTACAGTTAAATCCTAAATTAAAAAAAAAAAGGTTAATGTATTACAGCTGTATCTTTTGCAAGTGGTGTGGCTAACTTTTCTCTAAACTGCATTATCTGATAAGTCCTAATAATAACAAAATTGAATATATAGAAATAACTTATCATCATCAAGCAAGACATTTTTATTGCAACCGAAGAAGTATGTTATCCTGAACTAGATGCCAAGAAGCAGATATTTTTATATAACACTATTGTTATATCATCAAATACATTTAATTTCTTATTGTATAACCTGCAAATTCTTAAAGGTTGTTTTCAATGACAATGATAAACATATGTCTCTGAATGGAATTTCCAAAATATAACAGAAGAAAACAATACATTTTGAAAATCATAAATTAATATTTTTATTTCCAGAAGCCTGAAAATATAAATGTAAGATAGAGCATAAGTATCTCATGACAGAGATGTTTAAAAATTCAAGATCTGTTCTACTGATATGGTTTGGCTGTGTCCCCACCCAAATCTCACCTTGAATTGTAATAATCCCCACGTGTCAAGAGTGGGGCCAGGTGGGGATAATTGAGTAATGGGAGCGATTTCCCCCATATTGCTCCAATGGTAGTGAATAAGGCTCATGAGATCTGATGGTTTTATAAATGGGAATTCTGCGGCACAAGCTCTCTCTTGCCTGCCATGATGTAAGACATAACTTTGCTTCTTCTTTGTCTTTCAACATGATAGTGAAGCCTCCCCAGCCATGCAGAATTGTGAGTCCATTAAACCTCTTTTTCTTTGTAAATCACCTTGTCTTGGGTATGTCTTTATTAGCAGCATGAGAACACTCTAATTGGTACTGGTGGAGTGGGGTGCTGCTATAAAGATACCCGTAAATGTAGAAGTGACTTTGAAACTGGGTAACATTTAGAGGTTGAAACACTTTGGAGGGTTCAGAAGAAGATAAAAATATGTGGAATAGTTCGGAACTTCCTGTAGACTTGTTGAATGGCTTTGAACAAAATGATGATAATGATATGGACAATAAAGTCCAGTCTGAGATGGTCTCAGGTGGAGATGAAGAACTTGTTGGGACTTGTAGAAAAGATGAGTCTTGCTATGTTTTAGCAAAAAGACTGGTGGCACTTTGCCTGTGACCTAGAGCTAGATTTGTAGAAATTTGAAGTTGATTTAGGGCATCTGCCAGCAGAAATTTCTAAGTAGCTAAATGTTTAAGAGGTGACTTGGATTCTGTTTAAAGCATTTCATTTTATGTATTCACAAAGATATTGTTTTGAATTTCAGCTTATGTTTAAAAGGAAAGGAGAGCTTAGAAGTTTGAGAAATTTGTAGCCTGATAATGCGATAGAAAAGAAAAACGCATTATCTGTGCAGAAATTCAAGCAAGCTGCAGAAAATTGCATAGGTAATGAGAAGCCAAATGTTAATCACCAAGACAATGGGGAAAACATCTCCAGGGCATGTCAGAAACCTTTATATGAACCCCTCCCATCATAGGAACAGAGGCCCAGGAGGAAAAAATGGTTTGTGGGTCAGGCCCAGGGCACCTCTGCTCTGTGCATCCTGGGAACTGGCATCCTACGTCCCAGCCATTCCTGCCATAGCTAAAAGTGGCCAATTTATAGCTTATGCCATAGCTTCAGGGGGTGCAAGCCCCAAGCCTTGGCAATTTCCATGTGGTGTTGAGCCTGCTGGTGCACTAAAGTCAATAATTGAGGTTTGGGAACCTCTGCCTAGATTTCAGAGGATGAATGAAAACCCCTGAATATCTAAGGAGAAGTTTGCTGCAGGGGTGGGGCCCTCCTGGAGAACTTCTGCTAGGGCAGCGCAGAAGGAAAATGTAGGGTTGGAGCCCAAACATTGAGTCCCCAGTGGGGCACTGCCTAGTGGAGCTGTGAGAAAAGGACCATTGTCCTCCAGACCCAGGAACAGTAGATCCACCAACAGCTTATACCGTGCACCTAAAAAAGCTGCAGACACTCAGTGCCAGCCTGTGAAAGTAGCCAGGAGGGAGTTGTATCCTGTAAAGCCACAGGGGCAGAGCTTCCCGTGGCCATGGGAACCCATCTCTTGCATCAATGTGAACCTGGATGTTAGACATGGAGTGAAAAGATATCATTTTGGAGCTTTAAGATTTGGCTGCCCCACTTGATTTCAGACTTGCACAGGGTCTGTAGCCCCTTTGTTTTGGCCAGTTCCCCTCATTTGAAATGGATGTATTTACCCAATGCCTGTATGCTTATTCTATCTAGGAAGTAACTAACTTGCTTTTGATAGAACAAGCTCATAGGTGGAAAGGATTTGCCTTGTCTCATGTGAGACTTTGGACTGTGGACTTCTAAATTAATGCTGAAATGAGTTAAGACTTTGGGGGACTGTTGGGAAGGCATGACTGGCTTTGAAACATGAGGACATAAGATTTGGGAGGGCCAGGGGCACAATTATATGATTTGGCTGTGTCTCCATCCAAATCTCACCTTGAATTGCAATAATTCCCACATGTCAAAGGTGGAGCCAGGTGAAGGTAATTGAATCATGGGGTGGTTTCCCCCATATTGTTCTTATGGTTGTAAATAAGGCTCATGACATCTGATGGTTTTGAAAATAGGAGTTACCCTACACAAGCTCTCTCTTGCCTTCACACTGCAAAACTTACCTTGCTCCTCCTTTGCCTTCTGTCATGATTGTGAGGCCTCCCCAGCCATGTGGAACTGTGAGTCCATCAAACCTCTTTTTCTTTATAAATTACCCAGTCTCAGGTATGTCTTTATTGGCAGAGTGAGAACAGACTAATACACCTATTTACTGAATTAATTTTCTATTATAATATTTATAAAAATATTCAACATTATTGTAACCAACTCAGTGCTTTGAAATTCCTATAATGAACTTATATTTTAAGACAGTTCTGTTCACTTTTGTCTTGAAAAGGATTATATTTTCAACTCTAACTTAAAACTATTAGAAGAAAGGCCAATAATTTTCCTACGCCTCTATTTATTATACTCACACCTGTGTTTCTCCTTGGTCTTTTTAGATCTGTGAGACTTCCTAATACTAACCAAATATGCACAGATGTATATGAGCTTATAGCTATTCAAACACTTTTGAATTCTTGTTTCTTCTGTAAAGCTTAACAAAAATCCTTCAGCAAATGGTTTTGACAATCTTTTAAACATGATCTGTTTCTCTTTCAGCATGATTATCAGATTTGGAATCACTGGTTTAAATCTCTATTTTCACTAGACTACAGGCTGAAAGAGGACAGAGTCCACATCTTTGTTATTCCCAGATTTGTCTGCAATACCTAGATCATGCCTGTCTCATAGTAGATGCCCACTAAGTTAAATGAGTGGTGATGACAACCCATTCAGATAGAGTTTACCAAATGTGGAATTGACTAGTAAATTTGGGATTTTGTAACTTTGTGAATTTTACTGTCAGCTCAGTTATTATCACTTTTCATTAGATCACTAATGTAAACAACAAGAGTATAAATGAATTCTCTCTAATCCAAATACCTCTTCCTGCCAGAATGACTGACTGAGATTCTAATTTTTTTACAATGACAAACGTAATGAGGGCTGATAAAAACAGTGCAAAGGAAAAAAATGAGTCTCTTTGGATATTTCCATTCCATGCCCAAAGTTCAGTTTCCTTCCTCAGTTTTTGCATACTCTTTTGGAAGTCTTGACTGTAGTTGTTTGATATTATTTATGTTTACTTTCATTATTCATTGAGATATTTAGACTATATAACATGAGCATCAGAATGTTCTGCATTATTTTTAACCCTTCAACTATATAACTTATTTCCAAGTTTGAAAATCAAGAAATAAATTAATGTAAATATAGTTTGTAATTAAATTATAAAACTCTTCATTGAGCAGGATCCTTTAAATTTATTTTAAATTGAGTTATGTGTTCAGAATTAATGAATTCTGATAACGTTGGAAAATCAGTGATGGTCATACAGTGAAATAGATGTTGTCTGTAGTGAGTTATTTTATTCATAAATGCATATGTATGTGTCCTAATTAATATCACTTCATAACCTAACATTCATCAAAAATCAACAAATTAGTAATTTATGTTTTTTACTCCATGTTCCCAGAACAATTATTTATTTACTTAACTGATATAGTCAGTATTTTCAAGGGCTTATGAATATATAAAAGTATTAAAAAACAATTAGCCCTGGAAAAACATAAGAAGTACATCATTTAGCTTGAGTCAACAAGAAGGTTTTGATATATTAAGAGGTCCTGATGAGTGCAGAACCCATTATTATTATAGTTAAATACAGGTTAAGAATCAAAATTTTGGTATGGGGTTGATCTATTAAGTTATTAACTAACAACATCCTGTTCATGTACATTAAGTTTCTATTATACATAAAATATAAACTAATGTTTACAAAGTAAGTAAACAAATGATGAATAAAGTCAGTACTCGAAGTGGTCACACTAATCTCCAGGGTGAATGTGTGTATGTAGCTCTTTAGTTAATAGTTTTATCAGTTTGCTTTATATTCAGTGTTCCTAACAAGCTACACAGTTTGAGAAATTTAAGGAGAAAGTATATGAGAGAACCAATAATAAGAATAGTTGTAGATGTTTTGAAATTGAAGGCCAAAGCTCTAACTAATAGATTCTTTGTCTAAAGAGATATTTGAATAAATGTAAGATATAGCATATAGCATGTCTATAATCATTAGCACACAAAATTATTGAATAATTATTGGCATTAAATCATTACATTTTAAAGCTTACTTTGATATATTTTTATGTAAGAGCTCTAAATATTCACATTCCATCTTCCTTCTATAGACTATCAATTATATCTTCAGCTATCCATAACCTCTAGCCACTATTAACTTCTCATGCTGGGAATGCAATGTCTAAAGTCCATTACCATGTGTTAACTTAAAAAGAAAAGTGATATCTTATTTGAAGAAATTATTGATACTTGCTTTCATATTACTTTTTATCATGTTAACCCCAATCGTATATTGTATTCTTGTTAGGATATCCAGATTTTGGAATTGTAAAGGGGGCGATAAGCATCTTAAAACATCTTAATCTTACAAAAATAAGGACTTTGGTCTAGAAGCCTTAAGATATTTTATGCAAAAGAGGTATTATCAAAAGCAATGACAAATAGCTACAGAAAGCCAAGTCTTGCATAAAAATAGGCATCATCCATCATCACAATAGAACTGCTGAACACCTACAGAGTTCTTGATAAGTAGTATTATAACAATTAAGTAACCTCAGTCATTCCAGGGCTTCCTTACATAGATGCTAATTGCTAAATATTTGGCTAACTAGAAAATGGAGAAGTTCAATTCGTGAATATTTACTGAGTGACTGCTGTGTATCCAGCAGTGTGCTGCAGAAATCAAGACAACAATAACGCTTGTAACTCACAAGCAAAATGTGTGCTCATGATCTAAAAAGCACATGTGTTCTGCCTCTCATTCACTTCTGGGAAATAAAAGCATGTCCCAAACTACTCTAGAAGTCCAGGGTATTACATCAGGGAAATGTCCTAAATGATGCTGTCTCTGTGGAATTCACTTCTTCCTCTGAATTTTCCCAAGAAGTAAATCAGTTGGCCCACAAAATTGGATAGACCGTGGGTGTTTTCACATGCTTAAGGAAACATCAAAGCTTCATAGAAAATGTTGATGTTGACAAGAAATTAGAGAACATCGGTTTTGTTCCTCTGTAATTATTTAACAAAAAACTTGCCAAAAATAAATTTATAAATGTGGCCGGGTAATGGTAGATCAGAGCAAGGCAAGGACTCCAAATGTCCAGATCAGAGCTCCTTCTGTGAGAAGTATTCCAACCAGAGTGATTTCATTTTGAGTACAGTCTAGGAAACTGAGGATGCGACTTGCTAGACTGCATTCTTAGCCTCTAGATGTTTACAGTCAAGGGAGAAAATTGATAATGTTTATTAAACAGAACTGGACTTGAGAGTGTCCAGATATCCCAATATTTTGAAAACAAAGGCATTCCTAATTTTTGATAATATTAATTCTTGCAAAATATGGTAGTTAAGAAAATTAATCCTCTATCACAAACCCTTGTAGCAGAGCACATCTCCCATTATCTTTTTTTATCTCATATATATACACATATATATACGTATTATATATACACATATATATACACACAAAATTCCTGTACTTAGAGTGGACTCATTCTTCCTCTTACTTTCATGAACGCCCTATCCTATCTATGGAGTAGCTGCTCTTTCACCACTTTACTTTTTTAACAAACTTGCTCTTGCTTTGCACTATGGACTTGCTCCCTTCTTTCTTGTGCTGGATCCAGACCCCTGTCTTCAGTTCTGAATCTCAACCTCTTTCCTGTAACACTTCTACCAAAATATATCAGCTGTTTCCAAGTCTTATAACTAAATTAGGCTAACTTCGAAAGTAAGATCAAAACAGTATAAGATGGCATTATGTGGTTGCTAATTAATCAAACAATAATAGGTTCTAGAACTAGCTTTTAAGCCCCAGAAATACAGTGAGCAAACATTTTCAATAAATCCAATATTCCTTGAATTCATTAATGACCCTAGAACTGTTATCTCTCAATCACTATTCTATGGAAGATTATAGTTGTGGCTATAAAGAATCAAAACTATAGAACAAATAGAAATATGGTTTTTAGGATGAGGCAGTCAGATTGTTCGAGCTCAGGAGTTTGAGACCAGCCTAGGTGACATGGCAAAACCCCATCTTTACAAAACATACAAAAATTAACCAGGACTAATGGAGCAGACCTTTAGTCCCACCTATTTGGGAGGCAGGCTGTAGTGAGCTGAGATTCACACCACTGCACTCCAACCCAGGTGACACAGTGAGAGCCTGTCCCAAGAAAAAAAAAAAAAGAAAAGAAAAAGAAATATGGTTTTTATAGGACAGACTTTTAACTGGTTATTTTTTCTTAATTTGTTTTGTCATGTTTCAGACAACTATTTAAAATCAATCTACTGAATATGTTACAGTGAAATATCAATGAGGGTTCTGTCTTCATCTGCCACTGCTCTATTTCAGAGCAGATGCTTTGGTTTTTCTGCTCTACCACTTTTCTTCAGTCTAAGAATAGGGAATTTGTGAACGATTTTGCCATGTCGTTCCTATATATGCCATTAGATTTTATATTTTTGTAGTTATTCGTCAGATTACTGTAGATCTCACTAGTTGACCTGAAGAACACGTCAAAACAGCATGGTTGACAAAAGAGACTTTTCTCTACATTAAAAAAAAAATCATCATTATCAGAGGATCTTCTTTGCAGACTATTCAACTATGAAGAGAGAGAGAAAAAATGATCCTTTGACTTCTTTCTTACCCTGACTTTTTAAAAATAAAAATCTCAATATTAGCAAATCACAAAGTTTTAATTTCATGGAGAAAATGTAAAAATATTATATCTTCGTTTGTATCCTCTATTTCCTAAGAAGAAACTGCAATTAATCTGGTTTCAGAAGTTTAGATGCATCTCATTAATATAGATGTACTACAAATTTAAACTACAGAAAAGCAAATATGCAGTGTAAGTATTATGAAATTGTTAATGGCATCTCCATTTTCTACTGCACGTAATGGATTACAAAATATAGAAGTAATGATTAAGTCAGTATGGTCAGAAAAATTTTCAAAGATGATTGTAAATTTTATGCCTGACTAAACAGGTATAGAGCAGAAACACAGCAGAATGGAGAAAAAAATGATTCTGGTACATAGTTTTATATAATTGCTCAAACAGTTAAAACAAAATATGTGTGTGTATACAGATGTATCATACATACCATAAAAAGTAAAATAGTTTAAAAATATTCACAGAAAGATCAGTGTCTGCTATTTTTAAAGAAGCAGAAAAACCTATAGTTCACATTACCATATTGTGATTTAAGACAATATTTTATGTTTTGATATGAAACGAACAAAAAATTGTTGGGCCATTTTATTGGTTGTTTATCTACATCCCCAAGGCCATATTTATAATATTTACTTTTTTTTTGACATCGAGAGAAATGAATTCTAATTTTTGAAAATTTCAGATACACGGAAAGATAGAAAAAAACATTTTATTTCCATTTTTTATGCCTTATCATAAATGATCCTTATCTGCACAATTTGACTTCTAAATATTATGTCATAGGAAGAAATCCACATTTCATTAAACTTCTTTGAAAATTTAATTTTAAATGTTAGCATACTTCATTAAAATAATTATTGTTATGTAGATTCTACAATATTTTAAAGATTATATATTTTTATATATTAATTTCATGAATTAATGATTATTTCTCTAATATAGCTTCCAAGCAGGAAGTTAGCAATTTGTGGAGTATCAACACTGATGGTTTCCAATAAATGTTGAAGAAAGGATTAAGTGCTGCTTAAACTGATCCCTAAGTTAATTGCCCCCATGTCTTTAATAAGTGACTCAGTGCTCCAAAATGTCTATAATGAGAGAATATTCATAGAACCAGTAAAGGGTACTAATGTCTAGACTTCATACAAAGCAGTTAAATATTACAGTATATACAAGGCTTTCTCAGCTGATGTCTGAGGAAAGAGAAATTATAGTTACATATGTACTATTGACTGAGTTCTTAAAATGTGTCAGATCTATATATACAACACTTCACACACACACACACACACACACACACACACACACACACACACACAC